>NC_083355.1:37685000-37985000 GCF_030254825.1 Meriones unguiculatus | reverse complement strand
CAGGTTTAAGAAGTGGCTTTCTAAGGCTCTGCAGAGCATCTGGTAAGATTTTCCTATGCTAATATGATTCCCGGATGGTCTCCCAGGCTGCTGGAGTGACTGATGTTTAACAAAGCTGTTAAATAAAGAGGAGGGGGTGCCTGTGAAGTTCTGCTGTATGCATTAGCTGTGAAAACTTCCCTTTAACGTTTGCCTCCGTCAGGAGCTGGAGAGATGGCTCAGCTGTTAAAACCGCATAGTTCTCACTAGAGGCGTAGTTTAGGTCCCAGAACCCATATCTAAGGACTCACAATTTCCTCTAACCCCAGCTCCAGGTGACCCAGCACTTCTAGCCTCTTTGGACACTTACTTATACATATGCACATACAACATACTTACACACACATACCCACACATGCATGTACATCCAGCAATAAAATAATTATTTTATTATTAATCAAAAATTAGTAATAAATCTTAAAAAAAAACACAAACATTTCAAAACCACCGTACCATCTGAACACATTGTCCCTCTAATGGCTCGGCTTATGATGTGAGATTCAGGAGGATTCACTCTCAGGCCCTTCCCAGGCTCTGTCCTAGCCCACCCCATTCCCACTCCAATCCTCAAGAGATGTGGCTAATCCTACCGCAGGCCCAAAATGTTCTAAAGCAAACAGGCAGATCATTTTTCCTGTGTGCGTTAATAATTCAGGCTTCACACCAGGTTTTCAAACTGGATTAAAACTGGATTGGCTTTCTAGGCCGAAGAGAAAATGTCTCAGTCCAATATACTTTAAAGAAAAACTTCTTTTAATTAGTTCCTTTGAATATGATACAAAGGTCTCGCTTGACAGCAAAGCAGCTTGTCACCGTCTTTAAACTGTTCCTATGTTTATCGGTGACATTGGTTTCGTCACCTGGGAAACAAGATCGTGACTGCACAGACCCGCAGGGTCACAAGCTTGCTGTCTCTCCCCTCCAGGCCTTGTGTTGAGGCTCTGAGTGTCTCCACTCTGGTCTGCAGGCAGACACAGCCTGACCTGAGGACCAAGGTCACAGAACAAAGGAAAACCAGAGTCATTGTCAGAACTGGCATCTTCTCCTGTGGTCCTGGCAAGGTGCCAGCCTCAGTTTTCTGGTCTCTGAGATGGGGATGATGAGGGGTGGCTGTGAGGATTCAGTGAGATGGTGGGTGTCACCTGGCCAGTGCATAGCAAACGTTCCTTGTCTCTAGTGAAGGTGAGGATGAGAACCACACTGGATCCTGTTTGGGGGGGAGTGTGAAGCATCCCCCACAGGCTCCAGTGTTTGAACACTTGTTTCCCAATTGGTAGCACTGGTTTTGTAAGTTGAGACCCTTAGAACGTGGGTGTCCAGCTATACATAGGACCAAAATGCCAAAACTCCCTCCAGAGTAACTGAGGCCCATCGAGGTTGGCCACAGGACTCTTTAACAAATGTAGGACCAGTAAGGAGACCACAGCCACAGCAGAAAGATGCTGTTTCCTCATTCATTGATTTACTCTCATCAGGATGGACATGGGGTTTTGCAGCCTGTTTCTGGGAGACACGAGGGGTGAAGGGTTGGGTAAGAGAGGAGTCTCAGCAACACTGACCCAGCATTCCCTGGGAGAGGAGGGGACAGCTCAGGATAACTCATTGAGGAGTCATCCCCACTCTGAATATCACCTCACTGTGGGGCAATGGGAGGTTTGAGCATGACCCTCATTGCACCGGAAGTGAGAGCAGGCTGAGCTGCCTCCTCATCTATCTAAGGAGCCTGCGATTTAATCTGCAAGTGACAGGTTGCTGCAGCTTTGAGTCACAGGGGGCCATTCTTTTGTTTGTTTATTTCCCTTTGGAAGCCTGTCTGCTCAATAATTCAATTCAACAAGCCCTGCTTAAGCCCGACCTCATTCTACAGGGTTGTGCAGGGCACTGGAGGGGATGGGAAAATAAACATAAATAAGATCTTATTCTTGCTCTCAGGGAACTTCCTGTCTTGCCAAGGATGGAGTTCAGACAACCATCCTGAGCCCTACTCCCTAGAGGAAGAGGATGGTCAGGATAAGGAAAACAAAAACAACTGCCCCAGTGTCCAGGGTTGCTTATGATGAATGATACTTAGGTCTGTCTGCTCTGTGATAGGGTTAAAATTTTTTTTTCCAAATTTTTTTATTAACAAAGAAAACAAAAGCAAAGATTCTGCACAGTGTATGATTGACAGAGAGGCCTCAGCAATACCCATGCAGGCTCTGAGAGGCACCCACCTCCTCCTCCCTTTCAGCACCTTTGTACACACATAGGTCTGGTGCAAGGCAAGGCACGATCAGTACTGTAACTGAAGCACCCAGGCCAGGAGAAACTCTGCCATCCAGAGCCAGGAGCTGGTGGCAAGCTCAGAACTCACTGCCTATAAAGTGAAGAGCGTTGCGCCCCCATCCTCCTTGCAAAGCCTTGATTTTCCCCATCTGTACAATGAGCTGCTGAGATGTGGTGCATGAGCTCCCAGTTCTGTTTACGGTTGTTCTGAGGGTTCCCTCAAGGCCTCCGCAAGGAGAGGCCCACCCCACCTCCACCCCAGCCAGCACGGCTCAGTTCTTATCTATATATAAGCATAGTCAAGTCTCTGCTTAATGTTTCTGTTTGAAGCCAGGGTTTTGAGGTTAAAAATAAATGGAGAATTACTCTATTGGCTGTCCTCTAAGGCCTGCTTTGGCTTTGACATTCTACTTCCCGTCCTAAAATCTATTTCTTGAGTGCCTACTGGAAGGCAGACCTGATGCTGACCGGTAAAGTTAGACCTATGAGCAAGCTCCAGGACAATCTCTCAGGCCCTCCTCACAACCCCAGCGTGAGGAAGATGCTACCGTTCAAGCTGGCCCCCTTCAGAAAAGCCACTGGGAAGTATACGGGGGCAGGAGTGCCTCCTGAGGGCTCTCATTTGGCCCCAGGCAGGGTAGCATCCAAACCATTTCTGAGAAATGACCCACTAAGTCTACTTCTCCCAGAGTGAGAGAGCACCATTAACACCCCTCCCAATCCAGCACCAGGAGAGTAAGGACGCAAAGACACCGCGCGTTGTCGTGGTTTAAATATAAAATGCTCTTCACAGGCTCATTTTTCGAATACTTGGTCCCGCAGCTGATGGCTCCATTTAAAAAGACTATAAAAACTTTGGGAGGTCAGCACTGGTCCTTGCCACCCTTAGCCACTCCTGACCTGACTCTCTGCTTTCTGGTCTAGCATGTTGCAAAGAGCCTCTGCCATGCGCTGGCTTGACCAAAGCTTGAGCAGCTCCACCACACCTTCCCCACCATGGAGGACTGAACACCTCTGAAACCGGAAGCCAGAATGAACCTCTTCCCTTGAGTTGTTCCCGTGAGAAATCATCTCTCAACCACTCAGAAGTAACTAATGCAGGTGCCAGTGCCATGTGCGATAACATTGTAACCTTGGCCTTCTCCTTCCTGCTGAACAGTTGAGAAAACAGGCTATTCTGTTGACCTGCTCAAGTTCAAGAAGCTGAGCCCTCCTCCTCTTCCCTCTAGGCTGGAGATCCTCTGCAACAGTGGTTCTCAACTTTCCTAATGCTGAGACCCTTTAAGTCAGGTTCTTCATGTGGTGACACCCAACCATAATGTTATTTTCATTGCTACTTCATAACTGTAATTTTGCTACTGTTATGAATCAAAATGTAAATACCTGATATGCAGGATTTCTGATATACTACCCTTGGGGAAGGCCCATTGGAGCCCCCAGAGGGGTCATGACCCACAGGTTGAGAACCACTGCTCTACAACCTGTGCTGAATATCATTGTGTCTCTCCTGCACTTGGCCATGAAGATCAAAGGAATATACTATTGGTCCAGGGTGGGGCCAGAGTGTCACCAAAGAGTCAGCATCCTCTTGAAGCCAGCAAGGTGGCAGCAACAGAAATCCAAAAGGGGACCTCTGAGAAGTGAGACTGAGGTTCCCGTCAGCCCTGCTCTCCTGTTAGAATACCCCTGGCTCCTATACCAGCCTAGGCAGCATGGTATCTTGTACACAGATATGGGGCATCCCCCTCTAGCCAGTGGTGTCTGTGGCTTTCAAAATCCCTGGGGAGGGGTGTGTTGGCTGGAAAAGATCCACTTCATTTGTCCACTGCCCTTTCATGGTACCCCAGAGATGTAAGGAGCCTGCTAACTAACCCTCCTTATAGGGGCCCCTAAAAATGGCTAGCGATTAGCGATCAAACTGACTTGGGTGTTGGTTCTGGGTCCTCCATTTGTCAGAAACTTGACCCGGAGTAAACTGTCAGGTCTCAATTTCAGCCTCTTCTGCTGAATAGTGGATAATAGTATGTGACGAGATTGCTCCCTTCTTTCAAAGAGTGCTGTGTGATTTTAATTCTAGCTTCTGCTGTGTCACATAGGCTCACAGCTGGAGTCACGTGGCTGCAGGATATAGGCCATCTCTTCTTTAAGATGAACATCTTCAACAGTTTTGTTAGGACATAAGCCACACTTCACACAAATCTCCTGCTCACAATGCACGGTCCAGTGGTTTTTAGTGTGCGCACAGACTTTCCCATTCATCACCTCCATCAGTTCCAGATCACTGTTATGACTCCCATAGAAATCCTCACATCCTTAGCCATTAATTCCCAGCTCCGCATCCCCTTCCTCCTAGGACAGACTGCTCCCTGGCACGGAGCAGTCTGCTTTTGTCTCTACAGACATTCTTACTCTCATTCTTACTCCTATAAATGGTACCAAACAGTATGTAAGCCTTATGCCTGGCTTCTCTCCTGGTGCTTTCAAGTTTCACCTATGTAGTAGCTGAGTGTCTTTCCTGTCCTCTCATCTTCTCTTTCTGGCATTGAACAGCTATCCCCTATATCCTCTGCCACTTGATAGACATTTGAGTTATCTTTACTTTCTTCCTTTGTGTGTGTATATCTTCATGAGGGTGTTGTGTGTGTGTGAGTGCATGTGTGTGTGTGTATGTTCACTTCCTTTCCCTATTGCTTATTGTTGTGCAGGGCCTCTCACTGAACCCAGAGCTTGCCAGTTTGGCTAAACTGGCTGATCAGTGAGCCTCAAAGGTCCTTCTTTCTCTGCCTCCTCAGCTGTGGAGATATAAACACGAGCCGCTGAACTAACTTTTCTGGGGATCAGTGTAGGTCCTCATATTTGTGTATAAGCACTCCACTGAGTGGGCCATTTTCACAGCCCTTATTTCTGCTTTTTGACTATCATGAATATGTGATATGTGAATATGCATGCTCAAGTCTTTACTTATATTTTTGGTTGTGAGTCTTGCCTTTGATGGCTGAGCCATCTCTTCAGTCTGCACAAATCTTTATAGAGAATGTGACAGCATTTCTCTCGGGTGTGTACCTGGGCATAGAATTGCAGGGTAAACCACATGAGGAACTGCCTTGGGTTTTCTGAAGCAGCTGTGATACTCCACAGCTTTGCCTTTTCCCTCCTCCACCGTTGCCCCCAGTCTCTAGCATCACTCAGAAGGTATCTCACAAGTGGCCAAAAGTAATACCCCTTCCCCTTTCCTTGTTTATAAATCTATGTCCTTAACTGCCAGCTTTTGTTAATGATTCTTAAAATTCCTCCTGGGGCTCTGGTTTTGGTCCAGGGCAGAGCTCCTTTCCCTGGTTCATGTCATACAGTGTAGCAAAGGTTCTCCCATTAAAACACTCCTGGCCACCAAGTAGTCATCCTAGGAACTACATGATACCTTGCTGGCTTGTCCCTCCCAGAGAGAATGGGCACCTTCTCTTGCCTTAGACACACACGCTTCTCACTCCCTTGCAAACTAGTGGTGTCAGCTGTATGGTCCAGGAACTCTTGGAAGCTCGCATCCAATCAAGGAGATGTAACTGGGGTTACAGCTTTGGTCCTGGGCGTCTTGATCAGTATCCAGACTCTGTCAATAAGGCCCACGGAGCAGAGCTAGAGCACCATTCTTGATACAGAATCCAATCCACGTATGTCTAAGGCGCCTCAGAACAGAACGGCAGGCTGTAGAATGCTGGAGATAAGCATCGGGGAAGATGCGAGAAATCAATGCAAACAAAACTGGGAGACTGACTCACTGGAGGATAGCCTTTGCCTGGCTTTGGATCTTCTTTGTCTTTGGCTCCATGTTCTTTGTAGCTTGCCCAAAGGCCTCACAAGACATTCTATGTCAGAGTTAGCTTTCTTAGGGGAAAATGCTGTTAAAAACCCAGCTGAAGAGAGCTGAAGCTGAAAGAGATTTTCATGGCTCCTTCGAGAGAGAAGTTAGGGTGGGAGCAGGGGGAAGCAGTTAAGTCCCTTTCAAATGAATGTGCGGTTCTCTCTGTGTTTCCTCCCTGTGGGAGACAGGCTCTCTGTGGAGCTAAGTATGTGTGACAAAAAAAAAAAAAAAAAAAAAATTGGGAAATTCTACATTTAAATGGATCCAGTTCAGTCATATCCAAGGACAGGGACAGTTTTCTGCCTGAGTGTCTGGATGCAAAGGCCCCCGATTGGATCCTGACAGTTTGATTCCACCCCGAGCTTCAAATGTGTCCGTAATCCTGCACTTAGAAGCGCTTCTGCTGCTTCATGGACTGGAAGAGGGTAACTTCCTCAGAGGTGGGGAGCTGTCCCCAAGCAGGGGAAACCATATTTTCAAGAAGGCTCTGAGATGTAGCTCATCAACTTCCCTAGGAAGCACCCCAGGGCTCCCAGGGCCTGCCTTGGACGACTCTTCGCACCTTCTACCCTTTCTCTGCTTCCTGAATGCCCAGGATGCCTCCCACAGGTCTTCCTTTCACACCAATGCCCTGAGACAAATGTTAGCACCACATTCTTTAGAGATTAAACCTGAGCTAAACGAGGCCAAGCAGGTTACCCAAATTTACCAAAGCAAGAAAGCAGCTGAGTTGAGATTCAAATTCTAAATCCAAGTGGTACTCCATCTCTCCTCCTCCACAGTCTTGCTGGAGACTGGCAGCCAGCTGGCGTTGTGCTTTATCTGTCTGTACAAGTGTGTTCCCCGGGGCTCGCTGACAGAGACTGAAAGTTTCTGATGGAGACTCTTCTGCCTCTCTCTGTTCCCTGCTATCATTTGGCGGGCTGGCTTTCCCTGGAAGGAGGCTGGAGCATTCATTAGGAAGCTAACAAGCTCATACACCTGCCATTCAGTCTCCACACCTGAGAAGGCTCTGAAGGTTTGTGCAGAGGAACTGTCTCCTACCTCCCAAGCTGGGAGGAGGTGTCCCCACACGGTTCAAATGGCTTGTGGACAGCAGTCCACTCCCACAGGAGAGACACCACTCATTCATGGTGTCTCTGGTGACTAATGGATTCCATGCTGACAAAACGAAAGCCCAGGAGGCAGGGGGCTTCATTTCCAAGCCTCATCACACAATATAACATGTCAGTTTTAGCACCAAGCTGACTTGGTTGGAATCCTCACTGTCCTATTTAGTATCTAGCTCTAGAACCTCTCTCTGTGCCTCAGTTCCCTTGTATACGACATTCCATTATGATGTTGACAAGAGGGAATAGTAGATCAATTCATGTGAAGTATTTTCTACAACAGTTGTATATGCCAGCCATTGGCTTCCCAGGGGTGCACGTGATAAAAATGCAAATGAAGACCCAAATGCCTATAGATGCCCTGGAAGGATTACCAAGAATGGATACTGGGTGAAGGCCTCCCAAACGTTCATGGAATTGGCCATAAAATCCCCAAATTCATATGTCCATTGCTTATGGGGGCAGGACCTTTGGGAAGTAACGGAATTCAAGGATGTCATAAGGGTGATGGAGTCCATATTGTGGCCTTTGGTGGCTTTAGTACAAAGAGCTAGAGTACTTTTTCTCTCTCCCTATTCAGTGTTCTTTACTGTGTTGTTTGACAAGAAGGCCTTTGCAAGAAGCCAATAGATGCCAGTTCCATGGTCTTGAACTTCCTAGCTTCCAGAACTAAGAGCCAAATAAACTTCTGTTCTTTATAAATTACCTATCCCCAGATATTTTAGGATAGCAATAGAAAATAAGCTGGAACATAAAATAAGGTGGACCTTTGGGGTTCCTTAAGGAGGTAGGACTATTAAAAACAAGCTCCAGAAATGGAACTCAGTGGAAGATGTCCTCATTAACACCCATGTCAGTACTACTTTCAACATTGTTGCCATCACCATCATCATCTTCATCATCATCATCATCAGACCATCAACACCTTGGTATTTTAATGCTTGATCACATATGGCAACCGACAGGACTTCAGTTATGTGCCACTTAGCAACATCTGAGAAATGCATCATCACATAATTTTGCTGCGGGAACAATGGGGTGTACTTGCACCAAGGAAGGGGCCATCAACATCCTCAAGAGATAGAATCTAACATTATAAAATCTTTAGTGTGTTGCATATGAGGTTCATCACTGACCAAAACTTCACTGTGTGATAC
The DNA here is from genome assembly GCF_030254825.1 of Meriones unguiculatus. Lineage (NCBI taxonomy): Eukaryota > Metazoa > Chordata > Mammalia > Rodentia > Muridae > Meriones > Meriones unguiculatus. The sequence goes on along the minus strand of NC_083355.1, from coordinate 37,976,571 downwards.
CTGACTGTTCCTGCTAATGATTCCGTGGGCCCTGTTGACTGCCTGAGGAGATATTGTGCTCTGTTCTTGTTATTCTCAACTGGGGCTGATTGCATTTCCACCCAGTGATACCCAGTGATGTCGACAGACATGTCTATAGACAACATAGCCCTATCGAGGAGTGAATCGAGGCTCAGATGTTGCCAGACATCTTACAATGCATAGGATAGACAGCTTGGAACAAATGAGCTGCAATCAGAATCCCTGCCCTACACCTCTGCTATTCAAAGCATGACTTGGGTTCAGCCTGACCCCAGAGCTTGCTCCTCAGATCTATCAAGTAAAACTCTGTGTTTAAGAAGCATGGTTTAAAATGGTTTGTGCATGGTGAGTGATACACAGAGCCTAACATGAACCATGATCTACACAATCCAAATGAAAGGCATGGAGCTTCTAACAGAGAAGGATAGAGGGTGCGATGAGATACGTCTTAAATTCCTCGTACACCATGCTATGCACTTTGTAAGATGATCTCACTTCTAAGGTTAACCTTGATTGTCAATTTGACAGGATCTAGGATTGCCTAGAAGACAAGTCTCTGGGCATCCCTGTGAGGGACTGTCTAGATCAGGTTAGCCTGTGGGCATGGCATACCCATGAAGGAGTTTCTAGATTAAGTTGGGAAGACCCATCTTAACCATAGGCAATGCCATTCCATGGGTCAAAGTCTTAGACTTCATAAAAAGGAGAAATTAAGCTGGACACCAGATTTCACGTCTCTCTGCTTCCTGACTACAGATATAATGTGACCAGCTGCCTTCTGCTCCCACCACCAGGCCCTCCCTGTCACGACAGTGTGCTCCAACTGTGAATGGGAAGTAAACCCTTCCTTCCTCAAGTTGTATGGTGTGTGGGGAACATACCTAATACATTTGTCTCCAGAACCACCCTAGCTTCTGATTATTACACAGAGAAAGTGCGGCCCAGTCATGTGAGATGATGGGTAATGGACGGATGTGATGCTCTCCGGATCTACCCACTGCCACTGGAACTGAACCACATCGACAGCAGTTACCTAATGGGCCTTCTTGTAAACTTCGCTAGTGGCTGGCACCTGACCCAAGGAGCTAGGTTTTTCTTTTTTTCTTTTCTTTTTTTTTTTTTTTTTTTTTTTGTTCAGGTGGAGGCGGATCGTTTTCATATGTGCAAAGAGTGCACTTTCCTACTTTGCTTTGTCTTAGGAGATCAATAAACATCTTGTTTCGCCTTTAACAGAACTCGTGTGAATTCTCTATAATCAGCATTTGTCTCCTTTTATTAAGAGGATCTTTCTGAGGTTAACAATAAAGTTTAGAAACATTGGCTCTTTATGATCCAAAATCTCAGTGATGATAGCGCAGGGGCATAGTAACATTATACATATCATTTATTAAGCACCTACAATTGGTGGCACACTATGTCATCACCTCCAATGTACCCCACAAGGACTCTGTGTCTTTTCTTTTTTTTTTTTTTTTTCAGCAATGAAGGCAAAAGTATGGTCAGGCTTTGGCATGAGACCTGCCTGGCTGCATCCTGCATCTTAGTCACAAAGCTCTTGATACTCCCTGGAATACCAGCATGCCCCAGCATACCCCCTCAAGTTTCCCATCCTGCCCTGCTACTGCCTTTGTGTCCTTCAATCTGTTCCCCAGCTCACTCCTCTATCAACAGGGCCTGCTTTATCCTGCTCCCACCTGACCAAAGCTTAGAAGGTATGGCGGAAGGAACTCATGCTAAAGATGGTGGCATACTGACCTGGATCTAGGGTCAGCAGACTTCTTCTCTGAAGGGTCACTACTCTCTGCTATTATTGTCTCCAAAGCAGCCATAGACAATATGTGAACAAAGGCACATGGTTTTGTTCCAATAAAGTTTTATTGACAAAAACAGGTGGGAGGCCAGCTTTGGCTTCCAGGAAGAAGCTGGCTGAACGCTGACCCACATGATCTCCATGGCCTCTCACGTGCTTGATGCTCTGAAATCTCTGTGTGGCTAGAGGTAGAAGAATGGTGATCCAGTCTATGAAAGGATCCCCATAACTGGCAAGAATTCACTCAGCGCAAACATGGCCCTGATTCCTTAAACGACATTTGCAAGCACACCCCAGAGAAGACACAGGCATGATGAGCCCGTGTGTGCCCACCCGCCAGCTCCAATAACCGTCACCGTTCTTGTCAGCCCATGTCATCTGTCCCCTGACACGCATCTCTTTGTTTCCGAAATACTTTAAAGCACATCTAGACATCCCATTATTCCACCCATAAATACTTCAGTATATCTCTCTAACAGAGAAGAATTTTTTTTAACAAAACAGCCTCAAAACCATTATCACCCTAACAAAACGAGGCATCACTCCTTATTAGCGTCTAGTTCCTTGCATGTCTTTAAATTCCCCTAATTGTCTCTAAAATGTCTTTTTAGAAAACGAGTGGTTTGAATCAGGATCCAAATAAAATCTACACATTGTATTCACACAGCTTCTAAATTTTTGAATTAGTTGTCAACATGTGCAAATCTGGATTTCACATAAACATTGAGTTTCCAGCTTTTCTTGAGAAATAAAATCCTGGAAGAGCTGGTTGGTGTCTTCACAGCCTGGGTCTCCAGGGCAGCCAGTACATGCTGCAGTCTAACCTGTAGACCTTGTGAGGTCTGGGAATGCTTTGAAGGCCGCCCACAACCAAACAGTAAATGGATCTGACATCAGGAGGTTATTTGGGAAGCTTTCTTTTAGCACTTCTCAAGCCTAAACTTTCCGTAAATGGTGACATTGTATTACAATGTTAAAACGTTAGATACCCCTAAAGATGTCTTGTGGTAGGGTCTCTGAAGGCCTGCTCTGGACCTTCTGGGCTCCTCTACCTTGCAACAAAATTACCTGGGCCCCTTTGCACACCCTTTTCTTTCACCCATTTCTTCCCCCACCCCCACCCCCCTTTTTTTTTTCTTCCATCAAAACAAACTCTACCTGGCTCCAGGAGGGCAGGGGCAGAGATCAGGGGCATTACCTAGACTATGCAAATGACCTCATGCTGGGCCCTGGGAGCTTCCTCTACCCCAAATCCTCCCCTACCGACTCCTCTATTGCCTGATTCTCCCAGAGCCCAGAACCCTCACTCCACAGGCACAGGAAGAGGCATCCTTCTTCACATCCCTATGTGGCTTTTCCTTTGGATTTTGATGGCGGTGGTTGGTTGGTTGGGTTCGTTTGTTTGCCCTTTTGGTTGGGAAGGGATTGTTTGGGGATTTTGTCTGTGTAATTTGTTTTTGTGGTGCTGTGGATTCTACCCAGGACCCTGCACATGCGAGGTAAGCACTCTACCACTGACTGAGTCATGTCCCAGCCCATTAAAAACAAGATCGTGGGTGGGCAACAAGATGGCTCTGTGAGTAAAGGTGCTCGCAGCCCAGCTGGCCAGCCACCCTGAGTTTGATTCTCGGGACCCATACGCTAGAAGAGAACCAGCTCCTGCATGTCCTCTGACCTCCACATGTGCACCATGGTATGTGTGTGCCACACACAATATTCTTAAATTTCACTAAGTTTGAGTTTCACTAAGGTCCCTGAGCTGGCCTTGGACACACACCCTCTCATTTCTGCCCCTTGGATAGGTAACTGGCATTATAGGCTTGATCCAACAGTACCAGCTCCTGGCATGAAAAATTAGCATGCTCCCTCCCTGAGCTTCCACTGCCATACCTATCCAATGAGGGACTTGGGGAGGGTGTGGAGAGAATGGCCCAAGTTATACTTCCAGTATGCGAGATGTGACCAACCTAGGAAATTAACCTTGTGATGTAATTGCCCATTCACAGACTCTTTATCCATCCAAAAGGCCAAGCAGCAGAGAGTGGGTGTGGTGGTTTGAACGAGATTGGCCTCCACAGGCTGTATAGTGGCATGCTTAGTCCCGAGCTGATGAACTGTTGAGGAGGTATTAAGAGGGAGAAGTTGTGCCATTAGGGGTGGGCTTTGATGTTTCACAAGCCCATGCCAGGTCCAGACACTCTGTCTCTCTCTGTCTCTGTGTCTTTCTCTACCTTACTGTCTGTGTCTGTTGGTCTGTTTCTCTCTCTCTCTCTCTCTCTCTCTCTCTCTCTTTCTCTCTCTCTGCTCTCCTTGCCTGCTGCCCGAGAATAAGGATATAAAACTTTCAGCTATTTCTCCAACACCATACCTGCCAGCATGCTGCCATGCTCCCTACCATATGATAATGGACTGTCTCTGAAACTATAAGCAAGCCCCCAAGTCAATGTTTTCCTTTATAAGAGTTGCCTTGGTCATGATGTCTCTTCCCAGCAACAAAAACCCTGACTAAGACAGGGGCTTGGAAGGGGCCAACAACAAAGGCAGTAAAAATAATTGAGACAAGACAGTACATGCTGGCATTCCCCCCTCCAATTCTAGGGCCTCCCTCTACTGAATGTGGGTGCATAGTGTTCTGCCCCTACACATCCTGACTGGTCCTGTCTGCCTATGCCCCAATGTGGTTCCTGGATGACATCTAGCTTGGCAGGCGAGATGCTGGGAAATGCTATAGCTGGCGCTGAGCCCATGCACTGTGCCAGTATGTAGGACAGGTGTAGGCTGTTGGTGATGCAGCAGCCCACCCTGGGGTGTTCAGTCACGCAGAGGAGCCCAGCTGCAGGGAAACCAGGTGGCCCAGTGGAGGAGTCAAACGTGTAAACAAGCAATTACAATAACTGTGACAAATGCTAAAATAGAACCAGGCACCTCGGGGACACAGAGAAAGTATCTATTTGCTTACCCAGTTATAGGCGCCCCCATCTTGTTCCAAAAATGTTTCGAAAAGGCCAGTAGAGCTCAAAGTGAGAATGACGTATATAAGGACAGGGAAATGATGGAGGAAGAGCAAGATGAAAGCCTGCTGAAGTTAGCACTCAAAATATCAAAATAGTGCCAAGACCTCAGAGGCTGTTGCTGGAATTCAGCCACACATTTGCCTAGGAGCTTCCTAGCAGTCAATGCAAAAGGAGAAATCTTTGAAGTGATAAGCTGTCAAGATTTCCTGAAGAGGAAACTTAAGGGTAACTCAAGATACACAAGCCATCTTGAGCCAGGACCCCAGGGACTTTCCTCTCTACCCACATTCACAGAAAATCCCCTAGAGTTAGAGAAATGAACTGGGACTCTTTGTGTGAGATTTTCTGCACAATACTTGTAAACTTCAAATCGCTCAAAGAGTCAGTTTTTAAGTCTCCATTTAGAGGCCAACCACGGCTCTAGGTCCACCAGCCACTACTTGCTTCAAACAGCATTACACTACTCTGAATTGTGCCTTCAGAAAGTCCCATATACACAATGCAGAGCACACAGTAGGTTCTCCACAAATGTCAGTTGATGGACATTTAATCCTGGGTGGTTAAAGTGAACATAGGAACAGCAACTAAAAAAAAAAAAAAAAAAAAAAGGGACATCTTAACCTGTGTCAGTTGGAATTATTTAACAATTTCTCACCTATGTCTATTGGCTTGTATCCGTGTCTTTCCCCTGGGCAGAGACAAAGTCAGAGAAGAGAATTGGGAGGACCATTTTGAAGAAGCCACTGAACTTTAACTGACTTTTTTTTTCTTTTTCCGATACTGTTCACTTAAAAGTGACATAATTTTTCTACTTAGAGCATAATGCACCATTGTGAACCTTATGCAGGACTCCAGGCTTTAAGTACTAAAGGGAAACTGGGCAACAGGGAGGAGGTCAAAAGACAGAGAAGAGGAGCCACACTTAAGTCTGAATTCTGTCAGATGCCGACAGCCTTATTTCAGTCATGTTTAAGATCCCTCACTGATCCCAAAATGAACACAACAAACATGTCCTTACCCAGGGCTGGACCACACAGGACACCACAGCATTCTTAAACAAAACATGATTCTTAGAGTAAAATCTATTCTGGCTTTGTGAACACACTGTAGCATACCAGTTTAGTTCTACCTTTGTAACAAGAACAGATCAATCCACCTGAGATAACAGCCACTTCCCACCTCTCAAAAAAAAAAAAAAAATCACCCATAAGCAACAAGGTGAATGACCAATGATCTCCATCTCAAGCACCATCTCAAGCATCAAGCATGGGATCTACAGCATGGCTCTGGGGGCAGGAGCATCTTCCCTGACTGAAAGCATAAGGGAGGCCTCTCCAGAGGGGCTGACTGCTCAGGTACCCTTGCGGATGAGGAGGAGCAGGCAGATAGACTGTAGAAAGGCCGAGGCAGCTTCCACACATCCGCAGTTGTAACTCTGGAACCCTCATCTCCCCTTTGCATTTGTCCAAAGAGATGCTGAGAGTGTTGCTGTGTTCCCTCGTATTTCCCCTACAACTTTGATCTTAACTTCCGGTGTCAGGAACAGGGCAAGATACGTAAGCAGAACAAAGATGGGCTTTAGTGGGGAAGGATAATGGAGGGCTCTGGGTCAAGCAGAGCTTTCTATGGAAGAGGGTACTGTGAACTCTTCCAGGTAAATGGTAAGCCAAGAACCCCATCCTAGCTGCTCACCAAGCCCACTAACAGCACCACCCTGGAGCCAAAAACTCAAACCCGATGATACTGATTTCTAACTGAGTGTCCATTCTAAAGAGATCATTTCTAATACCTGGCAATTCCATGGGAAGCACCAAGCATTTGTCCAGCATGGAAGTGCTCAGTGGGCCAGTGGCAAAGCCTGAGGCTGTGCTCTGGGAGCAGCTGCATGGGAGCACCTGGCTTCTGACCTCTGACCCTGCATCCTGCTAACTTTGGTCTCATAGCATCTCTCCAGATGCCTAAGGGCAACTGGCCACTGAAGACCAAAGACCACAACAAGGCACTTAGGTTCTCCTCACAGCTGAGCTCAGGAAGCTGAGACTATGAGGCCTGAGATGGCAGAGATACGCTGGGAACAGACAGAGTTTAGCCTCCAGGGTGAGGGACAGCCTGAAAGGAAATCAAAAGAAAGATTTCTCTACTTACTGTGCAGTTCATCTTTGTCATTATTCACATTATTGAAGAGCTGGGGTTTGTAGCTGGGGTTTGCTTCTAAGAGTAAGACAACTGAGTAACAGTAAGGGCCAACACTGACAATATAATATGACTGGAACCTCCTGAGTACCAGCTCCATCACTGACAATAAAGCACATCTTCACCAAAGCACACTGTGGTATGTCCATACACGGAATCTTTAAAAACGCAAAAGATTCTGACCCAGATTTCAACCTCGAGGAAATTCCAGGAAGGGAAATGGGCTAGTCACCAGAGAACCAAGCCCATGTGAGGTACTTAGCAGAGTCATCATAGAGGAATCCAATGATCTCCATCTCAAGCACCATCTCAAGCATCAAGCATGGGATCTACAGCATGGCTCTGGGGGCAGGAGCATCTTCCCTGACTGAAAGCATAAGGGAGGCCTCTCCAGAGGGGCTGACTGCTCAGGTACCCTTGCGGATGAGGAGGAGCAGGCAGATAGACTGTAGAAAGGCCGAGGCAGCTTCCACACATCCGCAGTTGTAACTCTGGAACTCTGGAACTCTGGAGTTTGTCCTTGGAGGAGGGTGGTGAGGAGTTCTTGTTAAACACATGTATGTGGCTTTCATCTGAGGAAGATGAGAAAGTTCTGGAGATGAATGGTGTTGATGGCTGCACATTGCACACGTAGAAAGTAATCCAGGGCCTGGGAGTATGGCTTCATGGTAGAATACTTGCTCAGTATACAGAAAGCCCTTGGTTCAATCTTTAGTACTGCAAAATAAATAAAACTCACAAAAAGCTGGGCTGCCAAGATGTTTCAGAGTGTGAAGGTGCCTGCTGCCAAGCCTGATGACCTGACCGAACCACATGGCACACAGCACAAGGAGAGAACTGATTGTTGCAAGCTGGCTTCTGGTCTCTACACACTTTCTATGGCAAACACACACACACACACACACTAACACACACACACGTGCGCACACTCATACACACTCATGCACGCACTTACAGAGACTACATTGTTTCAAAGAAATTATTTGAAAAGCAAACGTGTCTCTCACCACAATGAAAGATGTATATGGTGAATTCCTTACAGTAATGCTAGGCTAGGAAGTGAGCCATGAACTTCGGAGTTAGCCAGATCTAAGCATGGATCCCAGCTGCTGGAACATTCTTTGGCAACTCTAACTTCACCTCTCTGAGTTGCCGCTTTCTCTTCCGTGACTGGAAGAGACCAGGAGGAATGTTTCAGGGTTTAGATCGCTGCAGTCATTCTCCAGATACCTCAGCCCTTTGAAGCAGATAGGAAGGCACCCGGAAGCCAGGCCTCAGCGAGGCTGTGTGATGTGTCTAAGCGGTACAGACATATCAGCAAGTGGTATGGCAGGGCTCAAACTATCACTGCCCATCTGCATATACAGCAGGGCTCCAAGTCTGCGCACTATAACCCGCCAGGTACCCCATGAAGCACATCAGACTTTTACCTTAGATCTGAAGACTCGGGGGCGGGAGGGCACAAGCCCAGCTATCTGCTTTAGGGACTCCCCTTCAGGTGCTGTTATAAAATGCGTTGTTTTTGAGACTGTTAGCCAGCCTCTCCCAGTTTACAGTCTCTTTTATGTTTACAAGTCCTATGAATGTGCGATTGAAATAGACCAAAAAAAAAAAAATGTGTCTCAAGAATCTTACGTGCTTAGAAACCAAAGCAGGATGCCCCAGTGAAGCTGTTCCAGAAGCTAAAATCTGAATCATGGGAACCGAGTTAAAAAAGCTCCGTTCTAGAATAATGTCTGGAGTCACAGCAAGCAGATGAGGCGAGGTAGCGCTACAGAGGGGAACGCAGGGAAGACCATCCCAAGATACTCACCCTACAATTCTCAGATACCAGAGGATCCTGCCAGGGCAGCAAACAGAGCCTCCACCCTGTGGTTCCACTCACTCAGAGAGCTGTGGGTTGGCACCAAGTCATGCAGTGTGCCAGTCTCCCTCCCTCCATATGCTGGGGATTTCCGAAGAGATGGAAAATGGCGGGGCACCTGGGGAAGAGAATGTGGGGAACAGCCCGAGGTTTGGAAGGAAGAACACAAAGAACCACTCTGCAATGTCTTCACCCATCTTGTCTCACTTACTTAGCTCTCAACATCTTCTGTGTGAATAAGGAAATGAGCTGAAAGAAAATTTAACTTGTTCATGGTCACGTGGGATAGAGCCAAAACGGCGATGGACATCAGCCCTGCCCCTAGCCAGTGAGCAGCTGGGAGGACCCTGAACTGGCTTGGACATGAGTTTATCCAGGGCAAATCTGGCTGGAAGAGCCATTTCAAGCAGATGAGAAAAGTCAATTCAGCCACAGAAGGCATAGGAATGGGAGTAGGTAAGGGTGTGACTGCTGATTCTCCTCCGTGAAAACTGGAAGCTGAGCTGACCTGCTCCCCATCCTCATCCTGTGGCTCTCTGTCCTTCCAGGTCTTGGTGATTCAGTGAGCAGATCCTCCCCTGGGTCTTAGATACCCTGAAGATGGCACAACTGGGGCCTGGGTGGAATGGGAGGGGAGAATCATCTTGACTGAGAGCCAGAAGGACTGAATTCTAGTCTTCACTTGGTGATATTGAACCCAACATTGGGCACATGACCTCCCTCAGCACAAAGAGGCTAGCTCAGGTGATGTTTCAAGCCTTTTCTTTCTCTAATGCTCTTTGGTTTGGTTCTGAAGTCTGCTCACTTCTGTCAGAAAAAAAAAATCAGACTCAGCCCATTTTACAGGGCAAGCTTCTCAGCCTGGGGCTTCAGGAGGGTCCTGCCTACCTCGGTAGCCACCCGCAAGGGCTTGGGCCTTGCTAACAGATGGAAGGAGAAGGAATAGGAGAAGAATCATCTCACCTTCTTTCTTCCCTGCATCTCTCCACCTTCGTGAATTCCTTTAAGTGCCTTTAGTCAGAATTCATCAAAGATTCATCAGGCTTGGGATTGGCACAAGCATCCGTAGGAGGAGCCATGTTTGGGAGAGAGGCAGAAGAATAGAGGACTGCAGGTATGGAGGGGAACTAACGAGGCATTGGGGGCTCTGCCAAGGTCTCATCAACCCCTGAAGCCCACTAGGAGACAGGGACTGGAGGCAGGGCAGTGTCTTGCCTCCCTAGAGGAAGTCCCAGCCACCTGCCCTCCCTTCTTGGAAGCAGGAAGATCAGTGAGGTAATGGGCATCCCACTCTATACTGTAGTGATTAAAACTAATGGAAAGGGTGCTGAGGGTGAGGCTCAGTGCTAGAGGGCTTGACTAATGCATACACAGTCCTGGGTTCATCCCCAGCACCTTGTGAAACAGACTTAGCGTCTGCACACTTGTGATCCCAGAACTCTGGAGATGGAGGAAAGAGGGTGGGATTGTCAAGGTCATTCTTGGTTACATGGGGAGTTGGAGGTCTGCCTAAGATAGATAAGATTCTGTCTCAAAAAGAAAAGAATTCTTCAAGAAGGGGACTAAGTGTATCTACCCTTGGCCATGCCCCCTGAAAGCTGTAAGAGGGTCCACCAGATTCCCTCTCCTGGCTTCCAACATCTCCTCCTCTTACCAGCTATGTCTCTTGGCTGCTACAGAAAATTCTGTTTAGAACAAAGGGTGTGGTTCATTTTTAAAGCTCCCATGTTATTGAAGAGCCCACCTCTTTAGTTAACAAAAAAGGAAACTGAGGCCTGGAGGAGAGAGTGATCTCAGCTTGTTAGTGGCAGAATAGGATTGGAACCCAGAACTCTAGCTCTCAGGTGGGGGCTGGTCCCCTCTCCATGGCTGCACCTGGCCAACACCTTTGTCCCAGGGATTCCCTGACAAGCCCTCCCCCAACCCTGGCACTGCCACCGCCACCACTGGCTACAATATCACAGGAGAGTATTTCCAAACCAGCATAGCCAGGTTCCAGGTTGGAGCCCCTACTGTCTCATCACTGTACCTGGCCATGTCCTGGCTCAGATGTGTCACTGTCACCTCTGCCTGGAGGTGTGGCAGGTGGATAGAAAGGGACCCTCTGGTTCTCAGAGAATCTGCTACCTTTCAGTACCAGGACACCCACAGAGGCCCACAGCAAGGCAGTAAACCATGATCATCACATTTTAATAATGTGACCCTGATTTTGTTTAACAAACAGTCATGACCGGCAATAAATCCAAATTAAAAGCCCAACTGGGAAGTTTGAGTTAAGCTCCCTGGCTGGAACTAGAAGACTTGAGTGAGAGGAGGAGGAACCAGGGGAGGGAGGAATAGGGCCAAGGAATGGCCAAGGGTGTCTTTAGTGGGAGCAGGTTGGGGACTTTATGAGCCAGCAGGTTCCCACCCAGCTCTATCCCCAGTCCTAGAGGCACAGGCCTTATTTTCACATCCCAGAAGGATTTCTCAGTGGTTCTGATGGAAAAAAATACCAACTAAGACCCCAAAACTCTCATCCTATGGGCAAGGCCTTCCTGAAACAGTTAGCCTGTCTTCAGCCTTAGTTAATGAACTTAACGAACAAACGAATGAATATAAACAGATGAATTGATGAGATGAATGAATAAGTGAAATAATGAATTTTTTGAATGAATAAATGAATATAAACAAATGGATTTAAACAAATTGGAGAATGAGTGAGTAAATATAAATAAATGAATAAGTGACTGAGCACAAACAAATGCTTCCCCACCCATTTGTTCATTCTTTAAGGATTTCTCCCCCACCTTAAATGTGTATCAAGTACCTATAGTGTCTGTGAAGTCACAAGCAAAATCCTTGCTGTCTAGGAACTATGTTTCGAGGGGACAAACAACACGATTCTGGTCCCTGTGATATCTTCTCAGAGTCCCCACAGGGGATTTGGGTAGACCGGAGGCTTCTAGGAGGAAGTCTCTTAAAGGGAAAGTTAGATGCTGAAGGGTAATTAAGTAACAGCCAAAGTGACAGGAGCCCGGTCCTGGGCAGGACAGTATGTCCAACTAAAGGAACAGCATGTGCAAAATGGAGCAATGAGGGGATTGGTGTGGTCAAAGACTAAGGGGAGTCTGGCGGGCGTGGAGACCAGAACTGGGCTGGAGGAATCAGGTGTAAGAGGGGAAGGGGAACCCTTGGCAGAGCTGACTGGCGCAGCATTGCTTGAATGAAGCCTTTGGACTTCATCCTGAGGTAAAGAATCCAGGGTGGAGGTAGGTATGGCTAGAGCATGATACGGCTGTAGTGTAGCTGTGACGGTTAAACCTGATTGTCAACGTGACTGGCTTAGAACTGCCCAAGAGACGTGCCTCCGGACATGCCAGTAAGGGGGTCTCTGGAGACGTGGAATAGAGAAGACTCATCCCATGGGCAGAGATGAAAACAGAAAAAGAAGGAGGCTGAGTGCCAGCGTCCACCCCTGCTTCCAAATATGAGTACAGTGTGGCCCCATCGCTTTGACCTCCACAGCGGTGTGCTGCGCCCTCACACTGTGAGCCAAAATCAACCCTTCCTGTCTTAAAGTAACTTAAGCAGCAAAGGAGTGGATTGCTGCTGTGGTGAGCCTGACCATGTGGCTAGCAGGCCATTGGAATGGGTTTGTGGTAGGAATGCGGAGGAGTTTGGAGCTGAAGGATGGAGCCGCCCCAGAATGCAGGAAGTAGAGCTTATTGTGCCATTTTGATGGAGTCCTCAGTGGGTGGTGTCAGTGGCTGCCCTGAGGTGCAGAGCTCAGAGGCCCTGCTGTCCTTTGGTTTCTAACTGTGGGTGGGAGAGACAGCAAAGAGGATGGGATATTAGCAGAGCTGGCTGTCTGAACTCTGCCGTCTTCAAGTGCTAGCTGTGTGCACAACACACTGATCTTCTGTGCGTGCTGGAAAGGAAATCAAATGGGCTGTGACGATGGATCAAGTAAGAATACATGCATGAAAGGACGGAACACCGGCTTCTTATTTACGCCGCTTCTGCTTTGTAGCCTTCTGGTCTGCACCTGCTCCACTGCAGAAGTATATCTAATCAATGTTTGCTGATCCTATACTATGGGATTGTGTAGATGATGCTAGCCTTTGGGAAGCAGGGTGAAAGAAGAGCCCTGCACAGTCCAGTCGATCTTCCTTCCTGACAATGTTCCCCTCCACGATGCTCTGTCACCTCTCCCACTGTGAGACCCACCCAGATGCTACCTCTTCGATGCCCAGAAAACTCAGCAGCTGCTTTGAAATGCCACTGATACCACCTCTTCTGAGAAGTTCTGGTCAGCCTCTGTATGCAATGCTACCCTCTGCTCTGCACCCCCTCCCCATCACTTTGAGTCTCTCTCAACTCCCCCTTCCCTATAAAGGAAAGCCTGGGCCCAGCATCATGCTCTAGCACACAGTAGGACCGCACAATACATAAGTTAAAATGTTGGTAATTAATATTTGAGTGACCCAAAAAAATGATACTGTTTCTTGGGAGGCAGAGGCAGAAGGGAAGATGCAGAATTCAAACCAGTACAGGGAGGCCAGCCTCCTCCCCAGGGTCTGAGTACTGGAACAAGAAGGAAGGGGCTGGACTTCTACCAATCAAAGGATGATGAGGTTCCCACTGAGGAAGTAGCTGGGAGAAACAATTTGAAATGGGGCACAAAGAAACTTGCTGACAGAGTGAGGATAGCCAGACCAGCATGGCCAGCCAGCAGCCATTCCTCCAAAGCAAGAGTAGGGGTCTTTAACAAATGGAGCCAGCATTCAACAGCCCTTCACTGAGCTCCAGAACAGAAGTAATCTCTGGGTCTGCAGTTAATTTGTTCTTTTAATGGACCCATCTTGTTATCAGCTACTAAAATGGGCTCACCCATTAGCTGCTGGCACCCAGAAAGGTTGCCGATTTCCAAGGCCCTCGGCTTTAGCAAGGGTGCACATATATTTGTGCAGGCACTGGAGGAAGCAGGGCTATTCACTTTCACAAATACCAGATACCAGCTACAGAGAGAGAGGAGGCACAAAAAGAGGGAAGGAGGGAGGGAGATAGGGAGGATAAAAAGGAGGGAGGGAAGAACAGAGCAAAATAACCACAGGACAGACATGGAAACCCAAGACATTTGAATATGAACCCCACTAAAGGCCACACAAGTGGGCAGAATGGTACCAATGATTCAGAGACAAGTGGAGCCAAAAACAGCCCTTGAGAACAATGAATCCAGCCCTCCTTTTTCCCCCTAATTTTTAAAACTGGTGCGTAGGTGAGCGTGTGTGCATATGTATGTATGCTGTATGCATATGTGAGTGTGTGCGTCGGGGTACACACATTTGTGCATGCACGCCTGAGGAGGTCAGAGACCACCATCAGGTGCCATCCTCAGTTCCTCTACACCTTATTTCTTCAGACAAGTTCCTTTGCTAACCTGGAGCTCAGGAACCGGTTAGACTGGCTGGTCAGCGAGGTCCTGGAGGAATCAATCCTTCCATCTCTGTATTGCAGGCACATGCTGCCATGCCTGGCTTTTTACATGGGTGCTGGGGATCCAAACTCAGGCCCTCGTGTTGTGCAGCAAACACATTACCCACTGTGCCATCTCCCCAGCCCTACGCCAAGCCTGTCTTGTGACCTTGTGACAAATAGAGGGGAAACCCAGAGAAGGAAATTGACTACCCTGAGGACAGAGGGTACTATGAGGCAGAGTTGGACCCAGAACCCGAGTCTCCTGGGCCCAGACCAAGAAGTCCCCCAAAGTGTGAGCAGGAAAGACAGGTGCTGGAGCCCCAGGGCAGTCGCACACCCCTGGGGCCTCACACTGGTTCTTTTTCTGTTTCCTCACCTGCCTCCTCACACAGAGCCATCTGCAGCCTCACCAGCCCAGCTCACAGCAGTTCCACGTGTGTGGTGCTTTACAGTTTAGAAACTGCTATTCTTCATTAACGTTTGGTCTCAAAGAGCCAGGATTTTTTTTTAATCTCCATTTTCAAGCATTATTTTAATCTCCATTTTCCAGATACAGAACGCCCAAGAGTAGAGGATCCCCTCCCCCCCCCTCAGCTCATAGCTAGGAAAGCTAAAGCCAACATTCAAAGCCAGATTGTCCCAATCCAAGTCACAGATCTTCCCAATACTGCCTTGTGGTAGGATACTGACCCCAAAAGCTCCCTCTCCCCGGGTCACACTGAAAAACACAAAACACTAAGAATGCACTCACGAACGTGTTGAACAAATGAGCAGGGTTGAAAAGTGTCTGCAATCAGACGCCTCCCTGACTCATGCCTGCTCCCTCCACCACCCAGCCAAGGCTGGCTCAAATCTGCCTACACTCTGGGCACTTAATAAGCAAAAACATCAACCCGCTCAATCAATAAGCTCAGCTGCCGACAGCAAGCGAGAGCTGAGCGCTCCTAAGAGCTAATAATGCTTTGAGCTATAAACATGGCCATTAGCCTGGCTCCCACCCTGGTAGGCAGCCCAGCCACCCTGGCCAGGGGCATTTTCAGCCAGAGGCTGTGGCATTTTACGGTTGGCTGGACCCACTCAGCCTTCCCAGGCCAGATGGTACTCCCACCTTCTCCCCCAACCCCCGACATCCTCAGGTCGCTCAACCATGAACCAAGGAGGAAACCAGACTGAGTCTTTCTAAAACATAGGGAAACCCCAAGGGTCACATCCCTGGGACTTTCAACTGGGAGATATGCCAGCTTTACAAACACAAGAGTGTCACCCTCAGAGGGCTGCCAGTGGGGGAAGTAGCACCCTCCGCCCTTGGGGAAAATGTCTCCAGAGAGAGGTCAGCCCGTCTACATTTGAACCTGGCTATTTACGGCTTTGAGTGAGTGACCTAATTGCTCTGTGCTTCAGGTGAATTATCTGTAAACGTGATTTCTGTGCCAGGCAGATTTCCTCTCCTTCTTGAGGCAGGGGAGTGGTCCGCAGAGCCACCGGCACAGGTGAGAAGAAGGAGCACAGCCAAAAAAGGAATGAGCCAGTGGATGGCGTCTGTACTAGCCTGCCCTCCACGTCTGGAGAGCACGCCTGCTTCCAGCTCGCTCTTCCAGTGGCCTCAAGCCTCAGAGCACTGTTCAGCTTGGCCAAGTGAGGAGGTGAGGGATCAGCAAGCCTGGATGGCACAGGATGACAGTGACCCATCAAGACACCAGTCCTTGCCGAGGGCAGACAGCAGGTCCCATTACTGGATCCCAAATCTGAGCTCTGTCAGCTTCTCCTTTTGAAAGTGTCTCAGATCCTGCAGGGAGTTGCAACATCTGAGGGTTGCTGCTCCATCATGGAGAATCAGAGAGCACACACTCTCCAGGCATCCCAGAGGAAAATAATGTGTCTTTTTAGCAAGTAGAGTTATTTGAAAGTGATGTCAAAACAAAAGTCTTTTCTTCTTCTCTGAAGTCTCATAGAGTTTTTGTCATCCCGGTGACATTTTCTGCCTGCCCAATGCCTGTCTGTGTGTCTTCCTGTCTCCTATCTCTGTCTCTGTCACTATCTCTGTGTCTCTTCTCTATGTCTTTCTGTAGGTCTGTGGCTTGGGGTTCTTTGTCAATCTTTGTCTCTCTTTTTATCTCTCTTTCATCTCTTATTCTGTGAGTGAGCATAAGTGCGTGTGTGTGTGTGTGTGTGTGTGTGTGCACGCACGCACACACGCGCATCTGGAAGATAAGGGGAAGAGCTATGAATAGACAGACAGACAGATGGCTAGACTGACAAACAGACACACAGAGAAAGAGTCAGTCTTATTCCCCAGGCTCTGCGCCTATCAGGAATGGGGTTCAGCATCATAGACAGAGTCTTGAATCCCAGAGGGGGCCCCTGCTCCTCTATCCATTGATTGGCTCTCAGGAACAATATAGGTGGAAAAGAGGGCCCTGGGTGGATGTGATTGGGGAAAACTGCAGACAGAATGCAGGTGAAAGGATTTTGAAGGTGCCAAGCCACGTTAATGCCTCTTTGATACAGCGTGCATCCTGGGTGAGTCAGTTAGTTCAAGTGACCCTGAGTATACAAGTAAGATGTGAGATAAGCATGAGGGTAGGCAAGCGGGTTCCAGAAAGAAGAGCACAGGGCTCATCTAGCTCCTCAGGCATCCTGGCATTCTGCTCCCTGCTAACTCCAGAGAGGTCAGAAGAAGCCCTGAGGCTACCAAACCCAAGGAGCAGTGGGAAAGCCAAGCACTCACACTTGGGATCAGAGATGGGAGCAAAGCAGACTGTCTCACCAGGATAGTGAGTAAACATCCAGAGGGCTAATCTCTATGTGGGTACAACTCAGAGCATCTTCTTAGTGGGTCTGAAGGGAAAGGTGCAGTTGAACGAAGCCAGCAGAGCAGGCAGTCAAGTCCTGCTCATGGCCCTCCCAGCCCACAGAGCTCCAGAATCCTGGTTACTTCTAGAGTGCACACCCCACTGGTACACATGCCCACAAACCAGCATATGGAGACATGACTAGTCACATACCCCACAGCTAACTGGTTCCTGCACTTGTGAAGCCATGCACATACCACATACCACATATACACAGCATAAACAGATAGCTAAGAAGATGTCTTGGTGGGTAAAACACTGTCTGCGTAAACATGGGGACCTGAGTTCGGATCTCTAGAACCATATAAAAGCCAGGCACAACAGGGTGTGT
Source organism: Meriones unguiculatus (assembly GCF_030254825.1). NCBI lineage: Eukaryota > Metazoa > Chordata > Mammalia > Rodentia > Muridae > Meriones > Meriones unguiculatus. The sequence continues at coordinate 37,959,026 of NC_083355.1, read as the reverse complement.
ATGTAATCCCAGCTCTGGAAGACAAGATTGTGTGGAGACCCACAGAGCTCACTGGCCATCCTAACCCAATAGGTGTGCTTCAAGCTCAAGCTTGTCTCAAAAACAAGGTGGAGACTGATTGAGGAAGACCACCCATATTGACCTTTGTCCTCCATACATGACTACATGGGTGAGCACATCCACCAATACGCATGCACACACACACATACATGAACACATATATACGCTACACATACACAACAAAGCAGGTGACAGGCTGCATGCCTACACACACACACACACACACACACACACACACACACACACCACTGCTCCTGTACCTAAACTTCCCCATATCACTGCAAATATCCACAGTGGCTCCCACAACTTTACATGATAACAGCGGGCTCACACAGTATCACCCACAATTATATGTATGATTTATATACATGAAACAATATCACACACACACACACACACACACACAGAGTGTGCAAGATCTCATATAAGGACCAAATGTGCACTGCAAATAGCATATCACTGAAACTGGGGCATAGCAACACTAGCTTGTTTGCATGGAGTTGCCTAGCAGGTAAGAAGAAAGCAAGAGTCGGCTCCACATCCTTCAGTTACAATGTTATGCTCAGACATTCCAGCTCTCTGCCCCCAGCCGCCTTCACCTAGATTCCAGGACCCTCGAGTCATATGTGGGCTAGTCTCCAGGACTCCTGTTCTCTCCATCCACAGAAGCCTTTTCTCTGACTGTGGCAGGAACTCTTCTCAGGCATGCATTTTTTTCCCTGAGGAATCCAAGCCGTCTGTGAAGTGGGGATAACTGTGTGACCCTCACAGGAGCTGGTACAAACACACGCATCTGCAAAAGCATGGCTAGCTTTAAAAAAAAAAATGTTGTTGATAGCAGCATCAGGGACGTGGCTCACTCACAGACATTCTGGCTGTTGGGTTTCCTGCTCAGAACACCTCCTGAGCCTCTTCTTTGCCTTTTTCGGGGATGTTTAAAGCCCCAAAGTCCTTCTGAATAATGACCCCAAGGAGTGGCAGCCTGGGAGCCATCAAGACACACTCACAGAAGCAAACTAGTCTGTGACTTTTCTAGCAATGAGAACAAGCTACATCTCAGTCAGAATCAGCTGTGCTACACTGCAGTAACAAAGAAACATCCCAGATCTTTGTCTTGTCTTGTTTACTCCATACTTCTACCCCCAGGCAGCAGGGCACTCTACCCAAAAGTCATCCCAGCCCCCAGAAAGATGGAGCAAAGAGGAGCAGTGATCCTCCTTGCTGCCAGTCCTGTGTGTGAGTGCATGCATGTGGACGTGTGTGTGTGTGTCCCTGCGTGCCTGCATGTGTGAGTATACATGCGTGTATGTATATGTGCGTGTATGTATATACATGTTTGTGTACGCATATGTGTGTGCATCCATGCCTGCACATGTGTATATGCCTGTGTATGCATGTGTATGCATATATGTGTATACATTGTGTTTTGTGTATGCACATGTGTGTGTGTTTCAGTGTGTGTGTGTGTGTTTGTGTATGTATGTGTGTGTGTGTGCTAGCCTACCCCAGCCTAAGTCATCTTCTTTTTCACACTGCATGGTCTTCCCACATTTACAATGTCTACATATGAAACTTTGAAGCTGTGCATTCATTCAACACAACTTCAATGCCCCCCCTGGAGCAGGCACTGTTCCAGGAACTTGGATACTGAGATGAAAGGCCTGGTCTCTGCCTTTGGCAAGTTCTCAGTGTCGAGTGGAAGGTAGAGGAGGACCAGGCTCTGCAGAGCAGTTGCAGGGGTGTGTGGGAACAGAGCAGTGATGAGCCCTGCAGGTTAGGCAGAGGTAATTAGGAAAACTCTCCAGGGAGGCAACCTGATGGAGGACAGGTCTTAGGCTGGGTGGGAGGGGTGCACAGCACAAGGAACAGCAGTTAACAGCCTCCTGTGATGCAGTCAGGAAGAACTCTCTTTCCAGGCAGCAGTGGGTCTCCGCAGAGGTCCCTAGCAGAGACCAGTGAGAGACCCTCTGCCAGACCAGGCAGCTTCTACTTCCTCTCAGCTGCAGCCTAGTCCTGACATTCACCCCCTAAGGCCCATCTCCTCCTCATCTCTAGTCTGGTCTATAAACTCTCTCCTCCTGCTGAAGCCAGGAATCACCAGCCCTTGAGTCAAGATCATCCTAGGTCCAGCAGCTAGACTCCAAGGAAGCCCATGACTGTCTGTTACACTGGGGTTAGCCCGGAAACGCAGGGGGCAGTTTGGCAAGCCCAGAATCTTCTAAAGAGTGCTTTAGCATGTCCCCAAAGGCATCAGAAAAAGCCTGGGAGAGTGAAGGCTGTTGCTACTAAACGGGAAAGAACAGCTAGATTTGAGAACAGAACAAACGATAGAAAGATATAATAAATTCTTGCAGTGTGCGCTCTACCTGGGTGTTTGGAAGCAATCCTGGTAACCAGGGACTCTGGGACACAGAAGAAAGCAACGAGGCCTCATCTCACTGCCTAGCTTCACAGAAGGCAGAGCTCCTCCTGTGAACAGGGGCAGCAACCTTGCTCAAGGTCATTGTGGAAGACCCTAGCAGGGCTTGGGCTCCATTTCTAACCTACTGTGGCCCAGTCTCTGTCACTGGAAGCTGACAAAGGCATCATAGAAGGAGAAAGCCATTTCCAAGCGTACTCCCATCACAGTGGGGTGTTTACAGCTGAAACCTGGAGCCCCACTTCTTTCACACTGCATTTTCCAAAATATTCTACATGCAATTGGCAAGCTCAATGCTGGGAGGGCCAGGCTTGATGCTGGAAGGACTGAGAAGTCATGGGAAGGGGAGACAGGGGAAAAAAACAACAGCAACAGAATTTCTCTGTGTAGTTTTGGTTGCCCTGGACTCACTTTGTAGACCAGGCTGGCCTGGAGCTCACAGAGATCCACCTGCCTCTACCTCTGTCTCTCTAGTGCTGGGATTTAAGGCTTGCACCTGTGCACCCAGGTGAGCCAGGGATTCTAAAAGGGGAAGACAAGGAGACCATCACAGAGAACAAAGAACAGTAGCACTCAGTCCCATTTGCACACTCCGGTGACTCTCTGGGCCACTGCCTCTTCTATCTCTGCAATGGCAAGTGGGTGTTCCCTCTCTGCTCCCAGTCCTGCTCTCTGTCTATTCCACTCTGTATCTGCCTGGATCTTAATGAGCCTTCAGTCTGGGTCTTCCCAGGTCCCTTGCCTTAGTCTCCAAGTGTCTATGTCTGTGTCTCTTTTTCTATCTGGTTTCCTGTTTCTTTGACTCTTTCTGTGGTTCTGTCATAAGCTAGACAATGAGAAAAAGTACAGCTTTACTGAGCCCAGACTTGCACTGTGAGGATGAGGAATTGGAGCCAAACAATAAAAACAAGATCCCTTGCTTGTGAGCACACATCTAGTTCCATTCAGCTATGGTTGAAAGCTTTCTTATTTTCCCCAAGCTAGAATTTTCTCAGCAGTCTGTGCTGCTGTCCAGGAGAAGGAAGAGGAGAGGGGTGAGGAGGGCAATGGTGGTCCCACATCAGCGAAACACAGGAGGACAAGCTCCAGACCAACAGGAATGGAGGAAACTAGATACAGCTTGTCCATCAACATGCTGCTTAACCTTGAACGTATCACCTACCGTCTCTGAACCTGCTTCCTCTTCTGTGAAATGAAGATATCTGGAGCACCCCTGCCCACTTTACAAACCTCTGGGTAATCTCCTATTTGAGGAGGGATATGGATATGTTTTAAGATAACAACAACAACAACAAAAAAACCATCATTCAGGAATAGAGAACAGAGCAAGGACAGTGAAAGCAGTGATGTTGATTGATGATGGTGGTGGTGATGGATGATGATGATGATGATGATGGCAGTGTACTAATAATGGTCATGATGTTAGTGATGATAATAGTGATATTAATAACAGTGATGATGGTAACAAATATAATGTTAGTGGTAATGGTGATGGCGATGATTCATCTTCATTGTTAACTTGGTGATTTAGAATCATCTAGGAGACTGGTGTGGTACATACCTAAGTGTGTCCATGAAGGTGTTCACAGATAGGATTAACTGAGGGTGGGAGACCCATCTACATTGTAGATTATGCTGTCACAGAGGCTGGGAGCTTAGATGGAATAAAGTGGGGGAAAGAGAGAAAGTAAAGTAGAAGCCATCCAGACCTCTATGCTTTCGGGTTTGTCAAGATACGCATTTCTCTGCTCTACCATAACCTCCTCACCATGGTATACTGAGCCCTTGGAAATCATGACACAAAACAAATAATTCCTCCTCTTTAAGTCAGAGTAATGCAAAAGCAGATAACACAATGATGGTAGTGGCAGTGGTGGTGGTAACAACCATGCTATGGTGCTTCTGATAATGGTGACTAATGGTGGCTATGGTGGTGATGGTGTAATAATAATGATGATAGTAATCATGATGGTGATGGTGATAGAGATTGTGTGGTGATGATTGTGGTGATTGTGATGATGATAGTAATCATGATGGTGATGATGATAGAGACTGTGTGGTAATGATTATTATGGTGCTAAAGGTAACGGTGGTGGTTGTGACGGCAGTGATAAATGGCAGTGATGGTATGGTTATAATGACAATCATGGTAGTAATGGCATGATGGTGATGTGATGATAATGGTGGTGGTTATGGTGATGAGGTTGATGAGGGTAGTAGTGATAATGCGTTGATGACGATGGTGTGGTGATGGTGTAGTGGTGGTGATGTGACTATAATGATGGCAGTTATGGTGATGAGGGCAATGATGGTGATGATGGTCATCATGTTGACCGTGATAATATCGGTGGTGGTGAGGGCAACACTGATGATGGTGGCAGTGAGGATGCTGTTAGTGTTGGTAATCATGTTTACAATAACACAGTGCATCCCTGGACTCAGCTACCATCACTGAACCAAAACATAGTGAGTTTGCTTAGGGAACAGTAGTTCCCACCATACATTGGGAACTTACCTCTCTGTACCAACCCATATCTACCTCATGTCACCCCAAAGCTCCAAGCCTGGTTCCAACCCCCTGATCCACCTCCTTCAAGCTCTTCCCTGTAGGAGCCACCCTGCATCAAGCCTGTATGTGTTCCTGCCTTTGCATCCTTAGCACCCTGCCCTGGCTAACCCTGCCCCCGACACACACTTACACACCCTTGTTCTTTCCCTCAACTCACTCACTCCTTCCCATGAAAAGAACATGAGCACACTTACCATGGCTATTGCTCCCTAGGAGCACCCCCATGACCCTGCCTAGGCTTCAATATACTCAACACAGCCCATGGCCAACTTGCCAAGAGGTAGCAGAACATTTGCTCTTTCTGCACTCTTGGGACATGGTGATACCAATCCCAGCTCTCTGCCTCCACCCCAGAGTTACCTCTTAGTCTCTGGGACCTATGAGAAAAGTTTCCCAGAGAGCTTAGATGGGGCATCATTGCCTTCTTAAGCCTTGTTGCCACCCAGCTGGTCCTCCCTCACTAGGCTGCAGTCAGAGCAGAGAGGCTGTGAACAGAGAGTGATCTTTCTATGTCAGGAAACAGACAGCTCCTCTTCTCTCCACTTGACATAGAACAGACCAAGGGACCCACATGGATAAGAAGGAAGAAGGAAAAAGAACAGCTAGACTTCCAAAGGCCAAGTGCAGAGCTTCCCCTCTGTGCCTCAGGTCAGCCACTGACCAAGACCAGAAGTCTATTGGGTAACCTTCCTGCAGAAACAGATGGAGCCTGGTAGTCTCTTTCTACCCTGTCCTTACCAAGGTCCTCCCCAGCCTCCCCATAACTCCTCTCTGGCAGTGACCGTGTGCTTGACAGGACCTCTGGGGAATCAATCACACCAGCAGAGCAATCCCCAGCCTCTGACATTCCAATTAAACACTTCCCCCTGACCTTGGTTGCATCATCCAGGCTTACAATAATATCATCTATCTTTTCTGGGTGGATGGACAGATAGATGGGCAAACAGACAGACAAACAGAGATAGAGACCATGAGGCAAACAGATGGACCAGCAACGACACAGCTCCAGAGCTGCCCTCAGCATCATGAGGACACATTTCAATGATGGGGAACTGAAGTATGCTCAGGGAGAGAGCCATCAGCCTTCTCAGGGACAGGCATCCATCTCTGCGGAGGAGACAAACAGCTTCAGTCCCTGCTGCGGGGCACCCCACATTTATCCCACAGCCCTTCCCATCAGTCACCTGTCACCGCCAGCCTGAGAGCCTGGAATCTAGGTGGCAAGTGCAGAGAAGAGATACCAAAGGCATGGGGCTGATGGTTCCTGGCAGGTAACCCTTGTCTGATAAGGCATAGCTCTTCTAGAAGGCAACCTGAGAATAGAGAGGGGCCTCTGCCTCAGGACTCCAAACTGTAAGGGAGGCAGCCACATCAGGGAGATGTCCCACCCATGAGTACTTGCTTTCTCATAGAGAATCACCCTTGACTTTTAGAGAACCCAGACTAAAAGATGGGCAATATAAGTTCCTCTCCCAACCACAGATACCAGGTTCTTGTCTTAGGAGGCTGCACCTGAAGTGGACGCATTAACTCTGCACAATCATGAGCAACCTCCCTGCATCCATCGGGGACCTAGAGAAGCTGAGCCCTCCGCCCAGGGCTACCCAGAGGAACCTGTGTGATTCACCTGATCTGAATCCACATTACTGTGTAGTCTTAAATCAGTCACCCACCTTTCTTTGGCCGGGGGGTTAACAGGACCTGCCTGGAGGCATCAGAGGCCGGTAAAGCTGAGCAAAACACCTAGAACATGGGAAAGCCTCAGTGAACGATGATGGGTCTGGGTCAGGCATAGTCACAGGAGTGGACTACCAGGAATGGACTAGGTGCCTAGGAGGAGCTCCAAAGATTATCTGGGGGCTCAGACTGCAGGGTTGGAGACAGGACACGTTATCAGTCAGCCTCGCATTTAAACATTAGACTCTGCTATCCCAGGAGCAACCAAAAAAGTTGCCTCGTTCGCCCCCACCTCCAAAGAACCGCTTCTGAGCCGGCGCTGTTTCCTCTGCAGTTATTTTTAGTTTGTTTTCCCAGTAATGATTCTTTTGGGTGAATTTCAGGGTTGTAGCTGTGTGCTCTCTGGGAGACGGGAGCCGTATCCATACAAAAGGAAGAAGGAAAAGGGAGGCTGTTATTCATAGTAATTCAACTAGATTTGTAAAGTTATTATTAAGCATTTGTCACCACAAAAGTCACTTTGATTTGGCTTTCCTTCGAGCTGTTCTCCCAGCCCAATTTTATTTCTTTGCCTTACATGGAAGGCCCAGAGAGCTCAGAGGCCTGTCCAGTACACCCAAATGAATCCTTGTAGGAGGTCAGGGCGGTCCCCTTAGGCTTTGTGTCTGGGTGAGCCTGGTGTAGAGGATGAAACTGGCAAGCTCTACAGAGCACCAGGGCCAAGCACTACCGCAACACACCACAACGCTAAGGAGAGTGCTAGTGATAGTCCCAAGGGACCATGCGGAACTGGGCACAGAGAGACAGAGGACAACAGGAATTTGTCCAAGGTCACACAGCCTAGGGTTTGAACTTAGCAACCCAGATCCAGAGCTTGAGTTCAAAATGCACAGTAAGTGTTGGCTGAGAACCCCTGAGATACCCAGAGACCCAGGGCTAAGGTAGAAATGGGGGCCCCGAGACCCATTGCTGTGTCTCCTGAACTTAGAATATGGCTTCATTTGGCTTGAGAAAAACAATGGAACCTTCAAGTGAGGATATCTGCGAGGTCCTTGACCTCACTGAGTCTTTGGGGGATACTGAGGTCCTTGCTCTTCCTCCCTTGAGCTGTTTCGTTGCTAGGCTGGTAAGGACCCCCCCCAACCTCCTCTCTCTGTCCTCCTGGTGGCTTGTGAAGTGGACTTGAGGTATCCCAGAGAGATCAGCTTCAGAGGCATTTATAATCAGAAGTGCTCTGAGCAGAGATATTGAACGGAGGCTTTATTTGGGAGTCACCAGACTTGGGATTGAACCGCAGCTCTGCCACTTCTAGCTGTTGTAACCTGAAGCACATGGTTTTATCCCACTGAGCTCAGCCACCTCTCGTCTATACAGAGGTAAAAAGTGTGTGACACTTGAAGTCTAGTGACTATGCAAAGGACTGACAGAAAATACCTGGCAGGGTGCTGAACACTGGCATCTAAACTGTTGCCCACGCATGTCCTTCATTTGTTCACCATTCATTCATGCACTCACTTGGTTAATAGACACTTAGAACCACAACTCTATATAAAATCATAATCCGTGTTATGGGTTGTTTAAAGACGAATGAAACACAACTTTAGTCTTTAAGGGTTTTATCAGTGAATAAAAAAAGCTAAGGCAGGGGCTGCGTAAGTTCTAACTAAGAGATAGGGACTGACTGATCTATCTAGGGTGGAAGAAACACCCCTTGCAGAAAAGCCACCAGAGACAGGGAGAACAGAATAGTGGCCAAGCAAGGGTATGTTGGCCAGTTGGAGGTGGGTGGTAAGGTCCTAAGTGCAAGGCTGAAATTAATCCTGCAGGTAAGAGGGACATGGGAGGAAGGTTAGGAACCTGATGCAAGAACACCCATCTCAGGGGAGCAGGAAGGAGAGTATGAGTTCCACCTCAGGTCTGAACCGAGCCCCTGTATGAAATCAGGCGAGGTAGCTGAGTCTCTGAGGCTTGTCTTCCTTTCTTAGCACATATGAGTCCTCTAATGGCTGTCTAGACATGCAGTCTGCACTGAGAGAGCATCTTTCTTCCTGTCCCGCCTCTGCAGCAGCCAAGACTGAAATTCTCCTTAGGAGGCAAGAAGACTTGGCCAACCCCAGAGCCAGGCGGTGCTGGATGGACAGACCTGTGAGGGACAGAAACAGCAGAGGTAATGGGAGACACTGAGGTCCTCGCTCTTCTTCTCTCAGGGTTTACTGCTGTATAGCTGCTGGGCTGAGACACAAAGAGAGTGCTTTCTTATCTGTCTGACTGTTACAGACACTCACATGTACACATACACACATGCACACACACAATGTTCTATTTCTCTGTCTGTATCTCTCTCTTATGTACATACAATGTTCTGTGTGTATCTCCTCTTTGTCCCCTTACACACACACATTTTCTGTGTGCCTCCCTGTCACACACACACACACACACACACACACACACACAGTGTTCTCTGTCTCTCACACATACAATGTTCTCTGTGTGTGTCTCTCTCTTATACACACAGAACTGTGTTCTCTCTGAGTGCCTGTGTCTGTATCTCTCTTATACACATACAGCATTCTGTGTCATCTCTTCTCTGTCCCCTTATACACACATGGTGTTCTCTGTACACACCATTCTGTCTCTCTCACACACGATGTTCTCTTTATGTCTCTTTGTGCCTCTGTCTCTGCATCTCTATTTCTGTTTCTCTCTCTAGCACATACACACACACACACACACACACACACACACAAAACCACCACTTTGCCTTGGAATTAAACGAAGCTGTGTGGGGGTGGAAAGGAAGAGGGGAACCCAGAGTCCAGCCTGTCTGGCCCCAATCCAAATCCTTTCTTGGCGGAGAGCCCAGGGTGGTCCCAGCTTACTCGCCATGTGTATTCAAGGGAAGAAGGGAGGGAATAGCCAGGCAGAGATGGGAATTGGAAGGGGTGTGTGTGTTGAGAGAGGAACAAAGTGAAGATTCTAGGAAAATGTGGGCCCGAGCATCTATCAACAGATGGTTCTGGTGTCACCTCATTTTGCAAAGATGACATATATCCTGTATATTGGTGGCGGGTGCATGTACACACATAACATGATGGTGCTATGTAAGCATCCTGGTGTCTTTGCCCTTCCCTGTGAAGTTTCATGGGACTGTATGTGACAACTTCAACTGTCCAGTTCCCACAGGCACAGACTTTTGCATTTGCTGGCCTCTTCAGCTTCTTCGTCCACTCCACCCAGTCCAGTGCCGAGGCATGATGACATTCTCAGTTCTCAAGACACTCTGGAACCTCCAACCCCTTGCTTAAGAAAACTGATCTCTCTTCTGGTACCACCTCCTCTCTTTTCCAGGCCTTCCCATATCAACTCCTTCTCCCAGTGCAGAACCATGTCACCTCCCCCAGGAAGCCTTCCCTCACCTGTCCGATTCCTGAGGGCCCTGGCCTTCCCTCTGCCAAGAATACAGCAACCCTGAAGTGCAGTGCTTCCACTGGTTGGCTCCCTTAAGGCCAGGGACCATCTTGTGCATCTATCAGAGCTCTGGACATATAGTGGAGGGGGAGAAAGGGGGACGAACGTTCAGTTTCTTAGTGGCATCTGACTGAGACATCAGGCAAACGACACACAGTGAGGAACACAGGAGGCCACACAGGAGGCCTGTGTTCCTGGGTCTCCTCCCTGCAGGGAAAGTCAGACAGATCAATATAACCCCAAAGACACGTAGCTGCAGGAAGCACAGGGCTTTAGATGATGCAAGGCGTAGGGCGGAGCCTGCTCAATGACTGGGTAGAGGAAGACACATCCAGAGTGCGTATGTGAAAAAACAAAAAAAACAAAAACAAACAAACAAAGACTATTGGTATTTCAGTCCAAGGTCTGAACTGAGCCAGGGATGCACCTGGAGCCTCGAGCACTCTGGGAAAGAGAAGATGAGCTCCTAAGTCTGCTGTGTGGCTAAGCCAGGCAGTGACACTGGTGTGTCACACGGGATTCATGGAGGGGCAGGAGCCAGGTTCACCTTCTTATAGGGATCCTGTGACTGTCAAGTAAATACCTGTGGGACTTCAGGTCCATCACTAGCTCTTTTGTGTGCTAGTGGTGGTTTTTCTGTCCTTAAAAATAAGAAAGAAGGCTGAGGCCTGCCCGAGCTCTGTGGAAGAGCATTGGTGTGGCCTGTACCAAGCCATGTATTTCAATCCTAACTTTGAGGGGGGGGAAAAAGACAAGATAAAAGGAAGCATATTCCGATCTAGAGTCTTAAGCTGATCACATGACACTATGTTTGGTGGGTGGGGTTCACCAGGTAGTGATGACCAGGGAAGGGAACCTCAGCAGGGAAGAGCAAAACCCTCAGAGCATAAGAAAGATTTAAAACAAGGCAACCAGATGAGTGATGAGGCCCGGATGCTGGCGGCCAGTGTTCTGGTTTCTCTTGCTTGCTCATGTAAGGCTGCTGCTCTACATCATTATTCTTAGCATTCTTCTTCCTCTCAGAAACACCCCAGTGTGGATGATGAGTTACAGATGCGGTTAGGAGCTAAATTGTGAACTCTTAAAATTGACACATTGAAGTTTTGCCTCTAAGTAACAGAACGCAGCTGTATTTGGAGACAAGGTGTTTAAACAGGTGATTAAGTTGAAATGAGGCCTTTGGCATGGGGCTCTCATCCAAAAGACTGGTGTTCTTATTAAAAGAAAAGAAAACTCTGGATTCATGAGCACGGAGAAGTGGCCATATGACCACACAGAAGTCATCCGTCTGCCCAGCAAAGATGCATCCCTGCCAACACCTTCATATTGGACTTCAAGCCTTCAGCAAGAGAAGAAGTAAATGTGTTAATTCACCCAGCCAGTGACATTTTATTACAGAAGTTGGAGAAGACTAGGCAGAACTTGCCTTGCAGAACTGGAAGCAGGTCTCTGCTGACGCCCTCCTGAACAGAGATGAGTAAAGGCCCTGAAATCTTAGCTAGGATCCCATCAGGAAGTGGGAGGTGAGATGCCTGCAGGCCTGAGGCTGGGCGAGGATGATGATAATCCTATGCACGTGCGACCTTGGGCTAGGCTTCACATGGAAGGCATGGGGTTGTGAGTCAGTGCTGGGGTAGGCTGAGACAGGCTGCTGTGGACAGAGCCACAGGAAACAGCAGCCCCTTGCTCCCAGACATCCTGGGACATTGCACTGACCTCCTTTGCTCCAGTGGCTTCTCTGGGCTAGAAGTTCTGTATGTGCCCAGAACCCTCCTGGCCATAAGCACAACCAGGGAGAGACAGCAGCCTGCTGTCTATGGAACTCAGTGGGGTGAAATGGTCAGGGAGCTACATATCATATCTCAGGACCCCACGTTTGCTCTGGGGCTGCTGCTTTCTATCCAAGTCAGCCTAGTCAGGAAACATCCCTTCTCTGAGCCTCAACTGGAAATGGCAACATTAATAGTATCTTTTTAACAGGGGCGTGGCAAGCACCCACAGAATGCAAGAGAAATCCCAAGCACAGTGCCCAGCAGATCAGAGGCACTCCTGATGTTAGTTTTCAGTGCCATTGGGTCCCTGAGGTTTTGGAGGCTCTCTAACTTCTACCATCTGGGTGTTTGTCTTGCTCAGCCTATTCATTCTGATCCCCAAAACAATACTCAATAAAAAACGTTTACGTTTCTGCCTGGGGAGATGGCTCAGTGGCTAAAGTTCTTTGTTGTGCAAGTAGGAAGACGTGGGTTCTGATGCCCCTGTAAAAATCTGGAAGTGGCAATGTGTACCTCTAAGCCCAGCGCTGGGCGGGATGGATGGAGGCACCTGGATCGCAGGGCTGGTTGGCCAGCCACCAGTCTAGATGAAACAGTGAGCTCCAGGTTTAGTGAGAGACCCTGTCTCCCAAATTAAACAAACATTAAAGAGCTACACACACACACACACACACACACACACACACACACACACGAGGTGGGGTTAAGTGCAGCCAATACACATGCGCACAACACACCCCCACAAAGTCAAAGTAGTTTATAAAATGGCAGAATCAACAGGCTGTGAAGTTTGCAATGATAACAAGAGGGCTAACTTAGGGAATCTAATGAGAAGCCCCTGGAGGTCTCAGGAACGCCCTCTGAGGAATGTCCACCCTAGCCTGCCTCCTCCTAGTGGCAGGCATTCTGAAATCCAGGGCATTCTCACAGGGGTTGGTTGGTCAGGCCAGATGGGAAGCAGTACTGGCTCTGGATTGGATCTTAATGAGCACCTGTGCTGGGGCAGAGCCCCACTCCCTCCCCTCCCCCTACTCCTTGTTATCTGTTCCAGGCATCACAAAGAAGCTGGCAAAAGAGATAGCCCCAGCCATTGCCAAAACTCCATCCAGAAAGACACTCAGAAAGGGAAAGCAGGAAGAAGACAGCAAAATGCTACTGATCCAGACATACCCACGCATGCCAGGTGTCTCTCCCTCCAGCCTGGGCCGCACCTGACCTCTGCTATCTAATTCCCAGTGGCATGGTTCACTGGGAACCAATGACCAAAACTTATTGGTGAGACAAAGGCTTGTCACATGGCCTGGAAGACAGGGTGAAGGAACCAACCTCTGTCCATGGAAGTCAGGATAGGGACAACTGGATAAGATAAATATATTTTCTACCAGTATCTTCTTCCTTGAACCCCAGAAGGTGGCTGCCAAGAGCAAGATGTCCCCAGGCAGCAGAAGTGGGATTCCTCAGGTATTTTACTTTCCAGATAGATCATGAACAGCCCTTCACTCTTCTGAGGTGGAGAAGAGGGACATGTGGCACTTGGGGAGCCACTGGGTGATCAGGCATGCTGAGCTGGCAGGCAGTTCCTGGCCCATAAAGGATGGATCCCCGTGGGATGTGTGGAAAAAATGGGGCTGCAGAAAAGAAAGCTCTGCTCTGCGAGGATGGCAGGACTATGGGTGGGCTGGCAGATGGCACAGACAGTAAAGTGCTTGCCGCACAAGCAGGGGACTTGAGCTCACATCAACAGCCACGCTGTAAGGGTGAGGCATAGTGAAGGGTGCCTATAACCCCTCCAGGTTGAGGAGGCAGAGACAGGCAGATCCTTGGAGCTTGCTGGCCATTCAGCCTAGGCCAAACAAGGAGCTCCATGTTCAGTGAGAGACAGATAATAGAGATGGTGATGATGATGATGACGACGATGATAAGGTAGAGGGAAAGATTGAGGAAGAGACTTTACATGACCTCTGGCTTCCACAGGCTCATGTACAACCACACAAACACATATCAAAAAAGGACGGGAGAGCCCCTCAGCCTTCCAGAGATAGCCTCTGTCCTCTCCAGAAGGAAAAGCAGGTACTGTAAGATATCCCCACTGTCTGATTCACACACTCAGCATCCACCGTCCCTTCCAGAACAGAAAGTCCATGGGAACAAGGGCTAATTCTCCCTTGCTCGTGGCTAGCCCCTTGACAGCTGTGGGGTTGGAGACAGTCACAATACTGTTGTGATTGTAGCTCTCGCCTTTAATCCCAGCACTAGGAGGCAGAGGCAGGCAGATCTCTGAGTTCAAGACTAGCCTAGTCTACAAATCAAGTTCCAGGAGAGCCAGGGCTATACAGAGAAGCCCTGTCTCAAAACAAAACCCACTGTCCTGATGTGAAAGCTGGGGTGGAAGGAGGGGAAACTGAGTTGGGGGGTTAAGAGAAACTCATGATTCCCATGTCTCTAGCACCCTGCCTGACACACTGTGATTTTTCCAACTAGGGTCAAGGAGGGTAGGGTAAGCCCTCAGCCCTTTTGGTTCTTGAGTCAGCTACAGAAGCTGTGGAGAAGGGCAGCAACTGGTTCTCTTTCCTCTGGCCATGTCTAGGTCCCCAGTGGGCTAGTGGTGCTCAGGGCCAGAAGGATGCTGTTTGTGTTTAGTGGATCCTGTACTCTTGGCCCCACCACACAGCAACACACACACACACACACACACACACACACACACGGGGGAGGGGCAACGCACGCAGCTGATAGCTGGCTTGCCTCTCCTTGGGATGTTAAATAAGCCCTTAGGTGACATTAATTGCCACCAGGCATTAGGGACCTAATGAGAATCATCCTCTTTGACTACTCCAGCATGGTCTGTCCCTAGGGCCTCCGATAGCCTGTCAGCCCTCCCTGCTTGCACCTCTGAGTTCCAGTCAGCCAGCCATGGGGGAGGGGCAAGAACTGCTACGCAGGTTCCAATATGAAATCCAAGCAGGGACAATCAGCAGCTATGAGGAGCAAGGTCCTCACGGCCATCTAAGCCCATTTCCCTAAAATGCTCCTTTCTGGGGGGTGGGGAGGGAAGGAAACTCACAGGATCAGGAAGGCTAGATAGGACCTGAGTATGGCCGACACGGTGTGGACAGAGCATCCTATCACACATTACTCTAGCCCCATACTCCATCTGGTCTAGAAGGGTGACTCTCAAGTTCCATTCTCTCAAACGGGCTTTGCCCATGGGACAGGAGACTGCCCCTCCAGAGTAGGGCCCAGGGAGATCAAGCCTCTCAGGAGCCCCTCATGGCATCCAATAATGCTGTCAAATCACTGCCATCGATTTCATGCCTGATTGACGGTTGACTGTCCGGTCTGTTTTGGGTTGCGTTCTAACGGAGACAGCAGCGCAGTGTTGGGAGTGAATGGCTGCCCCACACCCCTCCCTCTTCAGCCTATGACTGGGTGAGAGTACAGGGGGGCAGCTTCTCCCATCCGCCCAGGTTTGCAAAACAACCTGTAGGCAGAAGCGAATCCCTCTGCCCCCCCCCCAGCCCACCCCTGCACCAGGAGCTCCAACTAGAGGAGCTGGGCGCGGCAGCGAGGCTGATTCCCACTGGGTGCCCTGCAGAGACCCACGCGGACTCAAGGGCTGTGGGAGGCTGCCCCCTATCCGCGCCTCGGGTAGAACCGCTGAAAACATCTCCCGGCACCCGGCGGGGAGCTGGCATCATCCTTTGAAAAGGGACATCGGCGGCGTCTGCGGTGGCGTCTACCCAAGAGAGCCCGCAGTCGCAGCAGCCAGCCGGCCCCACTCCGATCCCAGCACCAACCTGAATCGCTGAGGAAAAAAAAAAAACTATAAAGCCGAGGAGGAACGGAACGGCGAGGCCAGCCCTGGGCCGACTCTCATTAAGGAGCCGCGCGCGCCCCCAGGCTGGGAATGCGGAATGGACACGTGGACAGACAGGGGAGCCGGGGGAGGGTGGGGGGGAGTCTCCGTGGCGCGCGAGCCGTGGGCCGCGCGCTCCGGGGCCACGTGATCACGGGGAAATCTAGGAGGGGAGGGTGAGAGGAGAAGGGAGCGAGCGCGCCAAGCTGGGCGCCCGCCCGCTCTGGTCCTGGTGGGCGCTGGATGCCGGACCCGGGAGGAGGGCGACGAGCGTGTCTGTGTGTGTCTCGCTCTCTCGAACCGTTTACGGAGGAGCGCCGTGGAGGCGGCGGCGACTGCTTCGGGCAACTGTGGCTCCCCCGCCTCTTCCCCCCACCTTCCCCCCGCTCCTTGATTCTTCTTCTCCCCCACCCAACCCCACGTCCAAGGAGAGCTAGCCCCCTTTGCCGGCATCCCTCTCCTCTCCCCTCGGCCTCCCCGGCGCCAGCTGCTGCCTCCCCGGCCAGGGCTGCGCAGGTGCGGGTGCCCCTGGCCCCCTGGCCGCGCTCCCGCTTCTCGCCACCCGCAGTCGGGACCGGAGCGGCGATCCGCTCGCCCAAACTGATTCCGAAGAGCGACAGCCCTGCGCCCTGCCGCACCGAGGCAGCTGGAGAGCGGCTGTCCGGGGGCACGGCGGGGGCGATGGGGAGGACGAGGCACACGAGACTCTGAACCCCGGAAAAGTTCAAGGTTTGTGCAGATCCCCCGCACCCCCCAGAGAAGGCGAGGAGCGGTACGAGGAGGGGCAGGGCACCCCTCTGCTGAGACAGCGACACCTCACCGGAGAGGAGAGAGAGGGGTGGCCCGGGGCCGCCGTGGGGCTGAGCTCCCCCTCTCCCATCCTACAACGCTCGCCGGCTGGAGCCTGGAGGAGACGCTCCGGGAAGAAACGGCTCGAGCTGGGGCGCCTTAGCTGGCTTTCCCGCTCCCTCGCTTCTTCAAGCCCCATCTCCACGGGGCAGCGGGTGCCTCGGGCTCCACCCTTCCTCCAGCCATCCAGCCCCAGCCCGGCCGGGCGGGCGGCGCGGAGTCGGCCTGCGCTAGCGCAGACCTGGGTCGAGACGGGAGAGAGCGCGCTGGAGTCCGAGACCGAGCACCGCGAGGGGACAGACGTCTAGGCACCCACCTCGGGCGTTCCTCCTGGGCGTCGCCTAAGGGTGCTGGCGACCCGCGTCGCCTGCCTCATCCCTGCAAGGAAACTTTTTTCTTCCCCGGATGGATTAAACTTGCCTGGATTTTTTTTCTCTCTCGCTTTGGGAAAGAGCAAACCATCCGTCTGCTCCCAACCTGGGATAATTCCGGGCTGCTGCAGAGCGCCCGGAGGAGGAAGAAAGCCGCCCTGTGCATGTGGGATTACCGCCGGAGCCGGGCTCGCGTTGGGGACCTGCGCCTTCGAGCGACTACGGCTCGGAGCGACGCGGCGAAGCCGGGGGGCCTCGGCACGCGGCTCTCGGCAGCCCCCGGGACGCTGGTGGCCGCCGGGCCCCGGGACCGCACGTGCGGCTCCCCCCTCTCTTCGCGGTTCCTGCAGGGGGCACCAGCCTGGGGAGGTGGAGACTCCTCCCTCGCGGAGCTGCGCCCCCCGCCGGCTCCGAGGGTGTAGCCCGGCGGTGCCCGGGACGCCCCCTCCCCTCAAAGTGTCCCCGAATTGCTGCTGGCCCCCGAAGCCTCAGCGGACACAGCTGGGCGCCACAGTGAGTTGGAGGCGACCGAGCCTAGCCTGAGACCAATCCGCCTTGGACCTCTGCCCCCCTCCTCCTCCACGGACCCCTCCCGTCCCCCGCCTCGGCCATGGCCCCGGGGATGTCGGGCAGCCACGGCGCCGCCCTGCTCTGCCTCTCCGCGCTGCTCGCCCACGGTAAGTGTCGCGGCGCAGACTCGGGGTGAAGATGCGGCGGGCGCCCCTGGAGGGGGCGCAGGGAGAATCAGAGGAAGGAACACCCTCGTCCCAGGGTCCCCCTGGACTCTCCGCCGGCGATACCCAGCTGTGGGGGACCGAGGTCGGTCCAGGGGAGATGGTAGGAGGGGGTTGTTCCCGCGGTCCGCGAGTTGGAATTCAGGGAACAGCCCGAGACCCTGGGGGCGTGTCCGCCCACGGATATCTAGAGGGATGCTAGAGATCAGCTAGGTCGGGTCCTGGGCACCCGGCCGCGGCTCCCCGTGCAGCCCGAGGGGCTGGGGACCACTGGGACCAGCGGGATCGCGGCTTCTCGGCCCAGGCGCGCCGGCGGGTGCGGGGCCGCGCGGCCCGCTGCCTGGCTTCCTGCAGCGAGCCTCGGACAGGGACGCGCACGGTCGGGCCCGGGAGGCTTGTGAGCTGCATCTCAATGGCCGGCCGGCTCACAGAGCGAGGCGGGCGGGGGTCTGGGCAGCCAGCGGGCAAGGGCCGGGCGACCAGCGGCGCGCGGAGGCAGCGGGGCCGCGCTCCGGCTTTTCTGCAATCTGTTGCGTCTGCTCCCCAGGCTCGCCCCGGGCTCCGGGCTCAGCTGGAAAGGGGTGAGGGAGGGAGGAGGAGCCCGGGGTGGCGCGCCCAGGCAGCGAGACGGGGGGGGGGGGGGATGAAGGTTGTAGGCAGGGGGGGGTCTCAGGGTGGGCAGCCTCTCCCACCCAGAGTGGGGACTCAGATGAGCCAGGAGAACGCTGTGGAGGGTTCCGCAAGCTGGAGATGCTCCAGGAGGCAAGGGGCGCTGACGGGGCCGGGAGGAAGGGAGCTGGGAGAAACAAGGATGAGGGGAGCGACACTCTGCCGCGCCCAACGTGGAACCAGCTGGCCCAGGACATTTCCCCAACCAACCAAGACCCAGGTAAAGGTGGAGGACCTCTGACGCCCCACCTCAAGGGTTGAGCCAAGGGCAGAACTGGAGAAGGCCTTAGTGGAGCGGGCCATCTGGAGGTTTTAAGGAACCCTCAGTGTGTAGTGGTCAGTTTTTGCTGGAATCTGCGCAGTCCCCAGGAGCCTGCCCGAGCTTGCTGTGAACCTCCCCGAGGTCTCTAAGGAGAGGCATCACTCATCCCGACTAGATCTCAAGGTTGAAAGATTAAGAAAACGAGTGGCCTCTAGATATTGTAGGATCCATGGGCTAGAAGGCAGGGTTTTGCCTTTGGTTGGGTTCGCTGGAGGTTGCTAGTTTCTTGTTTCTTCATTGGAGCTATGAGCAGGCAATAACCTGCAGGAATAGGGTACGTAGTGGGGTCTAGGGGTACAGCCAGAGAAGGATCTTCATCCCTGGGGGAGATTGACAGTGGGCGAGGGTAAGACAGTTGTGTGTACTGGTGGTGTCCAAAAGCTCAGCCCAGCAGGCCTCTGTCTAGGCATGACTCTTAACCCTGCTTGAATCCCATTCCCAGCTCAGCCTTGGCTCCTGGGCAGCTTAGCTGCTGGCCCTAGGTCCCTTCTACTCACTGTGTGTACTCTCTAGCCTGGCTGTCGAGATCTCTTCTCCTTCCTGGCCTGCCAGAGCTGCCTGCTTCCTAAGCCCCTGCCCAAGCAGGCCTTCTGGGGTGTCCCGCCTGCTGTGGATATCCCTGGGCCCAGTGAGTCCAGGAGCTCTGAGCTAGTACTGTGCTTGCATGCTCAGGATGGAGGGGCCTGACTTGTGGGAGGAAGGGAGTGGAGGAGATGGGCAGCACCCTATTGTCTCCACCCCTGGATCCCTTTCTAAGCCCTTCTCTGAGCTCTGAAGTCTCTTTGTCAAGCCATGCCTCAGTGTTACTTTTAAAACTTGAGCCTATGCCAAGAGGCAAGAGCAAAATGAAAGGAATACACCCTGGAAACAAAGAGTCAAACCTGAGCCTCAGGCCTTCACCCTGTGGGACTGGCTGCCCAGAGCCCCTCCTGCCAGCCCCTCCTCGTTAAAGGTACATGGACTTACTGTCACTTAGGCCAACTCTCTAGGTTTTCTAGGCTGTCCTAAGGTTCAGGGAGTGGGTTGGGGGCTGCAGCTTATAATGCCTGGCGGGTCACTAAGGCCACAGGGTTCTGACCACACAGCCAGACTAGAGGCCAAGGAGCCCAGGCTTACCGTCCGACAGTGGCGCCATTGGGCAGGATGACCTTGGGTGGCCTCCCTAGTGCTGGCATCTCCCTTCCCCCAGCCACAGCATGTGGCCTCTGGTCCACAGTTTCCCTCCCCATGTTCTGCCAGACTGCTGGGCAGAACCCTTGTACGAAAAGAGCCCCAAACCCCTTGTGGGCCCAGCTCAGTGCCCAGGGTGGGCAAAGGGAGGTGTTCCCAATCTCCAGGATGCCTCTGAAGAAGAGCTAAAAAGGTTGTTTTCTTGTATCTGTCTTTTGTGAGATGATCCTTTATTTTTAGTTTGAGCAGGAATCTGGGGGTCAGGGTGGTGGCTGAGCCTGCTGGAGAGCTGACTATGTCTGCTCTCTTACTCAGCAACCTTTATTAGCTGCCCATGGGACCAAAGACCAACTCTCTGCTCTGATTCAGGGTCTTTCCTGATCTTGATCCAGTGTGCATCATCCCCACAGTGCTCCCAACCTCTCTCCTTACTCCATGTGCCTTGCAAACACCCCTGTTTCTCTCCTGAGTCCTCTGTAGGCAGCATCTTGCCTCTGGAAACCCCTACCCACCATTCAAAGCAGAACTCCAATGGCACCTCCTCCAGGGACCCTCTCAGACCACCCCCAGCTCCTCAAGGCCCTTTCCTGAATGTTCTCTTGGCACTTCTTGCTGGCTGCCCTTTGGGCCCAGTTCACAGCTGGCATCCACATGCATTAAGACCCCCCCCAACCCAGCCCTGAGGCTTACACATACTTCCTCATGCTGGCCTCATCTCCACTGCTACCGACACCCAGCAGTGGCTCAGAAGAAATTGATGGGATGAAGCAGGATCACTGAGGTAAAGGACAGAGAGGGTAGGGAAAGAGAGTAAGCTTCAGACTACACATCTCAGGTGACACATTGGACCATTGTCTTAGGAGGTGACAGGCTATCTGACGCACGCACCCTGAGACTTTTTTCTAAAGGCTGTATCCACCAACCCTACTGCATCTCAGGAGGATTGGGCAAGCAGCAGGCCAAAGACAGTGGCCTGTGCTGGCTGTGGAGCTCAGCTCTGTTAATGCGTGAGGCCAGTAGGTGGGGATGTGTTCTAAACTTGGTGGCAGAAAATGAGCTTTACTGGAATGCGTTCCAAGGATGGCTGGGTGCTGGGAGGCTCTGTGGAAGGGCAGGGCCAGGACTGTGCCCTGCAAAGGCACCCATGAGGTTAGAGTGGGCGGGAGGCTACAAGCACTGCCTCCAGGATGTGGACACCAGGATGTGGTCCAGCCACCTGGGCCAGCTCTGGCCTTGTCAGCTTTCAACACTGAAACAGCCACATCCAGCCCCCTCTAGTATGCATTGATGAGGAAACAGACATTCAGGGAAGGGTCTGGAACTCCTGTAGCAAGTTAATGCTGGAAATTAAACCATCTGTGAAGCCTAGCCTAACTGGGGTTCCCAATTTTGCCCAAAACCCCTTATGCAGTTTCTGCTACCTCTGCCGTCCCCAAATACTCTGCCAGTCCCAAGATAGCCCTCAGTGGCTAGCCATTCTGACACTCAGTCCTAATTAGTGTTCCCTAATAACCCTGGTCACACACCACAGGGCAGCCAATAGAACAGGAGGGCTGAGCCTCACTCCCTGCTGGACCTTCTTCTCAGTCTAGCCACAGAGCCCAGATGAAGACCACCACCCTCCTTGTTCCCTCTCAAGGTGCTTTGTAGCCAGGCCTGTTGGTACAGGCTCATCCATCATCACTCCAGCTTCTCAGAGAACTGAGACAAGGAACCCAAAACCAAGACCTGTTTGGGCTACAGACCAAGTTCAAGGCCAGCTTAGACAACTTAGTGAGACCCTGTCTCAAAAGGTAAAAGAATACAGGGCACAGCCCAGTGTCACAGTGCTTGTCTATCCTGTGCAGGGCGGTGAGTTTGATTTCCCCGTCCCCCTGCCCTGCTCGCCACCCCTCAACACAGAAACAATTTTGTAAGATAGCATGGACTGAGTCCACGGGCTGTAGCATACTCAGTGTGCCTTAGCCTAGGGAAGTCACTTCCTCCTGAATCTGTTTTCCTCTTCTGCCAAGAGAGCATTCTTAATCTCCTAGTTCCCTGGCCCCTTCCACTCCTCCACCTGCAGCAAATGCCAACACGTGGCTTTGATTGCCTTCCCCCACTCCTCTGCCCCATCCCCAGCAGTTCTGCCTTCCTCCCTGCCTGAGCTCAACACAGAATTTTAATAAGAAATTAATGAGCCAGTTGTGTGCATGTGTATTTTTAAGAAAAGAAATGTCTTTTTCTGTTTCCCTTCTCTGTCCTTCTAGCTGCAAAGCAAAGTGAGCGTGCCTTGCCGTCAGTTCAAGCTGGCTGTACTCTGCCTAGCCATCCCCACGATTGGGTCACATACCGGCCAATGCCAGTGCTCAGCCAGCCAAATGTCATTAGTGGAGGATGGCTGGGACTTTAGAAAGGGGCAGGTGAGACCAAAAATAGGCCAACCCACTGGGTAGCCGAGCACCCATGGCCTTGGAGCCTTGCTCTTTGTCTGTTTCAGCTCCCTTTCCTAACTTGCCGTCTCTCAGCATGTGTGTGTGTGCATGCACACACACACACACACACACACACACAGAAAGAAACCAGGCCCTGTTGGCTCTCAGCACCCAGCAGGATGAGTGGAAAATGGAAGCAATTACCTAGATAATTCAATGCTTGTTGCATGAATGAATGGATGCAAAAAAATGAATAATTTGCTGCAAAAAAAAAGAGAGCCAAGAGTAGAAAAGGTAATTGAAGAAAACCTTGTGCTTTTTTTTTCTCTTTTTTTACTAAATTATCTAGGTAATTATCTGCTTTTAGAAAGTTCCTCTTTTTATCAAACCTGAGTCCTTCTCTTTGCATTCTCTCCCCAAACTTTTGGGTTCCTGAAAATAGGCAAGTCGTTTGCTCTCTTCACTCAAATGGCTTTTCCAGTTCCGTTCAAATAGCTGTGAAGTCATGTACTTGCTTATAGAGCCTACCAGCCCATCTCTGTTTCCATGGCCCCATCTTTGGGCCTGGGAGAATGATAGGCTCAGGATGGTCCCTCAGGATGGATGGACATCTCCATCACCAATCCCAGGCATAAACACTGTGGGACCCTAAAGAGCAAGGACACAAGACTTCCTCCTGCTTATATCTACATGTGAGGTCAGTGATCCCACTGTGTCCCCAGGTAGCCTTTGGGTGAGGCCACTTCCCAGTCAGCAGTCCTGGCCAAGCCAGCTCTAAAGTCAGGCTTTCTAACTGTGCCTGAAGTTCTCCTGCCATCAGGGACTGCACTGGCATGGACAGTGAGACACAGGAGCCTGTGAACCCCTAGGCTACTTGAGCTCCCCATGCTTCCTGGATGTCTGAGGTATGTCTAGCCTCTTAATGACTTATACACACAGACACTCTCTCTCATGGCATTCCCTTTGACTAGAACACTCTTCCACCTTCTCACCAACCTAGTCTTCGAGAGAGTACATCCACTCCTTCCATCCAGAAGGCCACTGTCTTGGGCCTTCTATTGCTATAATGAAACACTGTGACTAAAAAGCAAGTTGGGACAGAAAGGGTTTGGCTTACACTTCCGTATTGCTGTTCATCACTGAGGAAAGCCAGGACAGGGACCTAAACAGGCCAGGAACTGAGGCAGGAGCTGATGCAGAGACCATTGAAGAGTGTTTCCCACTGGCTTGTGCCTCATGGCTTTCTTAGGACCCTTTCTCTGCCATTGCTGTCCTCGTGTCCCAAGAAGCCCTGTGGTGTGCCCTGGGTGTTTGATGGTTGTCTAAATCAGTGATTCTCAAACTTCCTATTGTTTCCAGTCTTTAATACAATTCCTCACATTGTGGTGACCTCTCAACCATAAATGTATTTTCGATGCTACTTCATAACTGCAGTCTTGCTCCTGTTACCAATCCTAACGTAAATTCCTGAGTTTGTTTGCTGACGGTCTTAGGCAACCCCTGTGAAAGGATTGTTGGAAACACCCCCAAAGGGGCCACAAGCCACAGGTTGAAAAACCACTGGTCTAAATCAACCCGTGCATATGAGTATATCCACGCGTACACAGACACCATCCTCAGCACTCGGAGAGTATCAGTTGGTGTTTACTGCATGGGAGCAGACAGCAATCCAGACAGTCGTAGAGTGAAACTCTTCAAGCTGCTAGATAGCTCCTCTTGGGTGTAGGCAGGGAGGCAGTCATCATCAGTAGGTAGGTACGTACATACACATGGTAATTGGGTATGCTATGCTTGTCAGAGAGAAAAAGTCCTGCAAGGAGAGTAGGGAGTTCTAGAGGTGCTGAGCAGTTTGTCATACCAAAGTGAGCCTCCGCTGAATGGAGCATCATTAAGCAGGAACTTCAAAGAGTGAGGAGATGAAAGTGAGACCATCGGTATCTACAAGTCTCCACAGAGGGAGTATGGGGAAGAGCCCTGGGTAAGTGTGGCGACTTGAGAAGGTGGGAGGTCAGCGAGACTGAGAAAGAGAGGAGCCACCTGACATTCCCAGGAGGCCAGATGCCATCCCCTCACCTCACGAGGCTCTGGGTGCCATGCAGCATTCTCTTCCTTTCCCACACTCTAATCTTTTGGCTAATTATTCAACTTTTTGAAAGATCCTGCTCCTTGGGACCTGGACACGATGTGCATTCACCTGGCCTGATTTTATACCACTTTGAATTGGGGTGTGGTAGTCCAGAAGTAGAGGCTCTGCCAGCATTCAGAGACCGCAAGCCTGCTTGCTACATGCCAGTCCCTGAGTAACCTGTAGCCGTCCTTGTCACCTGCTCTGGAACCTCTCTGCCTACCCCGTCATTGACCTGCAAGTGTCTTGGTATTGGCTTAGCCTCCCACCGTCAAACGCTAGCCACTGATCATCCCTGGTGCTCACATCTCAGCCAGGGGGTCCATCTGTCTCCAGTCTCATTCTTCTTCCGGTGCCATAGATGTTTGGGACCTTTGTCTAATGGAAAGAAACTCTTCAGTTGGAAATAGGAAAAATGGCCATTTTCTCTGCTGCCAACACAGCAGAAAAATGATCTCAATTTTCTGTGGCTGTTCTCAGACAGGGAAAAACTGCCAGTAGCCAGCCTATGAGTGAAAGGGTTGAGAGGGTGGAGAAGACAAGCAGTGATGGGGCTTAGCCCCCCCCCCAATGGGGCACTGACAGCCCTTCCTGGAACATTCTTCCCCATCCTTGGCCCCTGCTGACCACACAGCCGTGTTGGGCAGCCATTGCTCTGTCTGCTGAGCACTGATTGTGCCCTCCAGTTGGTGTTGGGTACTGAGTCATCCTTGGTGCTAGCAGAGGACCCTCTTCTGTTTCCACCTGGCTGTGACATTCATAGCTTTCCTCCTCCATCCACCCTTTTCCTTGCACTCAAGCAGTAAAGTGCCTGACTCCACGGCCTCTTGTGTGATTTGCACCCAAGTTACTTAGCCACTCTGTGCTTAAGCTCCTCGTCTGCAAATGACGATGTTCAAAACGGTCCACTTGAGGGCTTTGCTGCGATGATTTGGGGGTTGCTACATGACAGACATTTCAGGCTGCAACCAGCACAAAGCAAACGGGTAAAAATGATGGTCGTCAGTATTATCATTACTAATGCTATTAGTGTGTGCTAGGCGCCATGTTGAGTGTGAAGATGAAGCGACCTGTCCCTGCGAATCTGTTCTTAAAGAGGTTTCTAATGTGATGTCCTGGGGGAGAGGAGACTTGTCTGCAGAGATGGTGACCAAACAATTGGGAGCCACTCTGGAAGAGACCAGGAATGTTGCAGGGAAAGAGACCAGGGGAGGCATTTCGGAAGAAGTGACTCAGGAGCCCCTGGTCAGGTTCCACCATGCTGTTCTGAAGGTGAGGCAGCCGGTGTCTCCTTCTCCAGAGAGGACAAAGAACAGGCAAGATGGCTGCTAGGTCTTGTGCTCAGAGCCTAGTGGTGAGGTAAATGGGTGAACTGAGGCTGCCTGCTGGGATGCAGTCTGGGAGGCTAAAAGCTAAACACGTACGTGGCCAATCCTTACCCAGGTTGTTCTGCGTGGAAACCTCTCAAAACTGTGACCTTGTGTTCCACAAAGTGCTCACGAGACGTTGAGGGTCATGGAGAGAAAAGATGATGCCATACAAGCTGGATTCTTAACAATGACCAGGTCAGGGAACAAATTGCAGATCTGTCCAGAGTGGAAGGAAGTTGTAGTGTTTCCATCTGGAATTGTGGGTCTTGGCATGAAAAGTGGCCATTAGCGGTCATTTCAGGGATCACCTGGGATGGTGAAAAGCCCACTTTCAGAACTAGATTGGAGGCTGAGCACTGCCTCTGGAGCTGGCCAAGGAGCTGGCATTGCAGAATTCTGTGTCTAGAGTGTTGGTCTGCAAATGTGCAAATGGAAAGCTATGGGAAACGCAGAAGGGGAGCCTGTGGCCCAAGGCTTGGGGCATGGAACTGTCAAGGCCCAGAGTTCCTGGAGGCACTTGCATTATGGACTCCTGGACAACACATCAGAGTCCAAACCCAGCGACCCCAGCTACCCTCACTCTGTGGTGAAGGCCCAGCCAGTCTCATTTCATACCCCATCCATCAGCCGAAGGCAGAGACATCTCTACTCAGAGTTTCTGCCAGCCTGCAGACTGCAGGGAGACCTCAGAAGTCAGTCACATGGGAAAAGTGTTGGGAGGATTCCACACTACCCCAGTCTGTTCCAACCCTTGTCACCACAGTGCAGCCACATGGCTTGAGAACCAGGGACTTTGGAAGGTTGGTCACCAGGGCCTTGGCTTCCCCATCTGCAGCATGGGAGTGCTGGAACCATCTCTCAGGAAGCTGTTCAGGGGCAGAGTCCTCTGTGGAAACATCCAGAACAAACAGCAGGCACTTGTCACAGGGCTTAATAAACACCTTTCTTTCTTTCTTTCTTTCTTTCTTTCTTTCTTTCTTTCTTTCTTCCTTCCTTCCTTCCTTCCTTCCTTCCTTCTTTCTTTCTTTCCCTCCCTCCCTCCCTCTCTCCCTCCCTCCCTCCCTCTCTCCCTTCCCTTCTTACCCAGAGCTATGCCTCTGACTTCCAGGAAGCATGTTCAAGATGTGCCAAAAGCTTCCAGGAGAGCAGTTTTCTGGTGACTTGGATTTTTTTGTTTTGTTCTGCTGGAGTCCTTTTTTTTTTTTTTTTTTTTTTAAGCCTTAATGCCTCCTAGCAACACAGTATTGGGTTTTAGGACCACAGTAGCCATCTTAGCCCCTCCTTCTTCCCACCCTTCCTCCTGGCCAGATCTCTACAGCAGACCAGGTACCCCTGCCTCTGACCTTGCCATAGCACAACCATGGCAATTCACTGTAGGGGTCTTGACCTCCTGAGAGTCACATCTGTATCAGGCAATTACTAAGGCAGACAAAGGGTCCCCTCCACCCCAATAGCTAGGGCTCAGGTCTAGAGTCACAGTGGATTTCTGAGTCAGGACCCTGGTCTCCCTGATTCTGTGGCTTGAAAGCTTACAGGTACAACATAGAACGAGTCTCCAAGGAAACATGTGTATTAGTACACATCTACAAATGAAAGGAAATCTCTGTGGGCCTAAAAGGTCCTTGAAGGTGGGTAGTTAGAGCAACATGCCCTGCATGGCACCTACAAATCTTGCGACAAACTCACAGAGCCACTGTTTTTAGTGGTGTTGTTGGCACCACGAGACCGTCTCTCAGAAGTCAATTCATGCAGGCCTGGCCCAACAGCCCTGACACCCACTCTTGCCCCCTCCACCTACAATCCTTCTCCTTCCTCCTCTGCAATTTTCTTCTTCCACCTGTCCCCTAGTGATGGCATGGATGAGCACACCTCTCCTCCCAGAGCTTGGGGGTGGGGGTTAGGGCCCCTGACTTTATTGCCCAAGAGTCATATAGCAGAAGCCATGCGTCTGCCTCAAAGTAATTTTAACAATCTATTCCAATCCACCTGTCCAAAGGATAGTTGTTTTCTCGTGGACGCCCAGAGGAAGGTGTGAGTTGATGTTTGGAGTCCCTGCTTCCTTTTGTGGGAGTCACAGTCTCAGAATCCTGGCCTTACCCTCTGCCACTAGCAGGCTAACTTCAGTTCTGAGTGGCAGCCCCAAACCACAGCTGGCTGTACCCAGAGCCTCCTCCCCTCAGAGGCACTTCCAAGGCCTTTGGGTCCCCACTATTTCTGAAAAGCTCCTCCCTATTCTTGGAAATCCCCTGCCCGCTTATAGCTGGTTCTGCCTTTCCCAGCTGAAGTGATTCATGCTAGCGATGGTAACCACTTAGTTAGAAGCAGCTGTACCCAGAGCACTTGTGTCTCACCCCCAACCACTGCCACACTTTGGAAATTAAAGTCATGTATAGTCACCCTTCTGCTCAGTGTAGCGCGCATGAGTACACACACACACACACACACCTCACTGGGAGAGAAAGCAAGGGTCCTTACAGCAACTTCCAAGCCTACCAGGATGGTCCTTTCTCCTCACCCTGTCTCTGACCTCTCAGTTCCAGTCACAGATGTCCTCTGCATGCTGGACACTGGGCCTCAGAGACTTAGTCTTCTGGCCCCTCTGTTTGTCCCTTTATGTCCCAAACACTTCTTACCAGAGCAGCCCTCCCTGGCCAACACTGTCCACTCCCTCAACTCTGGGATTTCTCCTGTGACATAGTACAGAGCTGTATGTCTACTCACTCAGAGGTTGAGCTCCCCCGCCCCCCAGCTGAAAGGAGGCCCCTGCCAGCAGGAAACACATTTGTTTTGTTGACTATTGTACTCAGCACCTGGATCAAGGCCCAGCACAGGGATTCTCAGTCTATATCCAGAAAGAAAGAAAGAGAAAGGGAGAGAGAAGGAAAGAAAGGAGAGAGAGAGAGAGAGAGAGAGAATCAGTCATAGGTTTGGCTCTCTCTTGTCCTGTCACTCTTCCCACCTATAGAGTTGCTAGAGAGAGAAACCAGTCCTTAAATGAGTGACAGAAGCCAGAGGTGGAGAAATTATTCCTTCCTTCACTTACCCATTCACACACTTCATCTGTCAGATCCTAGCTCTGTGATCTTAGAGAAATGGCTTACCCTTTCTGTGCTTGGTTTCCACAGTTACATAATGGAGTACTAGCAGCACGGCCCTCCAAGTCATTACAATGAATGGAGGAGATAATGTGGGCTTGGAGGAAGGTTTGACGTATGGTACATGCTCAGTAAATGGCAGCTGTTAATGCTGTTGAAGGCTTTTTCCATGCTGGGCATGTCGCACACACCAGGCAGGCATACGGCAGCCAAAGGCTGGCATGGGGCAAGTGTGCAAGCAGGTTCAGTAGAGTTCAGTTGATGCCAGGTGGCAGAGGTGCCCTCAGAACACCTGGTCTCACCTGGGCTTTGGAGAGGGCCAGTGGTGGCTTCCTGCCTTTGAAGGCACAGCTTTCAGACTCTGAGCCAAGCATCGTGTTGAACCCCAGCAGTGCCATGGCAGGGAGGGAGGGAGGGAGTGTGTGTGTGTGTGTGTGTGTGTGTGTGTGTGTGTGTGTGTGTTGTGTGTGTGTGTGAGACAGTTTTGTCTGGAACCTGCTCACTGGGCTCTGTAGCATGCTGGAAGGACTAGTCCGAGGAGGCAGGGGTCAGGTTGTATTTCAGCTCTGCACCACACTGGGGGATGAACTACTGTTCTCTAGCTTCAACCTTCTAAACTATAAGGGGGGATCCTGGGGGTACAGCAAGCCAGTGGGAGCCAGAGGCTTCAGGAGCAGATGGTAGGTGCCCTGTGGGCATCTCAACACAAAAGGGGAAGCTGAGGCTTGGAGTGACTGATTTTCTACGTCAGTGTCTCACCCCTTTGCTGCTCATTTTTCCTTCGTCTGCAGCTGTTTGTCTGGTCCCCTGCTCTGTCGTAGGCTGCTATATAGCCCTACAGCCCCATCCCAAGAATCACACTCCATCCTGCTCTAAGGCCGTGCAAGTTGGTTTGCATAAAACTTTCCCCGGGTCTTGCCTTTAAAAGTCTTCCTCTTTTCTCTAAACAGCCCCTAAATGATTTTTGTAAATTGCTCTAAGTAGATAATGTCAGTGCCAGCTGCCTGCCTGACTCTTCTGCCTACACCTGCTCCTTCCCACAGGGTACTGGAACTCAGTTGCCCTGGGTTAGGAGGTGATCATCAAGGCAGGAAGTAGTTCCAGTCCCTTCCCTGCCATTTATGTCCTTTTGGGGAAGTGTGCCTCCATTGCCAGTCCAGGAGTCTTCTAGAGGAACTTGTCTTCTTGTCAGTTTAGGGCCTTCCTAGGAAAGGTTGGGCCTGTGCATCAGAGGGATTTGGATTCCCCCTAGACAAGGATTGGGTAGGGAGCATCTGGATCTCCTCTAGAGCCTGGTTTCTTCCACCATAGCTCAGAAACAGCACAGGCTGGCTCCCAGACTGAGACCTTGGACACTGGTTCCCACAAGCCACATGATAGTTGCTTTGATCATCATTCACCCTGGAAAGTTTTCTCCCATCCCCGCAGTGTGTCAAACCTTCAAAATGAAGCTTCCCTGGTGAGGGCTGAGACTAATCTATGGGTACACGATAAATATTTAGCAGCAGTTTGATACTGTGTCCACTTAGCAAAAAATAAAATAGTAGTAGGTGCATCCCTGGGCCGATGACCTGCCCAGCCATGGGTTCTTATTTCTGTAAACTGTACCAGGCATGATTTCCATCTAGTGAAGAGAGCCTTAAACCTAATAAGAAAGTGGTTGGTCACTTCCTCCTGTAAGCACAGCCCCTTAGAGGAGATCCAGAACCAGGCCAAGGTATGGGCTGGCTTTCCTGAGGCAGGACCTGCAGCTAGAGGCTCAGCCTGGAAGCCACGCCTAAGGCCTTAGACCTAGACGCAGCCCAGACCACCCCATGCTATCATGACCACTGTTGTGGCCAGAAGGCAGGGGTAAGGGTCTGCAGCTCCCTGGATGGTGCAGACTTGGCCGACTTCCTTCAGCTTTTCCTGAGTGCTCACTACACTGGCTACTGTGAGGTGTCACCATTGCTGGGAGCCAGAAAGAACGGTAACTTCTTTTTGGTAGCGATGGCAAGATCATATAGCTGTAAGTCCTTTTTCCCTGCCTGGACCAGTTTCTCTGTGTGAAACATAATAGGATTGGATGAGATCAGTAATTTTCTACAATGGCTGTAAGCAGGGAAATGTGTATCATACATGACATACAACACATCATAACACTTCCGTATAACACACCCATGCAGAAGACAGGTGGCCCAGATGAAAGCCAGAACTGCTGGATGAAGGAAAGTGGAGGGCCTTCCGATGGTCCCATTGACCCGCTTTCCCCATGACCCCATGGCAGCCCTGAAACACATCCATGGAGCCAAGAGTCAGGCACTGAGTCTGCTGTTACTCATGCTGAGGCCCCACAGAACACTGCTGATAGTGGCACCCCCAGGCCTCCATGCTCCCTTTCCCCGAGACCCAACTCTATTTTCCAGAAGATACAAGCCCCAGGGAGATGGACTGGCTTCAGCAGCCGTGGGCACTGGATGGAGCCGAGTGGGATTAGACTAGCTAAAAAGATGTAGGTGGCAGTAGATAGGTGCCCGTACCAGTCCTGTCCACCTCCCCAGAAGGCAAACTGTTCCGGATGCCACAGAACCACCATTTGTCATCTTGTGCTCCCTTTCACATGCTGAGAAGGAAGGAGGACGAACACAGCCATAGCCTTCGCTCCTTCTCCCACTTAATTGGAACCCAATTAAGTGAATAATTGTTACAAATGTGAAACCACCTTCCACAGCTTGGAGATGTGGCCTGAACACATCATGAGCTGCGGGCCTCTCTAGGGACAGACAGCCTCAGCCCAGCATTTGGATCCCCCACAATGGGGTGTGTCAGTCCGCAGACCTCCCTACTCTCCCTCTTCCTTGCCAAAAGACTCAGGCATCCCTCCTCCCCCGCTCCTGCCATACCCCGTGTTCCAGCAGGGTAATCCATCCAGGCTTCAGCCTCTGCTCACACCCAGCTGGATCGTCTCTATGCCAGGCATGGCTCACTAGCCCTGAGCTCACAAACACCTGCCCATACGAACCGGCCCCTCAGGAGTCTCACACATACACACACATAGGAAGTAAATCAAGGCAGAGAGATGGATGCTGGAGAGAACAGTGCAAGGAAACCAACTGGAACGTCAAAAGCCTCAGGCAAAAGCTTTCTAAGGAAGAGCATGTGCTCCTGGGACTGTCCACAGTCAGTCTCCCCTGATGGAGCAAGGACAGAGGTACACAGAGAATCAGAGCATGGAAGACAAATGGCTCCCTTTAGGGAGCATCGTAGAAGCCTATACAGTGAACACCCCACACCCCATAGGCACTTGCTGACGTCACTCAGACCTACTGTCTGTCCTCTGATCTGTGGTACCATGGTGGGTGGATTTTCTGGTTCAAGACTCTGCATATGGGCTTTTATGGTAGAAAGATCGCTTTAGCAATAGACACAAAGTGAATGGCAAATCCCTTTGCAACTGCGTGATGAAGACTTGGGGTTGTCTGGGATCTGGGCTTGTCTGGATTCAGGAGCTGCTCAGGCAAAGGATGTTGATCCTGGCTACACTCTTGGGTCTGCCATCCAGCTTAGCATCTGCATTTGCTCCTGGGAAAGTGTTGAAGCAACCCAATGCCAAAGCAAGGCAGGGAGTAGACAATAGCTGGGCCCCAGAAGCCAGCATTGTACAAGGCTTCTGGCATTGAGGCTGGCCTAGGTTCCCCAATGCTGAGAGACCTGCTAAGTGAGGGATCTAAGAGGCTCTCGGGGGGTCAGGGCACAGGGGGCAGGGCTTGTAGAAGAGGAGGAAGTATGCTGAATCTGGGCCCGTGCTATTAGTATGTGTGTATGTGCCGTGTGTGTCTGTTTGTGTGAGTGTGTGCATGAGTGACTGTGTGTGAGCAAGTTCATGCATGTGTGTGCATATGCGGGTAAAGTCCAGAGGTCGATGTTAGATGTTTTCCTCTTTCACTCTCTGCCTCCCTTTTTGAGGCATGGTCTCTCACTGACTTTGGAGCTCACTGACCTGACTAGACTGACCAGGAAGCCTCAGGGACTCTTCTGTCTTTGCCTCCCCAATGCTCCCCAGGGGTTACAGGCACTTGCCACTACACGCATCTTTTTTATGCAGGTCTTCCTATTTGCACAGTAATCACTTAACCAGCTGAGCCATCTCAGGTCAGTCCAGGTTCTCTGTTCTAGGTCTGAGTGCTCAGAGTAGGCCTCCTGGAGCCACTGCGGAGTCTCACTTTACAAGTAGTAGGGTTTTTCACTGCCTGAATTGTGAATAGCATTTGGTGTTTGGTGGGCTAGCCTGGGAATATGAGTATTGACATCACAGTTCCATCCCACACCTGAAGATCTAAAAATCCAAAATTCTACAAACTCAGAAATGTTTTGAGCACAGATGTGACACCCTCAAGTGGAAAATTCCATACTCCACCTCATTAAGCAGGCCACAGTCAAAATGCAGATACATTAGAAATATATATAAAATAAGTATCGAGATGTATATTTTAAGAGGTATACAAGACATATGAATTTCATGTTTACTCTTAGGTTCCATTTCTAAAATGGCTCCAACCTAAAAGAATCTGAAATTCAAGGCCACCCTGGCCCTGAGAAGTGCTTCTAGGCTCCACCTGGCATTTTCCAATCAGCTCTCCATAGCAGCCCACTTAAAAGTTGGAGAGTCAGGCTGTGATGGCACACACCTTTAATCCCAGCACTCAGGAGGCAGAGGCAGGCAGAGCTCTCTGAGTTCGAGTCCAGCCTGGTCTATAGAGCTAGTTCTAGGACACCAAGGGCCACACAGAGAAACCCTGTCTCAAACAAACAAACAAAGTTGGAGAGTCCAGGTAAAACGTGAATGTGTAGGTGGGTTGGGGAGTAGACAGACAGACATTCTCTTTGACCCATTCTAACAGGAGTCCTTTAAGGGTCTTCTCTGGGGTGTTACAGATTGGGGCCTAAAAGAGTAGCCAAGAACAGCTGAAGAGTTGACAGGTGTAGGACAGGCCTGGCCCTGAGTCAACAGGGTGGAGCTGAGAATGCACAGAGAGAGCATGGTGCTTTTCTTGAGGTCTGGAAGGGGAGCCCAAGAGAGCAGCTCCCATAAGTCAGATTCCAAGCAAGAAAAAGAACTACTAAGCTAGAAAGGGGGAACTGTGAGGCCAAACCAGGGAGTCTGTAGGAGCTGGGACACATAGGCCCTACCTAGCTCCATTTGGGCTCCCATTGGTGTTCAACATGGCAGAGAAAATGATCTCCAGCTTGGGTGATGGCTATCTGATAGACAAGTGGCCTGCCTGCCTTCTTGAAATATAAAATTTCTGCAAAGGTAGCCATTGGGCATCCTGTGGACAAAGTTGCTCAGGGGGCTCTGGCCTGCCACTGTGTACAGGTATTAAGTTAACTTGCCGGTCATTAGTGAGGAGAGAGAAAGTTGCTGAGAGAGTGAAACAGAGTAGCACCCAAGCCTGGGAGGAGCCTTTGCTACCCTCTAAGAAGCTCCAACCACAAAGATCCTGGGCAAAGCATCCCGGAGCCCCTCTCGCTCCCAGGGTTTGCCATTGACCTCAGAATAAGGGGCTTGGGGTCGTCACTGAAACTCTTCTGTCAGCTGTGTGGGGAAGTGATGGTCTTTGACCAGAGGCCCATTTTTGTCCCCTAAGCCCCAGCCCTGCTTCCTGAGGATGGAAGACTCAGAGAGGCAGCCATTCACAGGGGAGATGACCCTGGTGGCCTTGGGGGATGGGATGTTCCTGGCCACACAGGGTGACAGTGATTAAATGCACCAGCAGCTGGGCCATCGGAGGCCCTCCCTGCCTCTAATTTGGGTCAATTAAGCCAATTTGTCTTTGTTGACTGGATGTCCCTTCTCTGTAATGGCTTTGGCCCCTCTGGGACCTGGGACGAAAAGATGGGGAGGAGGAGTCTCCTGGATACAAGGCTCTTCTCCCCGCCCCCAGCATCCCAAAGCCCTGGGCTCAGGGCCTTTCTGGAACCTTGTGACCTTCCCATTGTCCTGGGGGTGTTGTCAGTGGCCGCATCCGGCTGCCCCAGACTTCACCTCATCCCACAGAGGAATGATAGGAACTGTTCAGAATCAGGACAGAAGGGAGCCGAGCCTAGTTATGGGGCCCCAGGCCCAGTCTTATTCTGTTGGTACCTTCTGACGGCTTCACTTTTGCCTAGGTACTTGCTGTGGAGTCTGGCCTGCTGCTATGAAACCTCTTCTGCAGGTTTTCTTGGAAATTCACTTCTGAGGTATCAGTTTCCACCATGTGCAGAAGAAAGCAAAGAAGGATCAAAGCTTGATGCCTTCAGAGGGAAGGGTGAAGCCTGGAGCTGTGCATGCTCCTGAGAGTGTCCCTGGCTGTGGGATTACAGTGGGACCATCCCCAAGCCTGACCTCTCCACTCTGGAGTTGGGTAATCAAAGGTCAGATTGCTGTACAGCCCTGTTTCCTCTTGCTGTGAGCCCTGGCGTGCCTCAGTTTACCTATCTCTAGTTCTGCAGGCACAGGAAGGTGATTGGGGCCTGGGCTCCCATAGCTCTCATATTT
The DNA here is from genome assembly GCF_030254825.1 of Meriones unguiculatus. NCBI lineage: Eukaryota > Metazoa > Chordata > Mammalia > Rodentia > Muridae > Meriones > Meriones unguiculatus. Next base: position 37,923,566 of record NC_083355.1, on the reverse strand, counting down.
GAAGGGTTGACCTTAGAGGTAGTATAGTGGTATGATGGGCAGTTTTCTCTTGTTGTTGCCGAGGAAATGGAGCATTACCTCTTTCTGCACTCCAGACAAGTGAGCCGGTAAAATGCTGTAATATATAGGAACACTGAGGGACCAAGAAAACACAAAGCTTCCTTGTGTTCCCTGAAGAAGCTGCGTCATCCCCACAGAACCAGTGGAAGGGGGGTGCAGCTCAGGGCAGTTGGTCATAGGGGGAAGGGCAGCAGTCTCTCGGGAGAAAAGAACCAGAGAACAGAGCTCATGGCAGGATCAGTCCCCGCCATGCATACATGGGATTAATCATGCATCCGTCCCTTTCACTCACATAAGGTGGCTTTCTTAGCCCACCTTGTGAAAGGTGGAGATGCGAACAGAGGGGGACAGAAATGAGTTGAGGTGTGAGTCATCACTTGGAGTGCACTCTGCCTGGACAGAGCCCTCTGGATCTGTCCTGTGTGGCATCGAGGACACCTTCCCATAAGCTGTGACCTTAAGTCTGAGCCCTTTTATGTGGGCCCAGTGGTCTCTGTTGCTACAATTCAGGTGCTCATCTGAGCAGATGAATCTAGGTTGACAGAAGGAAGGCTAAGTGAGGAGCTAAGGTGCAGAATGGTGACAGGGGTCTCTTCCCTCCAGCCCTCTCTTTCCTCCTTCCCTCTCGCTCTACCAGGTGCTGTCCTGGAGGCTCATGCCATGAGTCATGTCAGAAGTGTGACATGCTCACCTGCGTTAGCACCAGCACTGAGGATGTGAGGATAGAGAGGGACAGGCTCCCTGACAACTCAGAGCCCTGGACAGGAACCTGAGGCAATGGCTCAGTTCTTTCTTACTGCTGGTGTAGACACAAAGACCCAGGTAGTCCCCAGCTGGCAAGCTGTGCACAAGTGTATCATGGAGGCCAGCCCGTGGTTCCCAGGCCCAGCAGCCTCCTTGTTCATGCTGAATTGTCACCCAGGCTGTTCTAGGTGCCCAGTGAGAAGAGAAGTGTGTGGTGGCTTGCCTGCATAGGGGCCTCTCAAATGGATACATAGAGTGAGGCCAGGAGCGTATTTTCCTAGACTATGGAGGGCGCCTCGCAGCTTCTTCTTCCCCAGGTGTGATCTTAGCAAGATCCTCTGCCAGCCATCTCTTTACTGGGTATGTTTTTGGGCTCCTGGGCTGTGCTCTCCTCCCTCTCTAAGGCTCCTCTGCAGTGCCAGTCCCCTGGCTAATGTGCCCTTCTAGGTATCCCATCTTTGCTGAGAGCCTCAAGATGCAGCAGACACCTTTGGAATGTTCTGTAGGTCCTCAACCCTGCCTTCCCCCTAGGCTGGACTCTGTAGCGTCCCTTCCTTTACTCAGATCTCAGACAGAAATCATAACTATGGTTCTACATCCCTCCCTTCCCACCACTCCCTCCACACCTGGCCCGAGCCCACCTAGTGTCTGGACTCTATTTTTAGGAAATTGTACCTAAAATGACAGTAAACACCACACAACGAGTGCCCAGACAGTCCTGAGGCCTGGCCTGGGGTCTTTTCATGTTTAGTTCATGTATAAATACATACCAGAAGCAGCAGCAGCAGAAGCAACCAGCAGCACTTTGCAGGCCCGGCAATGGCAAGAACTTGCTCAGGGCCAGATAGCCCTTGTCAGTCTGGAGCCAGGCCAAGCTCAGCAAATAGACTCTGGGGACTGTGCTCTTTAGAGAGCCCCCAAGAAGGTCCTTCCTGTCACTCCTCATGCTCAGGAACTCTTGTCACTCAGCTAAACCTGGGGAACCACATCCTTAGAACACCCCCTTCAGGGTCTTTTCCCTACAGACTGCGGTCTGAGTTCTCTCCCACTTGTTCAGCCTGCCCATTCACACCACCTTCTGGCACCCATTGCCCAGGAGGAGAGGAGGTGCTCCCAGCTCCAACCAGTGACCCTAATGTCTGGTTTTCTTACCAGGTCTTCTGTGTATCACATCATTCCTTACTCTCTTCCTCAAACACACATTGTGCCACACTCCACACAAGTGGACAGTGACAATCAGAACTCAGAATCCTGAAGGCCCCATCTGCCACTTGCTCTTCTTGACTGCATTTTGTTGTTGTTTCTTTGTTTGTGTTTTGAGACAGGGCCTCAGTGTATATCCCAGGATGACCTAGAACTCACTGTAGTCATTCTCATCTACCCCAGAGTGTGGTATTATGTGTTGTTACTATCACATCTGCTTCCTGGCTAGTTCCTAGGTGCTCCCCTTGTTGGGGCCTCTGCTCAGGCTGTGTGGATGGAGCTCCTCAGCCCTGTGCTGTGCCCTCAGCATCTCTGTTAGTTGTTTACAGGTCTGTCCCCTCAGACATCAGTTGTGACCTCTCTGTGATACCCCAGGCACTCAGCAGGCCCTGGAAAGAATGGATGCATTCTGAGGAAAGAAAGCCCAGGGACTAGGTAATAGATTTGTATTCATAGCAGCTGCTAGCATTCATTACCAAGCCAGTTCTGGACTAGGCCTATTGAAGCCTTTCTCACCGCCAGTCCAGGTGAAACATGGGAAGGTGGCTGGCACTGGGTGGGTCAGGGAACCATGTAGTCTGGGAAAGACCAGCACATTTGGAAGTTACAAAAACAGGCTGTGCTGGTCCTCAGCTACCTGAAAAACATTTGTATTCCCTTACATAGTCAGCCGAAGCATCCTAAGAGAGCAGACAGGTCCCTTGCTCTCAGATGTTGCATGGTCAGTTGAGGCCTTCAGAGCATGAACTGTATGACAAATGAGGCCTAGCCCAGCTAGGAGACCATGCTGTCTATCAAAGTTGGGCGCAGCAAAGCAGCTTCTTTAGGAACACAGGCTCAAGTGCCCTTGGTTCCCACTCTGCAGTGGGTGGGGTCACGTAGCGAGTATTTCAACACCAGCACCTGGGGAAGGCCTCTCTCTACTGAAGCCAATCTGCTCCAGCTTTATCACCCCCCAGACCTGGCCTGTGTTCCATAATAACAGAAGATGAAAGGTCCCTATGCCAAAACAACCCTAAGCTGTGGCCTTGCCTCTGGGTGGAGGAAGAGTGGGGCAACCTTCAGAGGCCCCTCCACACATCTTTGAAAGATTTGTTGGTCAGATACTGTCATGGAGGTGATATGGCATGTACCCTCTATACACTGGTACACATTCAAGAAATGGCATGATTTCTGAAACAAGGGAAGTCAGCTGGTGCCTGAGGTTTGACTGTATGAAGTTGGGCTCTGCCTGCTGGACTAAGAGAAAGAGAGATTGTTCTCAGGTGTGTGTGTGTGTGTGTGTGTGGTTGTTCCCAGGTTGTAGGACTTATAAAGCAAGCAAGTCTGTTTATTGCACCATCTTGCAAGCCTCCCAGCCCTCCTTTTAATTATTTAATTATTTTTCATTAATTATATTTAATAATTTTTAATTATTCGGATAGAGTCTCAGTAAGTTGCCCAAATGGCCTTGAACTTGCTCTTGACAGCCCTGGCAGGTCTTTAACTTATGATCCTCTTGCCTCAGCCTCCTAAGTAGCTGGGACTACAGGCCTGTGCCACCACATGGGGCTATCAGTAAATTACTTTTAATGGAAACTTCTTTGATCTTGTTTTGTGAGGCAGTGTCTCCTGTAGTCCAGGTGACCTTGAGCCTCTTCGGTGTCTGATGCCAGCTGTGTGTCTGTAACAGTGTACGTCAACCTCTAAGATGCTGGAGTGGCAAGCCTGTGCTGCCACACCAGGCTTTCCCACCCTTTATATACCTGGCCCAATTTACAATATGGTGTATTCTTCTCTGCTTGAAAATATCCTGTCTTGCAAACATCTATGTGGGCAAAAATATTGTCAGCTACCACGAGTCCAAGCATTCCCCAAGTCCAGAGAGGGTGGTATTCTCTCCCACAGGGTAGGGTCAGGCAGTAGCTTGTCCTGCTGTTTTAGGGCCTAAAGAATAGGGACCAGGCGTATCTCTGAGAGTTTGAGGCCTGCCTGGTGTACAAATCGAGTCCAGAACAGCCCAAGGCTGCACAGAGAAATGCTGTCTCAGAAAGGGGGAAGAAGAAGAAGAAGAAGAGAGAGAGAGAATTGGGATCAGTAATGTCGCTATTGCTCAGCAGCAGAGCAGGCCAGAGGTTAGAACTGTAAAGAGCCTGAAAACAGCCACCAGCAAAGTGATGTCCAGGGACAATAAATGACATGCTCTGCCGGAGTCACACAGCAGGACTGGACAGACAGAACTACCAGCCTGGTCCCGGATCTGTATGCCCCAGGCTCTGCATGTCCACCGTGGATATGGTCGGCCCCATGGGCTCTGCCTGTCTGCTGCCTCCCAGACTGCTGGAAAAGGGGTGCCTAGCCTAGAACCACTTACTACCCAGTACATCAGTCATCCATCACTACTAAGTAGAATGGCACAGCTTGTGCTGTGCTGCCTGTCCCACAGAGGCAATGAAGAGATGGGAGTTGAATCTTTAAGCTGCGCTCTATTCAAAGATCCTGCAACCAGAGGAGGCAGCAGATTAACATCTTTGCCAGCAGGCTTTATAGGGAGCGAGGGGAGGGAGTTGAGTAAAGGCAGTCAGTCTCCGCAGAACTCAGCCTCACTCCTCTGGGCAGGTGGTTAGACACCTTTCTGAGACTCATCTCTTGTGCTGTGCTCTCTTCTGCCTATCTGAGTCTGTGCACACTGAACACAACTAGTCTAGTTCGTGTCTGCTAGCATCAACCTTGTACTCTTCCAGGAGAACGTGGAGTTGTGTGAGGGGGGGTTAACTCAGACAAACCAACCATTAGCGGTGTGTGCATGCTGCTTTCTTCCCTACAAGATGGACTACAAGTGTGTCTTTACAGCAGAGACTCTAACAACAGTGCCGCCGTCCATCCTTCCCGTTCCCCAGCAAGTAGCCAACATCACCACCTTCAGAAGAGAAAAGGTTGCTTTTCATTCATAGCTTTGCTGGTCCCAGGCCCTAGTGGAGTAAATCCACTGCCTTTGGGCCATAGGTGGAAATGCAAGGCAGAGTAAAACCACTCCCTTTCCGAATCATAAAGTGGGGGGGGGGAGACAGGGCGAGGGGAGGCTGAAGTCCCAGTTAAGTCTTTTTTCGAGGATGCTTCCCCAGTGATCTGACGACCCTGCTAAGCCTCACCTCCTAAAGGCCCCACCACCTCCCAGTAGCACCCCACTGAGGAACGAGCCTTTGAGATTACCACCATACCTGAATCATAGCCACTCCAGACCCCACCAGCCTCCTGATGGGCATTGCCTCTTGGCGTCATGCTACCCTGTCTGGTCTCAGCACCCGCACAGCTCTACCACACGCCCCCCCTTCCAAAAGGCCTTTTGGACCCGACCACACTTGTGACCTTGTTCTCCCTTCCTGAAATGTCTCTGATTCTACCCCTTAGCGCTGAGGAGTCCCCAGACCCCATGCCCCCGCTGTGCTATGTTTCCGGTTGTCTGTGTGGGCTGCTGGTGCTAGAGCCAGGCACTTCCCACCTTTTAGCATGTTATTTATGTACTTGTCTGGCCTCCCTGTTAGCCAGAAAATTCCTTAAGGGCGGACTCTACCTTCTGTATCCTTCTCTCCCCAGCAGTTCCCAGCAGGATCTCTGAAGAGCTGAGCTGGATAAATATTTATTTGTTGAATGTCTGTGAGAGTCAGCTACAAACCCTAATATTTCACAAGGCACTCCAGGCCGGATGCTCCATAAAAGCTCGGCCACTCCCTGTCAGCAGCAAGGCCGCTATCTGTGAGACATTGGAGACAACAAACCAGCCTTGTCAGAGCAGAGAGGAAGCACAGAGAGGTGCGTGCCAGCAGCTCAGAGGACAGAGCTCAAGCCATTCCTGGAGGAAGCAAGGGAAGCCACATGGAGGATACACTGTCTGCAAGAAGTCGAGAATGAGTGAAGCCCATGAGGCAGAATGTACGAGGCACAGCACAGCAGACAGAGGAAATAGTAAGGCACGGAGGCCTGAGAATGATGGCTGGGGGTTGCTCAGGAGTATGGGTCGGAAAGTGGACAGGAGAAAGATAGGGACTGACACTGCCGGATGCTGAGGGACTATGGAGGCATTTAGGATTGTTGGCCAGGGAGCAGAAAGTCAGCTACTGTGAGATTTCCTCCTCTCTGGACCCATCTTTGCATCTCTACAGTGGACAGTTAAAATGGGAGAGGCTTAAAGCCAGGTTAAAGATGCTGAAAATACAGGAGCCAGCTGCTGTCAGTCTGTCCGAACACAGTGCCTAGAAAACTGCGTGGTGCAGGGCTTGGCTTTGAGAGGTGGCTGGAGGAGAGCAGAGCCAATCAGAAGGCCCTAAGAGGAGTAGAGGAGTAAGGCAGGCAGGGGTTTCCTGTGGGCAGGGTATAAGTGATGCGTGCTGTATGGGTCCCCACTTCCCTCTTCAGCTGTGTCTAGAGAGGGCTTTCTGAGCCTGTTCTGGCTTGCATTTCTGTTGCTGTAGTAGACACCATGACCAAAAGCAGCTTTGGGGAGAAAAGGATTTACTTCAGTTTATACTTCCTGGTCACAGAGCATCGCCAAGGGAAGTCAGAGCAGAAGCTTAGGCAGGAACTGAAAGTAGAGCCCATAAAGGAACACTTCATACAGTCACTGAGCAGCCACTCTCTGGCTCTGCCACTGACTTTATTACGTAATCCAGGCCACCTGCCTAGGGATGGTGCCACCCTCAGTGGGCCCTCTCACATCATCAGTCAAGACACTCTCTCACAGACATGGCCATAGGGCCATCTGATCTGGGCAGTCCTCAGTTGAGACTCCCTCAGAAGACACTAAGCCCCATATCCAGTTAACTGCTAAACTGAACTAGGACAGAATCCATTTTGCTGATGAAGAGTTGAGGCTCTCAATAAGGAAGTGGCTGAAGTCCAGTGATACGATTTTGACTCATCTATGGGCACATGACTCTCAAAGACTTCCATTCCCCTTCCTGTGTGGGAAACTGGTCCATACCATTGCCTTGTGTGATGCACCACTGTGGACCTCTTTAGGCCCTGCCCACCACCCTGTGGAAGAGAAAGCAGGGTATCTGGTTTTACCTCATTCTGAGGGAGACCAGCTGTCCAGAGTGGCCCAGGCATGAGAACCATTAGGAATCAAGCCCATGAAAGTTCCAGGCAATCTGGGACATGTTGCTTGGTCACCTTCCTCGTTCTACAAGCTGCAAACAGGCCCAAGTCCCCCTTGCATGTGGAAAGGCCCTGTAAAGTTTCTCTCCCTTTCAAGGTGCACACACCTGGGCCTTCTCTTCCAAGTCTCATGTTATTCAACTTCTGGTGATCTAGCCCAGGCAGGAAGCTACTTATTAAGACACTTGGAAAGTGGCAAGCTTAAAACTGAGGCAGGGACACCAGCCCAGGCACAGTACAGGGTGGGGGGATGATTAGGAGCAAGGAGAACGGCCTTCTGGGCCTCACAAGGGTCACTCTCCTCCCACTCTGGCTGTCCCCAGCAGTTCTTGGCTTCTGTGTACCACCTCCTTGCCAGAGACCCACCAAAGCAGGTCAGACCTCACTCTGCACCACCTCTCTAAGACCTTAGGAGAGCAGTCTCCAGTTCGCCATCACGCTGAGGACCAGTCCTACCCTTCAGCACCACTGTTAGGACCCCCAGTTCATTCATGTGCAAGGAAGACTCTAATAGCACCCACCTCAGGAAATGGCTGAAGGGGCCTCACTCCAGCTGTGTGGCCTTGGGCATCCCTCCTACCCTCTTTGAACTTCATTGGCAAAAACTAAGGATGCTGTTCTTTTTCCCCAGGGGTTATAGTGAAGGCTAGTTACATGATCTAGTGCTTAGCACCAGCACTCCAGATGCAACTCTGAAGGTTAGCTTGATCCCCACAGTAGGCTACCCCTGTTCAGGTAGGGTCCCGCTGTTTACTGTAGTCCTGATCCCTGCTCACCCCTCATCAACAGGCTGGAGAAGTGATTTGTCTCCCCAGCTCTCCCTAGACCTTCCCTACCAAGGCCCACCCCTACTCCAGCAGGCACGTTGCCTATAAGTACTCTCTCTCTCTCTCTCTCCCTCTCTTTCTCTCACACATATACACACACTCTCTCTCTCTCTCTCTCTCTCTCTCTCTCTCTCTCTCTCTCTCTCTTTCCTTTTCTGTTGTTTGGGGCTAATTGTTTATTAGAAGACACATGCAAGCAGCCCACGCTGGTGGCAGAGGAGGGGGAGGGGGCTCGGCTTGCTCCGCTATAATTAGGATAATGCACATTAGTCATTTAGTGTAACTCTCTCGTTGCCGCGCCCTCCCCCACCCTCCCCCGCAGGCTCGGCTCCAGCCCAGGCATGCAGCTTTGCACAGGTACTGGTCTCCCTCTGAGTCCTCCCCAGCCCTCCTCCTGCCCTCGATCCCTCCTCCCTCTCCTCACAGCAGCCGCTGTGCCTCACCCTCCCTCCAACCTCCTCTCAGTCTGTCTCATTTGAGGTCTCTTTTCTCCACAGACCCTGCTTAGCCTGCTGGGTTCCAGAGCAAGCCAGAAGCCTGTGAGGGATAGTCTCAGCCCCTCTGTCTGTCTGTCTCTTCCACCCTGCCCACCTTGCTGCTGTGTGCCCCCTTCCTGGCTAGCTGAGGCAGGCCTTTTGTCTCCAAAGGCCCTCCAACGCCATGTGCCTGTGGCTGGTTTTATTCCTGTGCCAGTTGGTTTTTTTTGTCAACTTGACACGAACCTAGACCTATCTAGGAAGAAGGGCTCTCAGCTGAGGAATTGCCTCCACCGGATTGGCCTGTAGATGAGTTTGTGGGGGCATTTTCTTGATGAATGATTGATGTAGGTGGGCCACTGCCACTTCTGGGCTAGTGGTCCTGGGTTGTTTAAGAAAGCTGAGCTGAGCAAGCCAGTTAGCAGTGCTCTCCCACGGCCTGTGCTTCAGCCCCTCCCTTCAGGTTCCTGCTTTGGATTCCTCTGATGATGGACTGCAACCCGAGAGGCGAAACAAACCCTTTCCTCCCCAAGTTGGTTTTGGTCACGGTGTTTTATCACAGCTGTAGAAACAGTCTCTCGTGCTTACTTCAGGCCCTAGATGCCTTGCCTGCAGGAGGCCCAGTCTTTGTTGGGTCATGATGGGGATCTCAAATAGTAATGGCGGGACAGGGAGCTTTCCAAGCCGTGGAGACTGGCCTGGGCAGGGGCTGCAGGTGGTAGGGACACTCAGCTACAAAGGCCAGTACCAGAGTCTGAAGGAGTCCTTTCTCTCTAGACAGACATTCACTAGCTGACCACAGGCCCAAGACTTAAAACCCTTGACCCCACTTCCTCCATCCCTGCCTGTCCCCCACCACTGGAGGACCCTCACATTGCTTCTGTACTTTCCGAAGTAGCAGCTCAAAGGCAAGAGCTACTGGGCTAGAAGCACAGTCTCTTGTCTTCACAGGCCTCTGGAGGCAGTCCTGGGGTCACACGTGCAGACAGGCTGACAGATACAGCCTCTCACAGGCAGGCAGAGGGAGACAGAGTCAGTGCACTTGCAAGGGCAGACTCTCTCCTCTCCATGAATCCCTTCTGGAATCAGACTTCCTTCCAGCACCCTGAGCCCCTGGGCTCCCTGCCATGGGACCCCAGGACTGCCTCCAGAGGCCTACTACAGTAGAGATCAGAAGGGACAGCAGAATAGCCAACTCCCAGGACCAGGAGAGCCTTTCAGTCTGGTGGTGAGATTCTGGGTTGGCAGGCAGGGACCCAGGAAGCCATGGATCTGATATTGTGTGGCTGTGTACTGTGAGCAAGTCTGTACTCAGTAGGCCCCAAATCAACATTAAATAGTCGATTCTAACATGCACAGGCTGTCTCTACAGCAGCTTTGTGGGCTCCTGGTCACCTGTCCTTGGATGCCTAGCTCTTCCTGGCTCCCAGAAGCACGCCCTCATGCACTGTCTGTGTTATCCCAATAGCCTTCACTCTAAGGAGCAGCAGCCTCTCACGGTTGGAGGGTTGTGGATAGGAAGTGAAAAGAGTAACCGGTTCAAGATTGGATGAGCCAAGAAAGGAGATGGCAGGGAGCCTGGCAGGGGTCCTGAGACTGTGCTCATACATGTTAGCAGGCACAGCCTCCCAAGACCACTCCATTCATTCATTCACTCACTCACTCGTTCATTCATTTCTATAGTGCTCCACTCAGCAGGAAACCGGTGTAAGACTTGGTGCTCGGTACCAAGAATCAAGGAAAAAGCTGGGCCTGCCCAAAGCAGAAAACAAACCCCTACTGTCAGCACAGAGGCACTAGTGTTAGGGTTCCACATGGGAGGGGATACATTCTGTAGTCGGGTCTTGGAGGACCTGGGTCCTGACCCTTGAGGCTATGTGGGGATGATAGTCACACTCAAGTATTAGTCAGGCTGAGGACACCCTGTGGGCAATCCTTCATTAGAATATCAGAAGCATCCCCTTAAAAGAGATGCTATTCTTACTCCATCTTACATGGAAGGGAGCCCCAGGTGGAGTGCAGAGCCCCTACCCCGGGCCACACAGCTGGTAAGGGCTGGGATGCTGACCACAGCCCTCCTGGCCTGTGTCCTCTTTCTGATGCCCTCTCAGTGAAGAGATGGGAGCTCCCCAGCAGATGGGGGAGGGGTGTTTCCTGAAAAGGTTGGAGCAGCAGAGAGCCTGAGGTAGGGGCGGAGGGTGGAAGTGTTTGAGGCCACCTCAGCATTTAGGGGTACAGGGAAGCTACTGTTGCAGCTGAGAGCTCTGGGCTGCTGGAAGCTTCTCTGCTCTTTCTCTCTCCACCTACACCAACCTGCTGTGGGAATAGGCCTCTAGGGAAGGCATCTTTGTACCACTTAGAAACACTCAGAAGCAGCCCCGTGGTAGTCACCGGTGGAGCTACCTTGTTCCTGGGCTTGCACCAGGGACCTCACTCCAGACAAAGACCTTGCCTAGGAGGAGAGGACCCGGTGACCCTGGCTGGAAGGAAGGGACCCAGATGCCACCGCGCTACCCCACTGGGCTTCATTTTGCCCAGAACTGATCGCCCTGACTCACCCATGTGGCACACGCCAGGGACTTACCTCTTCTCCCAGGCTGGGAGGTTGACACCCAGAAAAAGGATTGGCCCTGACATAGGTCACACAGCAGGCTACTGGTAGCACCTCCCGGCTGGCCTCTAGGGCCCCAACAGCTGGTACTCCTCCCATCCTCTGTGTCTCCTGGGACCCTGAATTATGCACCTGTCACCTCTTAACTCCCCCCATTTAACCTAACAAAATCTGACAGAATGCTTGCCATTAGCCAAGCAGTGCCCTGAGTACTGAGGCAAACAGGTCAGCTCTTCCCTCCTCTTGAGCTAAGTAACCAGTGAACGCCGATGACTAAACACAGGCAGAAATAAATGCGCAGTGCCTGCTCCATCCCCGAGGACACCAATTGATTTACAACGACTGTGAAATAGACTGTGACCCTCATTTCACAGGTGTAAGAAATGGAGGCTCAGAGAAGTTAAGAAACTCGCCAAAGGTCATACAGCTATAAGTGCCAGAGCTGTCATTTAAATATGACTTTGTACCACACCAAAGCCACACGGGCGTGCTTCCTTTCTGTCCTTCCTTCCTTCTTTAAAGTCTTTTATTTTTAGCTGAGCTCGGTGGCGCACGTCTGTAATCCCAGCTCTGAGGGAGGCAGAGGCAGGTGGATCTCTGTGAGTTCAAGGCCAGCCTGGTCTGCAAAGCGAGTCCGGGACAGCAGACTCTACACAGAGAAACGCTGCCTCCAAAAACCAAAACAAAGTCCTTTACTTTTATTCTTAGAACAGCTTCTGCCACTTTTCTTCGTTTAAAAATGCATTTATTGTTTTCCTTTCAATTTTGTAAGCCGTACGTGCTCATTTTAGACAACTGGGAAATACATAAAAGAATAAAGTAAAAAATGACAGTCACCCATAACCCCCTCCTAGGATAACACCATTAGCATCTACAAACAAACCACAGTCCCCTGGTACTTTGCAGCCTTTCTCATCCTGAGCACCTTTGCGAACACCGATAATCCACATGCAATCAGGTATCTATTTCCATACATTTGCATTTCCAACCCAACCCTCCTTTCAGACATTTTAAGTTGATTCTTGTTTTCTCTGCGGAGCGCTTCATGATGGCTCATGGCTGCAAGCATCTTTTCTGCATCAATCCTCCATCGTGTTTCTGCCTATTACTGTCTCAAGGCGGGAGAAAAGGATGTGAATAGTTTCAAGTCCTTTAAAATGTGTGTGTGTGTGTGTGTGTGTGTGTGTGTGTGTCTGCATGTGTGATCATGTGCATGTATGGTCATGTGTATGTGTATGATTGTGTGAGTGTGCATATAAGTATTTTATCATGTGTGTATGATCATGTGAGTGTATATATGATTGTGAGTGTCTGTGTGTGTGTGTGAGAGAGAGAGAGAGAGAGAGAGAAGATTGAACCCAGTGCCTTGCTTGTGAGTGGCATCCCTTGATGACACACTTTGAGGCTAGGGTGTTGCTTAATGGCAGGCGGTTGCCTAACACACACCAGGCCCAGGCCCTTCATTTCACCCTGAGCCCTGGGAGGGGGGGGGGCAGTGCACGTATGTTGAAATCACTCTTTAGACAGTTTGTGTTGTTGACATTGTTCCTGTGGGGCAAGTGAACACCCTGTGCCTTTAATATTGCCAACAGTGGATGGCATTTGCTGGTTTGCTAAAAGCAAGGCTTTTCTCATAGCAGTCTACCCCACAGGGACACTCCGTTGCCATTGGTTGTTCAGTTTTCTTTTGCCTGATAGAACATAGGTCCCAGAGAGCAGAAAGTGATGCACCAAGCCAAGCCCACTGCCCAAACCAAGGAGGGCAGGTTTGGGCTTAGTCCTCCCTGCAGACAGAACTCTCTTCCATGGCAGCTTTAACTTCCCCCACAACACAGGGTTGGAGAAGGGTGGTGGTATGTCCCTTGAACATGGACCATGTGGCCGCTAGGAAGCTCATCACCTGCCTCAGTCGTGGGTCTTGCCTCCTCTCATTCCTTCATCCACTCAGGAGCACATCCACTCACAGGTCTAACCAGCAGGCTTCCTTTGGCACATGTAGTCCAGGCACTGCGATGGATATTTGTCATAGCCTGTCATTTTTGCTGCCCTTAGACCATGAGAATCTGCCTCCTGGGGGCCCTTACCCTTTTCCTATAAAACTTCTGTGATACTGACTCCAAGTATCCAGGGTGCGGGTGGACACAGAAGTGTAGAACTCTCCTTTGGGATCCCAACTTGTCTGCCTGCCTAGCTCTCAAGGCTCTGTCTGTCCTTAAACTCCATTCCAGCTTAGAAGCAGGAACTGACCCCAACCTTCTGCATGGCCCCCATGTACACACACAGGCACAGCCATCTCCTAGCTCGCAGACCAGCACCCATGAGCACAGCTGGGTTCTACTGCCTCAAACTCACCAAAGCTAATGACACTTTTTTTTTTCTTTTTGGAAAGCGATTAGTTTTAATTTAGGGACAATTAGAGGTAGAGGCAGGAGGCATCTGACCCTGATTAGGTGCAAGAAGGTGTCCAGTGCCCTCCACCCTGAGCTTCCAGGAAGATTTATTTACGCACTCGATAAAGAGGAAAGGGTTAGCCTCTGCGCCCAGAGAGATGGTCATCTCCTGCGGCTAAGGCCAGTCTGAAATGAAGAAGGAGGGAGCTCTGCTGGCCCACCTCCTCCTTGCACGTGTTCACAGCTTCATAAAAGGGTAAGACTTTTGTCAGGCACTTTGTCAAGCGTCCACTGGGACCTCACTGTACTGCACAAAGCCAGTCCAGGCCTTGCCTATCATATCTCAGCATAAGGCAGCGGCAGCAAAACATAGGCTCACAGGTGCAATGGTGGAAGTGATTTGAGGGAACTCTATACAGGCCGACTCGTATGTATGACCCAGCATCCTCTGGCCCCAGGGAAATAATGACAGAAATAGATAATGTGGGAGTCCTTTGATGATCAGCTTGACACCGGATCCAGAGCCAGCGTCGCACAGAGAGATCAGAGGAAAGAAGAGCTTCGGAGGCTGGGGATGGCCAAGCCAGAGTAAAATGCATCCTCCCCAGCCACCCACCCCATGCACAGGCCTTTCCTTAGGTCCTGGTAGATAGGATGCTCTTCCTGCAAGGCACTGCTCACTCCTTTATCTTTCCAGAGGTGCAGAGGATAGACCTGGTAAGGAAGGGCCCCTTTCTAGGGGCAAATAGTCTGGAAGGGGTTGGGATGGACCCTGAGTGGCTGTCACTGTCCCATATGCACAAGCTGGACAGTGGCAACCTGCTTTTTTTCCTCCACCGCACTGGTGCAATCCATTACTAGAGGAAACGGAGGCCATGGGGTATAGAAGTCTCCAGCATTCATTTGCCAGGGACACCATGATAAGGTGCAGCCAGAGGGTAGCTTGGGCAACTGAAACATGTCATCTCACAGTTCTAAGAGCAGACAGTGGAGATGGTGTGGGCAGAGTCTAATGCGGTGAGGTGCTGTTCCTGCTGGCTCCTGCTGTCTCATGTCATCTTGCTTCTGTGTATATACGTATGTTGTCTCCTTATAAAGACATCTGTCACACTGGACCCACAGCTTCACAATACCTGTAGGGCCTCTTTCGAGACCTTATCTGCAAACAGCTGCCTGCTGAGATCTTGGTTATATGAACTAGGAGGACACAGTCCAGCTCATGATACCCATCAGAAGACATCAACAAGGAGATACCAACAAGGGAAAGAGTCCCATGCACTCAAATGGGGCCAGAGGCCCAAAGCAGAAGGAAGCCACCCACACCAAGGCAGAGCCAGGCACTGTAGCTGAAACGGAAGAGCTGGGTGACCTTGGAGGTTGAGGTCATGCCAGGGGGCTTCAGGGGGCTGGGCAGGCATGGGTGGGCTTCTGTATGTGCATGCATACACAATGCAGGGCCGTGTATAGGCTTCCAGGCCAGTGTGCAAGTGGTAAGCAGCTGATGGGTGTGAGTATGCCAGAGCTGGTCCCACCTGTCCTCACCACTCTGACCCTGCAGCACCTGTCACTCCCCGCCCCCCCCCACTGACCTGCCCTGACCTCCATCTCAGGATGCATCCCCTATCACTACCCAACATCTGTCTCTCGTCCAGCAACCTCTTAAAGCAGATAGAGGAGAACAGATGCATGTGATCCCAGAACTCAGGAATTTGAGGCAGAAAGATTTCAAGTTCAAAGCCAGCCTGGGTGACATAGTGAGACCCTGTCTTAAATATAGACAGACAGATACACACACACACACAGACAGACACACACACACACAGGAGACAAACACATGAGAGAGAAACAGAGAGAGACAGTGACTGAGACTTGCAGGTACTTCTCCTGAAGCCTGTGCCTTGCTTCATGAAGTCTGATGTTCATGAAGTTCTGTGTGGTAAGTCTCTGGTCACCATGTGCCTCAGCATGAACACTCGGGAACATGTCTACTATCTCTGAAACCCTAGCCCTTGGGTGACCAACTGGCCCCATCAGCCCCACTTCCTGTACTCTCTAGCCACCCAAAAGCTTCCAGAGCCTCCCTACTTTCCAAAGGAAACCAGAGCCTCTAGAGCCCAGGCAACTTCCTTCTAGCTAAAGACATAGGATCCAAGCCAGAGGCCAACCCTGTTCTACCACAGAGGAGACCTTAGGGCCCCAGCAGGATGCAGTGACTCTGTATCTCTCCGGGCTGACAAGGGCTGCCATGGGCCACCATGCCACAAACAGGAAAACAGCAATGCTCTGATCAGCTCGAATGCTGACAGTCCCCTTTCAGAATAGTGTCCTTAACTGCAAGGTCACTGAAAAAAGATAAGAGCCACTAAGGCCCAGAGCCTAAAGCCTTCCTCCAGGGCCATCCGGTCTCCTTTTGGATGCCTCACCAATGAGAAACTCATTACCTTTCAGGGAACTTCACCCTTTCATCCAGCATTGGTTGAGGGCCTACTGTGTGTCAGCTGTGTCCTTGTTGATGTCATTGTCCTGGGGGATCTAAGTTCTGGTGGGCAGGAACCTCAGATTCCTGCACAGCACACTTAGCTAGTTGGGTGACAGTACGAGGGAACTAAATCAAAACATGCTCTCTGGTTCTCTGCGCTTGGGATGTAGCTCTATTGGTAGAGCATTTGCCTAGTATGCAAGAAGCCCTAAATGCGATTGATGTCCAGTACTCCCCTCCCCCACAAAAAAAATGTTTGCTACAGGACTGTAATCCCAGCACTCCAGAAGTAGAGGCAGGAGGATCAAGAGTTCAAGGCCATCCTCTGCTATATTGCAAGTTTAAGGTTAGGCAGGGCTACATAAGATCCTGTCTTGAAAGGTGGGGGAGGGGAACACAGAGGTCAAGTGACTGGTGGAGTAGGTAGGACACTCAGGGAAGACACCAAAGACAGATGTTGTGTGATGAAGTTTCTCTTGGGGATATGCAACACACACCTCTATCCAACCCAGGTAGGGTTCCCATGACAGAGCAAAGTATAGATAACATGGAATTCCATCTCGGTGAACCAGTGAGTTTTATTGGGGTTACTTACAGGAATATGGGTGAGGGGTTACTTACAGAAGCAGAAATGACTCAAGGACAGTTACATCTCCAAAGTCCACCCCATGGGCAACAGTCCACAGAGCTGGGAACCTGGAGCACACTGCA
Source organism: Meriones unguiculatus (assembly GCF_030254825.1). Taxonomy (NCBI): domain Eukaryota; kingdom Metazoa; phylum Chordata; class Mammalia; order Rodentia; family Muridae; genus Meriones; species Meriones unguiculatus. Next base: position 37,906,929 of record NC_083355.1, on the reverse strand, counting down.
CAGCCTTCAGGCGGCTTGACAGGTTGGAGAGTGTCCCCCCCCCCCCCCAGGTGCCTCGGGTCTAAGCCTCCGGCAGCTCAGCTGGTTTCTGCTTCTTCCAGGCAGCTGGCCTGGTCTCAGAGTCTTTTGCAGCTGTTCTCTCTCTGAGTTGTTTTGCAGCTCAGCCCTTTTTTCTCTGGGACTCAGCTTCTGTTTACTCCGGCAAGGAGGGGCCTAGAGAATCTGGCCAGTCTCAGGGAATTCTCAAACTAATTTTTTTTTTAATTGTTTCCTTTCTTGCTTAAGGAACTCCCCAGCAGCTCCTTAAAAGAATGGAACATTTTGATCTCAGGACAAAGTGTTACCCAACTAAAGGAAAGAGGCAGAGAAACGGCTGCCATCAGGGGAGAGGGCTTCAGGCCAGGGAAGAGTTCAGGCTGCCTAAGGCAGAAAGGGTGCCACCAACTCATGGGGCACAGAAGGTGATTTGGAAGAGCTGGTGGTTAGACTTTGCCAGGCTGCCTCCTTACCCAGGAGGCCGAGATGTCCCTTTCACTTCCTTCACAACCCTTAGAGTCTAGTACTCATGTGGTGAGTCCACTCCCAGGCTGCCTCTGAACGCTCCAGATGGTCATCCATGAAGAGAGTAAAGGGGGCAAATGGGTCTAAGTGCCACTTAGCAGCCTCCAGGGGGCTCCTGGGGACTGTCAGTGAGGACAGGGTCAGAGGTCTGACCTTCCATCCTGCCTGGCTCCCCCAGTCAGCATTCAGAACACAGTGCACCAACTGATCGCTGTTTCTCCACCATAAGCCATGATATCCAAGGCCCTTCACAGACAGCCCCCGCACTCCTGAGGCTGTTCTCCCCACTCTCAGGACCCCTGTGAGGGCTGCAACTGATGTCACCTCTGAAAGGGAAAGTATCAGCTTAGGACCCCCAAGACCAAGTTCTCAGCACAAAGGAGATTTATTTTTCCCAGAGAGACATGGGGTAAGGGACAAAGGCAGGAGACAGAAGATGAGAGGGAAGGGAACAGGGGAAAAGGGGGCAGGAGTATTTGACCCAGAAGGACAAAGGACTGCCTCTGGATAAAGAAAAAACAGACATGGCACGTACAAAAATGGCAGTTTATGAAGTAAAAATGCGGAAACGTGTGTTAGGATGAGTTGGCTTGTTTTAATTAGGCATGTTAAGTAGGGTAGCCAAATGTTTGGTTTTTTGTTTTGTTTTGTTTTGTTTTTTGATTGCTTCAGTACTTTGACAGCTGGACCTTGGTAGTCAGCCTCAGGAGGAGGAAGAGGCCAAATAAGGAATAGACCTTGGTGGGCTAGCTTTAGGACCATAATATAATGGTTCCTAGCAAGGCAGAGAGAATGGGAAAGAAAGGCAAGGCCTGCCAGAGCCAGGCTCAACATGCTTGAGCTGGCCAGGGTCCCTTTAACCTCTGTGGTTTTAGAAATAGAAATAGAGGCCCAAAATAGAAAGCCACTTGTTCGGGGAGAAGCCATGGCCTAGAGCAGTGGCTCTCAACTTGTGGGTCGAGACCCCTTGGGTCAAATGATTCTTTGACGGGGGTCAGCTGAGACCATCAGAAAGCACAGATGTTTACCTGACCGTTTGCAACAACAGCAAAATCACGGTTACGAGGTGGCAGTAGAAATAGCTTTACGGTTGGGGGTCACCGCATCATGCGGAACTGTATTAAAGGGTCGCAGCATTGGGAAGGTCGAGAACCACTGCCCTAGGGTCTCTCAGAGCTGACTGGCTGCTATGACCCACCTCAGGATGACACACTGAGTTCTCATACTGCCTAGAGGCCGGCCCTCCCACTGCTGTGCTTGAGGGGACCCAGGACCAGGCAGAAGGGCCCTTTACAAACATTTTCCAGACTCCTCTTAGATACTTGTTCTCCTCCATGGCAGTGAGTGCCAGGATTCCGTGTGTCCAGCAGGGATGAGCAGCCGCAGCCTGTGGAACCCTGAGAACATAGGAAGGCAGCCTGGTGGAGAAATCACTGGTTTCCTGACACCCATGGTAATTCCAGCAGATCCTATGGGCTGCTGCAGAGAAGCCCTGTGAGAGACATTGAGCTCAAGTCTTCCTCATACCACAGTGGATGCTGGGGCTCAGCAAAGTTTTTGTCTTCTTGTTTGTTTAGTCTGAGTCAGTGTCCCTATGCTCCCATGTCCTTATGTCCCAAGCTGGCCTCAAACTTGCCATCCTCCTGCCTTAACCTCCTATGTGCCAGGATTATAGCCACCACATTGGACTCATTTACCTTAAGTTATATTTTCCATTGTGTGTGTATGTGATGTCCCTGTGTGTGTATGTGATACCCATGTGCATATATGAGCATTTGTATGTGTATGGGGCTATGTGGAAGAGTGGTTCGTGCACATGAGTGTAGAGGCCAGAGGTTGGTGTTGGAAATCAGCCTTGATCATTCTTCCACCTTATTCACTGAGGTGGGTCTCTCGACCAAACCCACAACTCACCCGTAAGGTTAGTCTCAGTAGCCAGCTTACTCTGAGGAAGGAGCTCACCCTCACCGTCTAAGGCTGGAGGTACAGCTGGGTTGCCCTGCACAGTGAGCATTTGTGTGGGCTCTGGGGATTTGAACTCTGGTCCTCATGCTCGCATAACAAGCTCTTTAGCCACTGAGTCCTCTCCCCAGCCCCATTACCTGAGCTGTTGAGTTAGGAAATTAAACTGCAGATCTTAAGCAGGCTAGGGACACCGGAGCCTGGAGTGCAGGGTGCTTGGACCCCACGGCTTTTGTGAGGGATCAGCGATGGGTGTCTATGGATAAGGCAAGGTCTCCATGACACTAATGAAATATGAGTATGTGTGAACCGCTTCAAATGCCAAGCACTGACCAGGGTCTCCACTGACTGACATGGGGGTCTGCAGTCATGCATGGGAGAGTACTCTCGACTGGCCAACGGCTCCCCTTAAGCCACACAAGCAAGTGATGGGAGCACCGCTCCAAGAAGGAGCTGTCACAGGGTGCATCCTGGAGGGGTTCCTGGAGAAGATGGCATTGAGGCTCATATATGGAGAGAATCAGATGAAAGAGCAAAGCATGAACAAGGAGAGGCTGTAAGGTAGAGAGACAGTGAGGCGTTCCATTGTAAGTTGGGGCTAGGAAGGGCACTAGGGACAAGAGGCCCCTGAGACCACATATCAAAGACACTAAATGTCACAGTCAAGCACCAAGTGGGTTGGGATTTCATTGTGAGAGCAGGTAAGAGGAACTTAACACTTAAGCACGCTTTCATCATGTTGCACAAAATCTGGGGCGGGGGGGGGAGGGTCGTTTTGGTTTTAATGACAGATGGCACCCAGCCAGATCAGCATTCTAACCATGTTGATTCAAGTGGAAGAAAACTTGTTGGAGAACTTCTAACCATAGGCTTTAGATACCGTCCTTCCTTGTCCCGGGACTTGAGCAGGAAGGGACCCCAAGGTCCCATCTGTGCCCCAGGAAAGGGGAGAGGTAGAAGGGGTGAGGAGAGGAGGGGGAGCCCAGTTGGGCAGCTTTGGGTCATTATCAGCACTAAATGAGGCCAGTAATGGGGACAGGAGACATCTTTGGACAGCAGTGACCAAGATAGAATTGTTAGAGCCTGGTATCTTGTTGGTCAGGAAGGGGCTGCATTTGGGATTGGGAGACTGGGGACAAAGTTTCCCAGTTATGTAGTGTGTGGTGAGAGGGAACTGGGGTGACAGGGGCTCCTACACCTTCTGGGATGGCTGGTTTGAATTTCGCTCCTCGTCCTTGCCTCTGCATTCTGGAGTGACAGGCACCCTTCACCTTCAGGCTTCGTCTGTAAAATGCAGGTGACTGAGAGATCACAGTGCCACTCCTGAGACTGAAGATAAAGCACTTTAAAACTTTCCAAAGGCTGACTGCCAATCAGCATACAATGGCAAAGATGACCTATGTCGGCCCTCCCCATGCCCGAGCACAGCCTGAGCTGTGCATAGGACTTGGGCAGGTCCCCAGACCCATACTTTGAGGCAGCAATTGTTTGCTCATTTTGCGGGGTCAAGTACTTTGGGGGGGGGGGCATGTATGCCACAGCTTGTTGGGGGGGGAGGTCAAAAGACAACTTGAAGGAGTTAGTTCTTTCCTTCCACCGTGTTCTCATCCAGGGGATCCAACTCAGGTTGTCAGGCTGGACAGAAATATTCTCACCCACTGAGCCATTTGGGGGACCCATAATTTTGCAGGTTTTAAGGACACCGAGGAATAAAACCTCACTCACTAAAGGTTCTCTGATGAATCGACTGAGCTGTGAAGTGCCCTGAGGTCCCCAGTGGCCTCTTCTGACCATTTCTGAACCTCTGTTCTCGGTCCACAGCCGCCGGCCGCTCCCACCCAGCCAGCCCCAGTCCCCCGGGACCTCAGGCTAGCCCTGTGTTGCCAGTCAGCTACCGCCTGTCGCACACGCGGCTGGCCTTCTTCCTGAAGGAAGCGCGACCCCCCACGCCAACAGCGATCAACGGCTCCATGCAGCGCTCGGAACCCTTCGTGGTGTTCCAGACCAAGGAGCTACCGGTCCTCAACGTGTCCTTGGGTCCCTTCAGCACCAGCCAGGTGGTAGCGCGCGAACTTCTGCAGCCTTCCAGCACGCTGGACATCCCCGAGCGCCTGACGGTCAACTGGAAGGTACGCGCCTTCATCGTGCGCGCCCACGTGCCCTCCTCGCAGCCCGTGGCACAGGTGCTTTTCTATGTGGCCGGCCGCGACTGGGACGACTTCGGGGTCACCGAGCGGCTGCCCTGTGTCCGCCTGCACGCCTTCCGTGACGCACGCGAGGTGCGGAGCTCGTGTCGCCTGGGCGGGGTCTTGGCCACCTGCTTGGTGCGCGCCGAGCTGCCCCTGGCCTGGTTCGGACCCCCGGCCCCGGCCGCACCGCCCAGCGCCCGCCGCAAGTCCCCCGACGGTCTGGAGCCCGAGGCGGCAGCCGAGAGCCAGCAGGTTGAGCTCTACTACACGCTGCACGCCCCCGATGCGGCGGGCGGCTGCGGGAGCGCGCGGCGCGGCCCCGGGCCCGGAGCGGCCGCGCGCGCCGAGAGCCCCACGCAGCACCCGCTGCTGCGCATTGGCAGCATCAGTCTGTTCAGGCCGCCGCCTCGCAGGGCCGTGCAGGAGCACAGGCTGGACAGCAACCTGATGATCCGCCTGCCTGACCGGCCGCTCAGGCCCGGAGAGGTACTCAGCATCCTCCTCTACCTGGCCCCCAACTCCTCCTCAGCTGCCAGCCCCAGCGTGGAGCACTTCACACTCAGGTAAGGGGCCTGGGAAGGGGAGGGGCCCCCTGCCCAGGTCAAGTGCAGCTCTGACCCTGCAGACCCTCAGCATCCTCATCCCATCTTCTCCAGGATCTTCTCACCAGAGCAGCTAAGACATCTCTGAGCTTGTTGGTCCTTACTGTCCAATGCAACCATAATTTCTTTTTAAAAATTACATTTGTTTGTTTTGTATGTGTGAGGCCTGCCGGTTTTCTCTATCCATCGTGTTGATACCAGGGATCCAATTCAAGCTAGGCTTGATGAAAAGGGCTTCTAACCACTGGAACCATATTCCCAGTTCCCGGCCACAGCTTCAGCCTCTTACTCAGTGTCTCATAGAAAAAGATTTGCAACATGAGTAAATCTGGGCCTTGTTACAAGCATGGATGTGGGAGGGACAGGATCTGGGCTGGAAGGTCTTTCCGGCACAAGCTGGTGCAACTGGCCCATTTCACAGACGAGTCCAGGACATGGAGATCTGAGAGCAGCTATGGACTGGTAACCTGTGGATGAACAGGAGGGACACCTTTCTGGAGTAGGGGTGCCAAGCCCTTTCTACACAGAGTACATGCATTCACAGGTGCTCTAATCATATCCTTTTCCCACTGGGCATCGTACCTTTCAGTAGGAATGCATGGATTGAGTCAGGTTGGGGGTTCTGAAGAGATTACACGGTCCCCACCAAGCTGCTTCCCTGCACAAGCGATATGTCTGGGAACTGAATTATCACCATCAGCCTCCCAACCTCCGGACTCACTCCTGAGCAGACTCCCACAAAGCTCACAAATTCCCACAGAGTGCCTTGCCTGATTCAGTGATGGAGACTTGAAAGTGAATGAGTTTTTGTCAGCCGTGCTGGGCTGCGTTAACAGCAGTAGAGCATGTAGATTTAGGGAGGTGATCATCAACCTGCGCTTACTCAGCAGCCATTAAGGCTCAGCTGAAGGGTATTTACTGCAGGATGCATCTCCCGTGCATCCAGAGCGAGGTGATGAGGCTTTGAGATGGTCTGAAACCTTGGTTAAAAGCAAGTGGGAGAATCTGGAGCTGTAGACTCCAGAGGGCACCTCCACCGTGCCTGAAGAGCTGTCACGATGAAGATGGAGGGATGTTGTTCTTTCCTGACCCAACAGAACCTGGTGCTGCTCTGTCTTGTGTCATTAAAAAAGATAAGGTTCCAGGGCTGGGGATGTAGCTCAGTGCTCACCTAGCATGAATAAAGCCTGGGTAATGTGTTGCATACCCATAGTCCTAGGGCTCCAGAGGGCCATCCTTGGCTATGATAGCAAGTTGGAGACCAGCCTGGGCTACATAAGATCCTGTCTCTATGAAAGGCAGGGGTGTATTCTAAGTCCTAATGGGCTTCTGGAGAAAAGGGTTATAGAGGTTGTGTTACTAATGTATGAAGAGACAGTGTAGAGGCTAGGCCAGGGACAAGACAGAAGAGATGACAATTGCAAAGTTTCAACTTTAGAGAACTGATCGCCCGGATGTTAAGCGTATACCCCTTGGTAGCCCAAATCATTTGCTTTCCCCCACTTAGCTCCAGCCGAGGGCTGGTGACCAAGTGAGGAAGCTTTGGATCAAAGCCTGACCTTCTGCCTCTTCTTCCTCACTTTTGTTCCAGGGTGAAAGCCAAAAAGGGTGTGACCCTCTTAGGCACTAAGTCCCGAAGTGGCCAGTGGCATGTGACTTCAGAGCTATTGACTGGAGCAAAGCATTCAACAGCCACTGTGGATGTGGCCTGGGCCCAGGGCACACCCCTACCCCCCTGGTGAGTTTCACTTCTGCAGAGCAGACACCCTGGGGGCTGAGTTGCTACCTTCCATGGAGAAAGATGAACTTTCAGAGTGCTTAGGGGGGAGTCAACTTCTGAGAATCAGAAGTGGCATTCTACGGTTGGGGTACTCCAGTGGGCTGCCAGGGCACACCCCTAACCCCCTGGTGAGTTCCACTTCTGCAGAGCAGGCACCTGGGGGGGGGGCTATGTTGCTAGCTTCCATGGAGAAAGATGAACTTTCAGAGTGCTCAGGGGGGAGTCAACTTCTGAGAATAAGAAATGGCATTCTGTGAAGACTCCGAAGGCTGAGGAGAGCACTTCCTCCTAAGAAGCAGATTCCTTCGAGGGCTGCAGAACCCGGCCCTCTAATCTCTGTCTCCCCCACTCCTGCTCCGCCTTGCAGGGAGGGTCAGGGGCCCCTGGAGATTCTGCAGCTGGACTTTGAGATGGAGAATTTCACCAGCCAGTCCGTGAAGCGAAGGATCATGTGGCACATTGACTATCGAGGCCACAGTGCCCTGCCCGACCTGGAGCGAGCCGTCACTGAGCTGACGGTCATCCAAAGGGATGTGCAGGCCATCCTGCCCCTGGCCATGGTAAGCAGGCCTTGACAAAACATCTCCCCCAACCTGGCCCAAGAGTTCAGAGGTGTATAGTGAGACTGGACAGGGCTGGGTATATGGATATGGGCATATGGGCATATGGATAGGGCAGGATGGCAAGCAGGGAACAAGGGCCATCTCTGAGGCAATTTGTGAAGCTGGGCATGTGCACACTCAGGAGGCAAATGCAGATCTGCCCCTGGTGAAGCCACCATAGAAGAATTCTCTGGAAAGGGGTTACCTGGGAAACCTCTTCTGGATGGTGGTTGTCCCCTTAAGTATTTGAAAGCCATCAGAGAAGTAGCACTCATTCCATCTGAGATGGAGATAGGAGTGTGCTCCAGAAGGAGCCAGCTCTCATGGGAAAACACACACATAGACACGAAGACACACACACACACACACACACACACACACACACACACACACACACGGAGAGGAATATGGATGGTTTCTTCAAAGAGGCAGTGGATGTAGCCAGAACAGTGGAATGGAAGGATGGTTGAATGACTATGACCCACGCAGCACACAGTGACCAGTCAGGAGGATGTGCTGATGTCACTCTGAGAGCTTTGGCTCAGGGGAAGGGATGTTCCTTACAAGCACAGTGAGGATTCTGATAGCAGTCCATTTGGGCTGATCGTTTGAGGAGGAGTCTGAGGGTAGGCAGAGGCAGGCCCCTGCACAGATATGCCATTTCCCCAGAGGAAAACAGATATGTAGGTAGTGGTGGCAGCCAGAAACCAGGGCAGTGGGTGGCATGTCCCTTGAGAGAAGCATGCAGCAAACAGAGCTCCTACCGCCCCTGCCTCCCTGCAGGACACAGAGATCATCAATACTGCCATCCTGACAGGGCGGACTGTAGCCATTCCTGTCAAGGTCCTCGCTATTGAGGTGGCTGGCCTTGTCCTGGATGTTTCTGCCCTGGTGGAGTGCCAGTCTGAGAATGAGGACATCATCAAGGTGGGTTTTCTGGGCAGGAAGGCTTCGGGTCCTCAGGGGAGGAGAGCCCTCAAGCTACTCTAGGCCATCCTTGAAGATGGCATGGATCTGTCTTGCTGTGGACCAGCAGTTGCCCCTCCTCTCTGCCATCCTAAATAGCACCCCAATGTCTGAAACAACTCAGTCCCCTGAGTCCTGGGCAGGAGGTTAACAGGGTGGGAAAACGAGAGCAAAGGAATTCATGACAAAACACCATGACCAAAACTTATAGAAGAAATTGTTTAATTTGGGATTTACAGCTGCAGAAGGTTAGTCCATGACCATCATGGTGATGAGCATGGCAACAGGTAGGCAGGCGTGGTGCTGCAGCAGGAGCTGAAAGCTTACATATGGGCCAAAGCAGGAGGCAGAGAGAACACACTGGGAACGGTATGGCCATTTGAAAACTCAGAACCTGCCCCCCAGTGATACATCTCCAACAAGGCCACACCTCTTAATCCTTCCTAAACAGTGCCACCAACCGGGGACAGAGTTTTCAAATATATGAGCCTATGGGGGTGGGGGGAGGGGGCTTTCTCGCTCAAAGCACCACAAAGTATAATCTAGCACCTACACCATTGCATAGGCTTTAGGATGTGGCCAGCTCACTGGTCACATGGTAGCTTTTCCAAGACTCACAGAAGTACCCCAACATGTGTTCTGACAGCAGTGTGTATACATGGGATCCACTCTAAGTGTGTAGGACGTGTGCATGGATACCCAAAGCACACTCAGACACCTGCGCCTACCCTGATGCCTTAGCGGTGTCCTGTAACACATCTCCAATAGGCACGTGGGTTCCATGAGGGAGCCTCTAGGCGTGACGTTGTTAGCCAGGTGCGCACACATTTGCAAGAGCAAAACGTATCAGTGGCCACCATCCACCCACCTGTGCTCATGCTTCTCTGGTCCCAAATTTTCCTCCCTGTGCCCAGTCCTCCAAACCTGCCGGGAACAGCCCTTCACTTGAAATTAGCCAGCTGCCCACTCACCTAGCAACTCCAGCCCCTCTGTCCCTCCCTGTGGAGTCAGACACCCCCTGTGGGGTAGAGGAGTCTCTCTGGCAGACACCTGGCTCCAGAGCCCTAACCTAGGTGCCAGAGCAGCCGTGGGAAGCCCCTTTCCCAACAGTCCTCTCCACTTCCTTGCTGGCAGCCTTCTGTGGTCAGACTCAAGTACCCTGCACTGCCTAGCAGGAGGACCTGCCAGGCAAGCCACACCCATGATACATGTTCCTGCCTTTCCCCAGGTATCCAGCAGCTGTGACTACGTTTTTGTAAGCGGGAAGGAGTCTCGAGGATCCATGAATGCCAGAGTCACCTTCCGCTACGATGTCCTCAGTGCCCCCTTGGAAATGACAGTCTGGGTCCCCAAGCTACCTCTGCATATTGAGCTCTCAGATGCCCGCCTCAGCCAAGTGAAGGGATGGAGGGTTCCTATCCTTCCTGACCGAAGGTACAGCCCTGGCATGTAGTGTCAACACGGGACAGCAGTCTGATCTGCATGTGTAAGGCCCTGGGTGGGCACAGTCTGCAGTCAGTGATGCAACAAGCATGCTTGAATGGAGCTGGGCACTGCCAGATATTTGAGATATGGGAAGAGTGTGGCTAGCCAGGCTCTCAGTCCAGCAGGGCAGGAAGACATCCACACATCCCAGAGGATGGTGAGAAGCTCTTTGGGGTGGAAATAACGGGACATAAAGGAGGGAGTCTCTTTCTCCAGAAATCAAGGCAGGCTTTCTGGAAAAGCTGATTCTTGAGCTAAGTCTTAAAGGGCAAGTGTCAGCTGGAGACCCATAGGTGCAGGACGCCAGACACACCCTCAGACACATGACACATACTGCACCCAGTACCCCCAGCAAGGCATATTCACACAAACAGCAGCACACACACGACATCCCCCTGGCTGGACACCGAAGATTGACCCCTGAGTCCATAAGCACAAGTTTCCCACAACACACAGGTATATAAAAGCTCCCTGGCCAAGATACAGTCTCCCACACCTCAGTGCCTGCCTATGGACCACATATATGTACACCTTACCATGTTCCACTCACCCATTCTGGGCTGTGCCAGTAAAGCCCAACAGGGCTGTGTGGGCAGCCTGGGATGTGGAGAGAAGCAGGGTGGGGAGGAAAGGGAGAGCTGGGCTGAGTTCAGGGCTGTGGTGACTCAAAAAGCAGGAACAGTAGCCCCCAGCCCCTCCTGCCTGAATGTGCCTTTCCATCTAGGGGCCTTTTGTTAGAGTGAAGCCTCTGCTTCAGGGCGGGGGCACAGCCTGGGACTCCGCAAATCAATGACCAGCTTCAGAGCAGTGGCCTTGCTGCTTTGAGAGCTGAGGATGTAGCAAGCCTGTTGGCCGAATAGCATGGTTTAAATCCTGAGTTTGTCGTTTCCTAGCAGTGCAACCTTATGCTATGTATTCGACCTCCGATTCCTTTTTCTTATGCATGGAGTGGGCAATAGAATGCTCTGCAGGATTGCAGTGGGGCTTAAATTAGTCAAAACATGTAAAAGAGGCCTCCTTGTGAATGGATGTTTTAGTTGGTTAATTCTAACAAAACACTAGCAAGCTTATTCTCAAGTGCACACCTTCCTGGCAAGGAGTCTCCTGATTTTAGCATCTTTTCCAATCAGTGTAGGCTGGGGATTTCCTAAATCATTAAGTCCAGGTTCCCCTTTGCTTAATGCCCTATTTTTTTTTTTTCATTTTTTTCTTTCTCCTGCTCTGAGCAACAAGAAGGGATTGGGAATATGATTCATGAAATAGAACACTTGCCTAGCATGCAGGAAGCCGCGGCTTCAGTCTCCAGCAGCACATAAAACCAGGTGTAATAGTGCATGCCTACAGTCCTAGCAGCTGGGGAGGTTAAGGCAGAAGCGTCAAGGAGTTCGAGGGAGAGCTAGCCTGAGCTGGAAGACCTTGCCTTTGCCTTTTTAAAGTAAATAAATGAAAGCACCAAGAAGAAACCCCTGTTCTTTGCTTGGAAATCTCCTCAGTTAAACATCAGACTTCATCACTTATCCTTCACATTCCACCAATAGCCGCAGGACATTGACACAAGGATTGAGCTTGACACAAAGATCACGTCTTGCTCTAGTTTGAGGCTCAGCACAGTGCCAAGCGCGTGCTCAGTGCTGAAGAAGAGGCCACAGTCATAGTTAGGGTCAGATTGTTGGCAGGCATGGCTTGCAGAGGTGAAGATAGGCAAGATAGGCCGGGATGGCTGGCTCCATACTTCTTAGTCACAGAGGGCATAAGGCAAGGAGGGTTAGTGCCTAGGCTGGCGAAGAGGTGCAGGGCACGTTCAAGAGGAGAGATGAGTGTGAGCCAGAGAGAGCCAGGTTGGGGTACTATTAACCCCCTAGCCCTGGCTTCGGCGTTCCTCAGGTCAGCTCGAGAGAGCGAAGATGAGGACGAAGAAGAAGAGGAACGGAGGCAGAGTGCCAGCCGGGGCTGTACCTTGCAGTACCAGCACGCCACCCTGCAGGTCTTCACCCAGTTTCACACGACGTCATCTGAGGGCACCGACCAGGTGGTCACTATGCTGGGCCCCGACTGGCTAGTGGAGGTCACTGACCTGGTTAGTGACTTCATGCGGGTGGGTGACCCCCGCGTGGCCCACCTGGTGGACAGCAGCACGCTGGCAGGACTGGAGCCAGGCACCACTCCCTTTAAGGTAGGAAAGGGCTCTATCCAGGAACAAAGCGGTAGGCTCGGGGACCTGGGTTACCTGCACGTAGAGACCTCAAGTGTGCCCCGGGCCTTCACTTCTGAAAGCCAACCCAGTGGCCCCCAAGAAACACTGTCTTCCCTCTGCCTGGGGTTGCACCTTCCAAAGGCAAGGTCTTTTCATGTCTTGATGGAGTTCACATCCATGCCTCGTCATCCCTCATAGCTTCCTGGGGTGGGGTTGGAATAGGATCTGGGACCGCAGCAATGGAAAGAATAAACCGCTGGCTAAGTGGTCTCAGAGTTCCGCTCTTTCCTTCCTCAGACTGTGGGATGACCAAGTAGAAATCAGCCTTCTAGACCTTATCGGTGACCACAGCCTGCAGGCATATTTTGTTTATAAAAACAGTTGATCCTGCAGCTCAACACCAGTCTTATTCATCATCTGCACCTACATTTCTGCCTGGCCCCTGAGAGCCCTTGACTCTCCATTGTTCCTTACAGACCTGTGTGTGAGAGCCAGGGTTCCTGTGCACCCTGGCGCTTCTCCACATCAATGCTGGGAGAGCCCCCTGGGGGAGGACCCTAAGCAGGGCAGCTGCTTCCCAGCCATCTCCCACCGCTTGTTCTGTCTTAGGTTGTGTCCCCCCTGACCGAGGCTGTGCTGGGGGAGACATTGCTGACAGTGACAGAGGAGAAGGTCAGTATCACTCAGCTCCAGGCCCAGGTGGTGGCCAGTCTCGCCTTGTCCCTGCGACCCAGCCCTGGGAGCAGCCACACCATCCTGGCCACTACAGCTGCCCAGCCCACCCTCAGCTTTGTCAAGCAGGTAACTATGACTCCCTAAAACCCCTCCGCCAGCCAGAATGTCAGGTGTGGAATAGGACCTGGGGCCTCCATCCCACTCTAAGGCCATCAATCTTCAGACTAGGCTTTTAGATGAACAAGGAGCGCTGTACCTCATTACCCAGCCATCATTACCATCATTACAAGGATGGGCCAGGGTCTAAGGGTCCCTTTTGAGGGTTCTCTTCTGGATTCTTGGAGGGATCTCTCCTCTGCCCCCCCCCCACCAAATTCATTTCTGGCACTCCACTTACGTAGTATAGGTATTGGCTATAAGACAGAGGTGGAAAGATGATAGATGGTGTCAGGCCATACGGGTCCCTGTCCCCTACTCTTTGATCCCATCCCTTTTTTTCTCTGGGCTTTATTAGACAAGGCTCAGACAGAGGTGTAGGGTTACCTCTGTGGCTGATGAGGTAAACCCAAAAGAAGCTTATCTTCATGTCTAAAGGAGAAGGGGGTCTTCAGGGTCGTAGGTGAGATCTGGAAGCCCTATTCTCTGCCCCCTCCTATAGTGCAAGGGGCCTCAATTATACTCCAGAGATGGTATTGAGTCCCACCTAGCACCCAGCATTTCAGGTGCAAAGAACCCAGGAGGGGACAGAGGCTCTTGGTACTGAGCCAGGCAGAGCTGGTAATTGTCAGAGAAGATTGTGAGACTGGCCCCGACTCCTGTCCCCTCTCGTCTTTCAGGAAGCCCTGCTGAGCCTATGGCTCTCTTACAGTGATGGAACCACAGCTCCACTGTCTCTGTACAGTCCACGGGACTATGGGCTTTTGGTGAACAGCCTGGATGAGCGGGTGGCCACTGTGACCCAGGACAAAGCTTTCCCACTGGTGGTGGCTGAAGCGGAGGGGGCAGGAGATCTGCTCCGTGCGGAGCTCACCATCTCAGAGAGCTGCCAGAAAACTAAGCGCAAGAGTGTGCTGGCCACTACTCCCGTGGGCCTCCGGGTACACTTTGGGCGGGATGAGGAGGACCCCACATATGACTACCCAGGGCCCAGCCAGCCCGGGCCTGGTGGGGGCGAGGACGAAGCCCGGGGAGCCGGTCCACCCGGCACTGCAGTCCCCGCTGGTGAGGTCCCTGGATTGGGCACTTCTGGCCCTGTGCCACCCACAGAGGACTTCTTGCCGCTGCCCACCGGCTTCCTGCAGATGCCCCGGGGGCTGACGGACCTAGAGATTGGTATGTACGCCCTGCTAGGGGTCTTCTGCCTTGCCATCCTTGTCTTCCTCATCAACTGCATCGTGTTCGTGCTGCGATACCGGCACAAGCGCATCCCTCCGGAAGGCCAGACAAGTATGGACCATTCTCACCACTGGGTGTTCCTGGGCAATGGGCAGCCACTTCGGGTACAAGGTGAGCTGTCGCCGCCTGCAGGGAGCGCGTTGGAAACTGTGCCTGCCTGCTGCCACGGAGATCACCACAGCAGCGGCAGTTCGCAGACCAGCGTCCAGAGCCAGGTGCACGGCCGTGGGGATGGCTCCTCAGGGGGCTCTGCCAGGGACCAGACGGAGGACCCTGCTAGCTCACCCACCTCTAAGCGCAAGAGGGTCAAGTTCACGACCTTTACCACTCTGCCCTCGGAGGAACTGGCCTATGACTCAGTGCCTGCTGGCGAAGAGGATGAGGAGGACGAAGAGGACCTGGGTTGGGGTTGTCCTGATGTGGCCGGAACCACACGGCCCACTCCGCCCCCGGACCTGCACAATTACATGCGCAGAATCAAAGACATTGCCTAGTGATGACCTGGGGTGGTGGGATACCCGCACGCACGTGGTGGCCTCTGGCTGGGGTTCAGCCCGGATCCCCAGCTCACAGGGACTTGGGGCAGCTGAATGGATTTTATAGTCCCTGCCACCGCAGCTTTGGTCTGGCCAGTTGTAGCCAGACCGACCTTGACCTTCTCCTGCCCCTTGCAGGTGAAAGGCTCTTTCCAAACCCAGCGTGAAGCAGGGAGACGGTTCAGCCCTGTTCACTCTTTCCAAACCTCATTCCATCTTAGACGTCCCCACTACCCCAAGATTGAGGCGCCAAGGCCAAACTTGGGGCCAGGTGGGCCCACACTGTGCCCTGCTCTGCCTCCCACGTCCCCAGTGGTGCCCCCTGTGCAGGGGACCCAGGTGGGGTCTTGTGTCACAGGCTGCACAAAGACTTTACTTAAACCAATATTCAGGGATTTCTGTCCTGCAGGGTGGGAAGTGGCGGCTGCCTGCCTTGCCAAGGATCTTACTGCAGACAAAACGTTTGGGTGTTGGGGAACAGTTGTGATGTCTGCTGCTTTCTGGGTGTCTCCCAAGCATGGAGCTGACCGCAGAGTGTCCCAGTGTGAAGTGGGCACCCTCCCGTGGCTTCCACTGCCCCTTACACTTCAGGAGGGCCCAAGAAAGAGGGGTTTTCATATCTCTCTGGCCAAACCACACCCACACAGTCAGCGCAGCGGGTGATGTACAGCAGGTCCCCACAGCAAGATCAACACTACTGCGCCTTAGCCTGGGCTCTGCTCACTCCTGCTTCCCTCCACACCGAAGGGCAGGCAGCCACAGCCAGCGTCCCTGAGATGGAGGGGGCCACCTGGGAGTACTGCACGAGCCCGTGGGGTGGGTGAAGGCAGAAGGGAGCTGTCGCTCGGCGCCTTGCCCATCTCCCCAGCAGCACCTCTTGGGTGCTACCCGCCACTGTGTCCGTTTTTCATAAATAAATGGAAAGCATCAGCCTGGGTTGGGGACAGTGACTGCTCCCTGCGAACAGACAGTACACAGAGGCTGGCTCTGTCTCATCCTTGTATGTTCGCCATAGGATACCATGGGTCAGCACTGGCCAGCCGAGGCTGGTGACCTCTTTTTCCCTAGGTATTGTATATCTAGTTCTCTTTCTCTCTGCTCACTCTCTCTGTTTTTCAAGACTGGGTTTTGCTGTGTAGCCTTGGCTGTCCTGAACTCAATTTTGTAAACCAGGCTGGCCTTGAACTCACAAGAGATCTGCCTGCCTCTGCCTCCCAGAATGCTGGGATTACGGGCGTGCACCACGGTGCCTGGCTCACGTTGTATTCTCTTAAAACATGGAGATACCCACATTGTATAACAACAGATCCATTGTCCTGGGAAGGTGGTCTTAAAAGATGGGTATTCTCCAGGATCTTCAGTGATCAACTCAAGAGAAAGGAGCTGGCCTGGAGGCTGGCTGAGGAATGAGGTTTTGTGGGGGAAGGGGACAGGAAGGAAAGAAACATGACTTGGCATGCCCAGCAAGACCTACCAGTTTCCTTTGCCTATGTGGTGGAAGTCTCTCCTTGCACCTGCTACGGCAGGAGCAAGGATTTCCTTAACTGTAGGTCAGATGGGAAAGTCCTGTTGGATACAGATCTCACTTGGAATGGACTTGGGAACATGCACAGTGTCTCCCCAGGCTCCTGAGAGACCACATCATTGCATAGGTGGCAAGCCAGGCAGGGACACTGCAATTCAGAAGATCTTGCCAGGGTAGCTGGCCAGCCCATAACACAGAGCTATATTCCCATCTCGGAGAGGGGAAGGACCTGTGGCAGCAGACTGGGGGTGCAGTAAGTGCCAGAACGGTTTTTGGCCAACCATAGAAAGCCAACTGGCTTGCATGGCCATTCCACAGTCACTGCACGCATGAGCAGGGCTCTGTCCAGTGGCCATGGTAGTCATTGCACCTAGCAGTGATCATAAGCTCAGAGAGTCTTAGGGAATGGATTTGGCCAGGACTGGAGTCCAGCTTCTGAGGAAGGTGTGAGCCTGAGTGGGGAGACTGGAAACTGACATTCTACTAGCTCTCCATGTGTTTGGTACCAGAGCTCAGTGGCAAGAGAGAGCCATGCCAAAAGCTGAGCACAGAGTAGGACTTAGGCTCAGGTCAGGGTTCATCTTCAGAGCCCAGAGCACATACGCTTGTGTCAATCTGCCTTATCCAGCTCATGGAGGACCTTTAGTGCAATGGATCTCAAGCTGATATGAGACTCCAGGAAGGGTCACAACCCATAGGTTGAGCCACTGCCTTAGAGGAATATGGGAGTCTTCACCATTTTCCTTAACCCTTTGTGCCTGATGTGGTGCCTGGAGTTGGTAAATGCTCAGCAAAT
Source organism: Meriones unguiculatus (assembly GCF_030254825.1). NCBI lineage: Eukaryota > Metazoa > Chordata > Mammalia > Rodentia > Muridae > Meriones > Meriones unguiculatus. The sequence goes on along the minus strand of NC_083355.1, from coordinate 37,889,661 downwards.
GTTTCCTGACTAAATTAAAAGTTCAAATGCAGATTCAGTGACAGTTCATCATCCTGGGCCTGAATTATTTTTTCCAGTTCTGGGGACTGAACTGAGGATTTTGTTCCTTTACTGAAAAGCCACACACTCATCCTCTTTTATTTTTGTTTTGTTTGTTTGAGGCAGTACCAAGTGGCCCAGAATGACCTTGAACTCACTGTATAGTCGGAGCAGACCTTGAACTTGAAAGCCTCCTACCTCAGCCTCCTGGGTAGCTGGTGTTACAGCCAGGTTCCCCATAACAGTTAGGGGTTTCATATGCCACCTTTACTAGTGTAGGAAGTCACAAATTCTCAAGGCAACCCCTTGGAGCTCCCAGAAAGAGAAATGAAGAGGACACAGATACATCATCAGAAAGAATACTCAAGCCAGGAGTAGTGGTGCAGGCCTGTGATCCCAGCACTCAGGAGAGGCAGAGGCAGGCAGATCTCTGTGAGTTCAAGGCCAGCCTTGTCTACAAATGAAGTCCAGGACATCCAAGGCTACACAGAGGAACTCTCTCTCAAAAAACAAACAAAAAACAAAACCGAAAACTCCAGAGTGATGGGTGAAAAGTCACTAGCGTTAAACTTACTTAACACATCAGTTTCTTACTGTGTGCTGGACTCTGCCATGAGTCTAGGCTGCAATGTGGACCAGTCCTCAAAGGCGCTACAGTGTATTGTCCCACTGCAGCCTAGAAAAGCCATAAAGTCTTTCCTTGAGTGGATAAAGGAAAAGGTGAAGGCAGAGACAGCCAAAGACATTCCCAGTGGATATGGAGACCCAAGCTGCTGTCCAACACTGTAGCCATGTCCCTGCTACTGTTGGCCCTAAGTCATTGACAGCAAGGAAGCAAGAGCTATGGAAAAGATTGGGGAGTTGGGGTGCAGAAGGGGGCTGCAGGTTTCCATGGGTTTGGGCATCAGGATCTCATGTGAGGGTTAAAGTTTTCCTCTTCCTGGGTGGAGGAAGAAGGATGACAGAGTGACCAGACAATGAGATGGAAGCTGCAGCAGGTAGAAGACAGCCAGGGGTTCGGGCAAGAAGAGTGAGGTGCATACAGCAGTGTGCAGAAGGAAGGCTTGCCAGCTTCTTCATCCCATGTAGAGATGATGGGAGAAGAATGAGCAGCTGCTTGGTCTCCCAACTCCTCAGAGCCGAGGATGCTACAGGAGTAAGGCAGGCACTGTTGGAATTGTCTTTGCTCGCACTGTTGCCAGTAAAAACACTTGAGGCCCATAGTGGAGGCAAAGCGGGCCGAAGCCACACAGCAGGCTTTGGAACTGAGCCCACAGCCATGCCTGCCACCCTGTCCTGGAATTTGTGACCCTTTCTCCTCATCCCTCACACTGTCCACATTTGAGAGCTCAGAAGCAATCACTAGAAATCACTACTCATGGCCCTGGAAGAATTCAAGACAGAGCAGGCTTGATAGGAATGAGGCAAGGACCTTGAGTTAACAGCCGCCCTGGAACAACCCAAGCACTAAACCCCTCTTACTTATTCTTTTTTATAAAAAGTTGTCTGCAACCCCCAAAATGAATGGAGATCCTTGTACAGAATAGCTATTGACGGAGGCATAGTTAAAGAATGTTGAGGACCTGGGCCCAGGAATCAGTTCACTAGCAAAATGGGATTTCTCAGGCAACCCAAGCAGGGAGGCAAGGAGGCAAGGCAGAGAACACACTTGGTCTCTTCCTAACGACAGAGTCACCCCTGCCCTGTTCCAGCACTTTCCCCTTTCCCCACACCTGCCCCTCCAGAAATGGACCATGCCTGTCTCCAATGGGTATTAACTAAACACTTGCTGTGTGCCAGGCACTCTGGTCCCCCTTAGACAATGTTCTGGAGGCAAGGAGGTTGGTCTAGAAGCCAAATGGAGAAACTCCCAAACACAATAAATGAAGAAGCAGAAGTTCTTATAGGCAGCAAACGTCCCAAGGCTATCTATTGGGCTCTGATAGCCCAGCTGTGCTTGTGCTGTGAACTTCAGCTAATGTATCACCAGCTCTGGTCCCTCGTTTTCCCATTTGTGAAAGCAGAGATATCCACCAGACACTCTCCACTGGCCTTTCTGAAGTGGCCCCAGAGGTTCACGCTCATATTTCTACCAAGAATATGAGGGAGTAGAGGACCCTAGTCCTGCATCATAGGTGAGGACTTGGACTCAGAAGGGGCAAGGCATTTATTTGCTCAAGGTCTCCAGCCTAAGTGAGAGCTTCCCCTTCCCCTCTTTTCTTCCCCAAGGCAACTGATGACATTGGCAGGTACTATAGATAAAGCTGGAAAGGATTGCAGTGGGGAGGTGGGTGAGGTGTGAGGGGAAAAATGGACAAGGACTAAGTGCTTATTAGTGGAGTAAGGCTGCAGGACATCACTTGAAGCATAGATAGAATATAAGTGTTTGGAACCATTGTCTGAGGGGACCAACTCCCTCTTCCCCTGGGACCACCAGTCTGTCTCAGCTGGCTGTCATACCCAGCAACCACATAACCCTCAGAGCAGAGTGCTCCAGGGGTTTTCCTGAGCAGGTGCCCCCTTTTGGGGAGCAGATGGTACAGCGGAGGTGCCAGTACAAGCAGCTGAGGATGAGCCTGCTCGTGCCCTTTCCCTGGAGCACTGGGGAAAGGCAGTACCTGGGAGCTGAAGCTGAAGGTGTCCCCAAGGATCTTCATCCCTGCCACAGTGGTACAGAGAATGTCACATCTCCCATACAGGATAGAGGAAATGAGGGTAAGAAATCGCCACTAACACTTCCCGAGGGCGCACTCTGTTCAGTGCGTTAGAACTGTCATTTCACGAACTCTTTCCAGCGGTTGGGTCAGCTAGGTCCAGTTATACCCATCTTAAAGATGACCAAACCAAGGTCTGGAGAACTTGCATCACTGGCCTCCTGGGTAGAGACTGTGAGCTCAGTTATTCTGGCAGTGGCCAGAGCATCAGACCAAAGTCCATAGGTGTGACAGGAATCCTCACTTCATTGATGTTTGTGTGGTTATGAGCCTTGTGCGGCTCACAAGCGTGAACAGACAAGACTGTCCACTAAAATCCCAGGCCCAGATGTCTCTCTAATGCCTTTGGCGGTCCTCAGGCTCTGAGGTTTGAAGCCCAGGTCCCACCCAGTCCTGATTGCTTCTCCCCATCCCAAGAAAATGACTTCCTGTCTTTAGAGAATCCAAAGAAGTGCATAGGGATGGCTGTGCATACTCCACACCTACCCTGGTGTGGGGGGGGACATAGGAAGAGAACAAATACAGAAGCCAGACAGTTAACAAAAAGGGCAGAATGAAGCAGGGTGGGAGACAGCACTGGGGGGATCTACCAACAGCTAAAATGTCACTCTAGAGACAAGGAGGTTGTAGCCCCATCGCTTCTTGGTTCACAGCTTGAAGTGTTAGTACTTATTTTAAAATGATACCACAACAGATATTATATGAAAGAGATTTATTGGATGGAAGCGGAGAGAGAGAGGAGAAGGAAAGAGAGAGACATGGTGGGGGTTCCCCCAGGAAAGAAAATGAGGCAGAGAGAGCAAGAGAGGAGGGTAAGGGAGAGACAAAATGGTGAGTTGGTCCTTTCATAGCTTGTGCATGCACAGCTGAACAGCTACTGCTTATTAGTGGGCAACACCTGGTGGGCAACAAGTGATGACGTCAAAGGTTACTAGGCAACCCAGAAGCAGGCTGCCTGTAGGCTAACATTCCTCCCTTTTTCTACAATTAAAAAAGAGGATGTTGTCAGGACTCTAAAGGTCCCTAAGGGAAGGCCGGTTGAATTGCCTGTACAACATAACACGAAGGAGGAACCAATGGAAGAAGAAGGTACTGGAGAAGAACCCATTCAGAGGAGACCTGAGGAGGGTCGGGAGTGTGACTTAATTATCCTGGGTATCCCAGTGTCAGGCTCTCCTCTGAGAGACAGGATATCTCCTAAGAGTCCTTCTGGCAGATACTGCCTTTCTTTTACTTTAAAAATGTTCTCAGTAGGTTTCCTTGGAGTTCTGAGACAACTTCCGTAGGAAGCACCTGCCAGCTGGGGAGATTGGAGAAAGGAGAGTGAGCCAGTCCAGGGAGCTTTGCACTCTTCAGTAAGAGAAGCCAGACAGCTCATCACTCCCCTGAAGACTGCCTGCCCCATCCCACCCAACAGAGGTAGCCTAGAAAGTAAAAGACAAAGTGGTGGGGGGGGGCTTCCTCTTTATTCTTTGTCTCTGCTCCTCCTGGACATTTGCCAGCCCCTTCTCCCTTCTGAGCACAGACTTCACTCTCCAGGGGTCAGAGATGGGGAGGAGGTGCCACTCCTCAGAACTGACAGGAATCTGGAATGCCATTCATTCCCCACCCTCTTGCCTGTGCACACCAGTGAAGCTGTATCTTCCCCATACCCTCCAGGTTCGGCTCCAGATTCTCCTCTGTGGAGAGATGGGTATGGAGTGGGTGAGGGGGAGATTAGGTACACTGTGCTGGGACTGCGTCTTCCAGGGGCTGAAGAGAAGAGAACAGTCCAGCAATGCAGGCTCCTTTAGGAAATCTCCAGCAATTCCTGACTCCCTGGCAACCTCAGAAAATTTCACTCTGAAGCCCCCGATCTACCCAGGTGATTAAAAGGCAGCCTTTGCTTAAAGGAAGCTGCAGACATGGGCTGCTTGCTGCTCCGCAAAGCGCAGGTGCAAAGCACCAGCCAAAGTGGCAGACGCACCAAGAGGTGCCTGCTCCTCGTGCGTCCTCACATGCACAAGCACACCCAGTCCATATGTGCACATGTACGCACACTCCTCCTGTGCCCTTGCCACGCTTTGTGACTTTTCCTGGGGCCAGAGCAAGAGTGTCTTGTTCACCTCAATCAGGGTAGCAGCGGCAGACATGGGAATCCGTTCCAGCTCACTTCCAGCTTGGTGGGCCAGTGAGCTCGCTGGGCTTGCTTACAGGAGCATGGGGGCCCTCAAAGGCAGCTGTGTCACTGACAAAGCCCACCCACGGAAGCTCCATCCTCAGATCTCCCCGAGAAGCCCAGTGGACAGAAGAGTCTCCTCTGGCCTGCACCGGCCACTGCTTCCTGGGGAGGAGCCTTGAGGCTCTTGGGACTCTCTGAGTTTCCAGAACCTCTTAAGTTGCCCGAGATTCTCTCCTCCTTTCAGAAATTACCATATGACGTGTGTACACATCCCTCACACAAAGGCATATGAGCCTCCTAAGCATTCCTACACAGGCTCCACTCACGCACACAGTTCACACACTCTAGCACACTCCTCCCGTGCACCCACACACACTCTTCTTAATTGCATGTGTGCGTAGAGGCATCTGAACCTGTGCAGTACTAAGAGGCAGCGGGCTGCTCCCCAATCTTATCGCCACAGAGCTGAGACTGAGAAGGCACAGGTCACAGGGATGCTACTAGGGCAATAAGTACAAGCCTAGGCCTAATGAAGGTGGTGGAGTAGAATCAGGCAGCCCTTGAAGCTCCGTATCCTGACTCCCCCCCCCCTCCTCTGTGGACAGGGGCTGTAGCCCATTGCATAAATAACCTTCAGGAGACCCAGTGTGTGCTGGGCTTGTGGGGGGCGGGGGCGGGGGAGAAGCAAAACAGCCCATACTTTCAGCAGTAAATAAAAGCTCTCCCGGCATTCAGACGACTGCCATTCACATGCAAGCCATCACTGAGTTAATTACAAAGATTCTTATCTGTTCATTAAAGTGACTAGAGGGCCCTCTATTTGGAAACATTGCAGTTAAAGGGACTGTGTTATTAACTCTAATGAAATGATTCACTCAGGGCTGGTGCCTGGTGAGGTGGAACCTGGGGACAGAAGCCCTCCTTTAGGGTGCCTGGTCCTTTGCACAACCGTCCGAAAGGATTGTGGGAAGAGCCCCGAGTGAGCATGGCAGGAGGAAAGACTGCCAGGTGGAATGGCTCAATTCACTGGGCCATGGAAGGAGCAGGGCTGAGTCTTCCCAGAGCTTTGGCTCCCCTGCCATGAAACCGGGACAAATAAATGCTCATCTCAGAGGATTCTTGTGAGAATTAAATGAGTCATTCACTATGCCAGGATAACAGAGATTGGCTAAGCCTCCAGATCACCTCAGCAAACACGATTATTTCATGATCTTTCAAAGAAATTGAGGATACGTGGAGGTCTGGTCTCAGAGTCTATCTAATGCTACTGACTCCCCCCTGCCCGCCCCCCCCGGCATTTCAAGACTGGTGTTTCTTCTTGACCTGAGTTGTCTCTCAGGGAACTCGAACAGTTCCCAGAAGACTTTGGAAGTCTCTAAAAGAGAGATACTGATATTTTAGTACACAGAAGTTGAGGTATGGTGTGTGTGTGTGTGTGTGTGTGTGTGTGTGTGTGTGTGTGTGTGTGTAATAAACAGCTTAGGCAACTCAAAAGAGGCTGGCTGAGAGCTGGTATAACACTGTCTACTTTCAAAGCATTCCTCAAGACATATCCCACCCTGAGCTCCGCAATCCCCGAGACTACTCTAAAACGAGAAGCCATACTCAGAGCAGGGACAGTCTGCAGTCTTCCTAGCCCAGCTTATATCACAGAGAACAGGGAGCTTAGCAAGGACAGTCCTGGGATGCTGAGAGCCAGGCCCTCTGATACAATGGACCAGCTGCTGTTTGCCATGCAGGACCACTCTCCCTTCCCCTTCCCAGCCCAGCACAGGCTCTAAGGGCACTGATGCCTATCTGCAGGCTGAGGAGCAGATAAGGCCAGGCCCAAGCCAGGCAGTTTCTGTCTTTCAGGTTTTTCTCTGGTCTCTGTTCACAGGCTGGTGAGGACACAGCCCTTTGGCTGGCTGCCAGCTCTTCCAACTCCATCCTTCTGTCCTTCTTTCCAAAAGCCTGCATGGTAGTCCTCCAGCAGGGGCCTTTCCAGGAGGAGAGATTTCTTCAGTCAGGGCAGCTGTGGCAAAAGAGGAGAGGTGTTACATCAGGAGCCAAAAGCTCTGGATCTTGGGGAGGGGCTTTTCCTAAAACAGGACATGACCAGAGAGTATGTATCTTACCCACAACCCCTTTCTCTTGGAGATGAGCTCCTGGTGGGATACGGCTCCTAGCCATGGATATGTATACCACGCTCCAAGGTCCCTGAGACAGCTCAGGAAGCTGTCTTCTGCTTGACCCCTCAAGACTCATGCAAGGCCATGAACCCAGATTCTGCAGAACTGCTCCAGGGCCCTGGGAACTGCTAAAAGTGACCTCCTCTCTGCTCACTGTTGCCCCTCAGAGGCCTTTCTGGGCTCCTTCACCAAGAACTGATTCCCCAGTCCAGCAGGCCTAGAGTCCTTCACCACACCTGCCGCCCGGCCGGGGAGCCTTCTATTTAGCTAATGTTCTAACACCCCCACTGCCGGAATGTGGTTAAAAGAATGATGCCTGGTGAACAATGCCTTGGGGGACTGTGAGAGAGGCTCCAGGACAAAAGGGCCTTTTACCTCAGGGGCATTTTGTTCCCTAGGTTGTTCTTGGATGTGATTTTGTGCCTCCTGAGATACACATGTATATTCCATTTATAAGACATGTTTATTCTTGTTGGATGTCAGACTAAAGCTATAGAACCCAATCTGGCCAGTATACCCTGAGTCTGGACATGGCCTGCAGCCTTGCTTTCATGTTTTCCCAAATACAGAGTTTATTAGTCCTTCCTGAGAAAGTTCTGGGAAAGGGCTGCTCGGTTAATATTTAGTATATGCTTACTGGCTCTTATTTACATGTTTTTCTGAACTCAAACAACCTTGAATCATTACTTTTTTTGTTACATTCATGTATGAAAGTACACCGAACTGAAGTAAGATTATCTACAGCATTAGACTGTAGCCTGCCCAATTCTTTCAGTTCCTCAGATTCCAGGTCCAGAGCACAGGTCAATGAAAGTTGGCATCCACCCCCACACTGGAGTGAAACTCCTTGAGGATACTGACTTTATTTACTCAGTGATGCATACTACATCTGGCTTAAGGCCTGGTACACAGGAGGCACTTCATATGTGTGCTATGGGCAAGGCCACACTGGGTTGGTTAGGATTAAGAGTCAGGGACAGAGGCCCTGTTTTTCACATGCACTCCCAAGTAGAGGAGCATGGGATCAGCTCTAACTCTATCCAGGGTGTGCCATTAGTGAGCATTCCCCCTCTCTGGGTTGAATGCACAACACAGCAAATCTTAGGGGCCACACTCCTCCCCCCAGCTCTCCACCATCTCCCCAGTGGCCCTGGGCCTATGAGGTGGCTTGTAGACATGCCCAGGCTAAGGCTAGGCCACCACCCACTGCTAGTCTGAATCAAGAATCCCAGTGATGGTCAGCCCCAGGGAAAGCAGGAGAAGGTGATACGGGAGTGAGGATCCCTGTGCAGGAGCTTCCATATTGTCAGAGCATCTGGAAGGGAGGCAGGCCCAGAGGGTGAGCTCCGAGAAGTCCACAGCCTCCCAAAATGATGTGGAGATGGAGAAAACTGTTTGTATGTGGACTTCATTCCATTCTCAAAGCGACCCAAACTGCACAATGATCAACTTCAGGTAAGGAATGACAGCATTTAAGTCCCATGCTAGGCCCTTTTTATCCTGTCCCTTCAGCTCCAGATCCGAGCAGGGACCCTTCCCAGGTCATACCAGGAGGGCCTTCTTTTAAGAGTAAATAAGGCTACTCTCTCATCTCAGCTGGGAGTAGAAGTTACAGCCAAAATGAAACCAAACCTCCAGCCCTAACTACCCCACAGTGCACTCTAGACAAAATGGGATGTGGAGTAGAGTATTAAGACTCTGTGGAAGACCCTGTGCTTTGCCATCCTTCTGATAGAAGGGTACCCACTTTTAGTTCCCCTCTTCTGGGGGCCTGTCATGCAGGAAGGCCTCCTGCAGGCACCTCTCTGACACATGAAGATTTGATCTCCTGGCCCCTACAGTCCAGTCACTAGATAGGTATCATGGCAATAGAGAGCATTAAAAGAAGCCTAGGCTGGGAGATGGTTGGCAACCATGAGGACCTGAGTTCAATCCCCATGAAAAACAAAAATAAAAATAAGGTCAGGCTTGGTAGCATGAATAGTGGTGCATACTTGTAGAACCAGAACTGGGGGAGGAGAGGCCGATCCCTGGGCTTGCTGGCCAGTCAGACCAGCCCACTTCCTGAGTTCCAAGCATAGGAGAGATTCTCAAAAATAAACAACAAATAGATTAGGTAGATGGCATTTGAGGTTTGGCAGCTTAGGTTGTCCTATACCCAAGCACCTGAACACACCCCCGACACCCCCCACACAGACACCCCCCCCCACACACACACAGAGAGAATCCTGCCCTGACTGGCTCAGAGCCACTCACAACCTGTGCATCTGTCTCCTGTAATACTCAATTCAACCTGATTTGTTTTGTTGATTCTGAGTCTTTCTATGTATCTTTGAGCTCATTGTATATGCAGGCTGTTTCAAACTCTCCATCCTCTCACCTCGCTTCCAGGGCGCTGGGATTGCAGGCATAAGCCACCATATCTGATCTATAGCTAAACCCTTTCTCCAGCAGCCCTTCCAGGGGTGTGGATCAGGAAGGAATAAATCTGATGGCCAGGTGTGGAGGAAAGGCATCAGTAAGGCTCAGACTTTCTGTGGCTAACATGCAGGCAGGGGAGAGAAGACACACACCCCAGGGTGAAGAATAAACACAGCAAAAGTGCCTGGGGAATTGCAGAAGAGGACAAAGATTCTCCTACTGAGCTGAGTGAGCAAGCCAAAGCCACAGCAGCAGGATACAGGCCAGCCCAGCAAGGACCAAGATTTTAGATTTTTATCCGGATCTAGTGTGTGCCAGCAGAGGCCAGTCAACACAGGGCGGCCTGAGGAGCATATAACCCATAAGGTTTCAGGAAGTTGGCCACGGTGGGGAAGGAAGATTGAGGGTTGGGGTGGATTAGAAATGATACCACAGTAGTATTAACTGAGTGAGGAAACAGAAGACCAAGAGGTTCTTTCAAGATTCCCCAGCCCCTGGTTTCAATGTTTTACTCTTTGGAAGGTTCCCTAAGGGCCAGAAAAGTGTCACTAAGCAGGAAGAAAGGATTTTGAGTCTTGGTTCTGCCATTTGTTGCACATAGCTTTGAATCTCTATTATAGTTACCCAATTTATAAAACAGAGCTGTTGTTCCCCCCGCCCCCCGTTTCCCAGGTTATAACCAATGGTCATTTCAATACAAGCTTAGACACAGTAAGGGGTTCCTAAATGGGACCATCAGTGTCCCACCTCTAAATGCTCCACACACCATTAGTCTGGAACAAGCAACGCAAAGAATCCATTCCAGTTCCGGAAGAAACCAAGACTCCGAACCTGGAGTGACTGGTCCCTAGCACTAGCATTTGTAAAATGAAGAAACGGGGTTTCAAAGTCAGGGCCCCTGATCACTGTCCTCTGCAGAATTAGCTTTTGAGAAGTCAGTGTGCGTCACCCTTCACCATGCTGTCCACAGAGGTGAGCAAGGCTGGACCATTGCTATCCCTTCTCTGCGAGACCCAGCTTCACCTAGCCTGTACTGTGAAAGCTCTTTGCAAAACTATCGTGGCGGCCTGTGGAGGCAGTCAGCAAGGATGAGGGAGGGCCACAGCAGCAAGGAGAGATGCTAAATGTTCACTAGCCTGTCCCCTGGGCCTCAGTGTGGGGCTGAGGGATGGGCCTGTGTCTGTCAGTGGCCCCAGTCTGCGATGGATGTGCAACCTGGCAGGACGGTGTCGGCAACACTTGGTGAGATTCATTTTCCCCGCTGCTATGGGAGAAAAATGGAGCCTGCAAGCCATCCATCTGCTCGGCAGCAAAGTGGCAAACAGGAAAGCCTTGCAGAGAGCAGCTCAGCCAGCCCAGCTCAGCAGTCTCTGAACAGGGCCGGAAGCTCAGGACTCATTTTCCTGGCTGCCCAGGATGGACAGGTCTCCTAGGGGTGGCCACCCTGTAGGACCTTCAGTGCAGCTACCTGAACCTTAAAGAACTCAATGTTAGAAAGTCACAGTCCATGGTTCATACTATAACCTTTGTCACTTCTGAGAAGATCCTGGAGAAAAACCGCCTGTTTTCCCCATGTTCCCAAAGCCTGGCTTTTCTGTTCCTTCCACAGAAGAGACCTCAAGTCTCCTGTCCCCCTCTTTACAGCATTCCTGGAATCCTACTGGAGGCAGTTACATAAGCACTTCATCAATGAGTCTTCTAGACCCCTCCAGCCGCACCTCCCAGCACTCCCAGTACTTACCTTGCCACTGAATTTTGCTGTGGGATGTGGAACAGTTTATTCTGCTCCAGCCGCATCCTTTCCATTAATGTTTTTTGTTTGTTTGTTTGTTTGTGTGTTTGTTTAGATTTATTTTTAATTACATGTATGCTTGTGTGTGTCACATGTATATAGATAGACTTAGAAGCCAGAAAAGGGCATCAGGGTCTCTGGAGTTACGTGTAGTTGTGAGCTGCCTGAGATGGGTGCTGGGGGTCCCCTGAAAGTGCAGCCAGCACACTTAACCACTGAGCTATGTCATCAGTCCTCAGCCGTACTCAACTCCCTTTCCCTCAGAATCACCCACAGGAAGGCACTCGCATTCCAGTGCAGTCAGGACTGGGCTGGAACATGCCTAAAACCGAAACTCCCTATTTCCTACCACATCAACGTCTCCTACACCCTGGCAGGCGCTGTCAAATATGCATGTCAAGCGCATTATGTTTCCAGGAAAGTGACTAAGTCACAGGCGTTCCTCCATCCACAGCGGCGTTGTATCCTGTTAAACCCATCAGAGTTGAAAACATCATAAAATGAAAATGCATTTAATTCACTAAATGCTACTTCTCAGCACACTATGCGCGGGAGAGGGGAGAGGGGGGGTGGGCCTTGTGTCCTCTGGTGATCTCATGACTAACTAGGAGCATTGGCTTCTGTCCAGCAACTTGAGAGTATGTCCCACTTCATATCTCTGGCCTGGGCAAACATCAAAATTCAAAGTACAGTTTTGGGGTTGAGGTTGTCTCAGTTGACAGAGTACCTGCCTGGTGAGTACAAGGTCTGGATTGGTTCCCCAGAACCTATAAGTCATGTGCTGTGTAGCACATGCCTACAGTCTGAGCACCTAGAAGGTGAGGCAGGAAGATCGGGAGTCCAAGGCCAGCCTCAGCTACAGAGCAAGTTCAAGGCCAGCACATCTTCAATCCCAGCACATGGGAGGCAGAGGCAGGCAGATCTCTGTAAGTTCCTGAGGTCAGCCTGGTCTACAGAGTGAGTTCCAGGACAGCCAAGGCTACACAGAGAAACCTACACAGAGAATACCACACTGCATGTGGTCGGGAGGGATTTCAGGACAAAAAGCAGATGTGATCGTAGAAACAGGAGTGAGATGCAAAGCTTAATTGGTATGACTTCTTCAGCCCGGCTTGAATCGGATGGCCTTCCAGCAGTGACTGCTGCTCAACTGCTATAATTGACCAAGACCTGGCTGTTTGTTACATGACTACATTCCTAAGTTCATTAGCTTGGTTTAGCCTTAGTAACTCCACATTGGTTTGGTCTGTTGGGCCAGTGCAGGAGCCTGGTACAAATCAAAGACCTCCTGCAAACTGCATTTGCCAACTGCTCCTGCTTTGGGCTTTCCCCCCTACTGTCTGTCCTCCCTACCACCATCTCTTCCCCTCAGAACAGTGGTTCTCTCCAAAGATACAGAAGAGAGAATATTTGCTTGGGGCAGAGGAGATTCTATCATGGAGCTGCCTACAAGTTGGGCAGAGAACTCCAGAGAGCAGTTTTCATTAGTCCTTGTCCAGGCGACACTGAGAACTCCCAGGTGGACCGTCCCTAAAGCTCCACAGAGGCCATATTTACATTCCCTATGAGATGGCTCTTCAGAACCTTTCCAGATTGCATGTCCCAGGAGAGGCCAAGTGGGGAAAGCAACTGACCGTGTCCTGTCTACTGGAAGCTAGGCCCAGCATCAGTTAGGATTGGAGGCTCTTTTCCCTCATGGCTCAGCTGGGGTGTTAGTGGAACCAGCAGGACCATTACTTATTGAGCCAATCTCTTGCTCTGATACTGACCCGCCCCCACTCTCTCCTCCAGAGAACAAAATTAAAAGAGATTTGTCCTCCAGCAGCGACAGCTCATCTTGCTGGCTCCATGATCAGCAGCCTCCCTAGGCTATGGCTCAGGCTTTCTCTGCAGGAATGGCAGGGGCAGGTTGGAGTGATTTGTCCCTGGCCTCAGTGGGTCCTCCAGCTCTCAGCAACCCTCCCTGTTTTCCCTCCCCACTAACTTCCCTGTCCTGCTTTCTCTGGGGAACATTTTACAGAGATTCAAATTGAAAACTTCAGAGGCAATCCTGTCCCCCATTTTTAAGGTTCAGTCTGGGCATGAGGCTCATTTTTTCCCATTTTCATTCAACAAGTAGCTCGATTTGTCTCCTCTCGGCTGAGGCCTTTGGATTGTTCAGGCTGAATTATGGAGCCTTGCTTGGAAGCCTCAGATTGAACACTTCCCTGAGGCTGTTGTCCTCAGGGAGAAGGTCTGCTGGTCTTTCTGTCCTGCCCACCTGCCACAGGCCCTTTAAATTTGTCTCCCCCTCACTGGCATGGCACATAGTGTGAGCATAAAGAACTGACTATAACTACAAACTCTGGTGCTGCCATGTGCCAAATACAAGGTGCTAACCAAGAACAAGGTAGCAAATAGAGGACATGATACAGAAACAAACAAAAAATGCCCTCATAACTATGGCTACAGGGGTAAGCTTGTCTTCCCTGGCACAGTGCCTCTGACATCCACACTGACCACAGATGAGCTGGGCTCCTGGACAGACAAGGGGCCTAACTCCCTTTGGCCTCCTGCCCATTCCCATCACCATGCAGGACACTGGGACCAGAGTAAAATCAAGATTCAGAACCAGCTGTGTTCTGTAAGAGCAGAGTGGAAAATTGTAGGAAATTCTCTCTTGGCTCTTCCTATAGATGATGAAAGGCTAGCAACAGGGGAAAAGCAAAAATGAACCATTTTCATAACCACTTGCTCCCTTCGCGCTCATTAGTGAAAAACTATTGCCCCAGTTGCATCCAGCCTGTGATGGTTACTTCTGATGGACAACTTGACTGCATCTGCAGCAATGAAAACACAAGCTGTTGGGAAACCCCTACGAGATGTCTTCTTGATCTGATCATTTAAAGCAGGAAGACTCACCCTGAACGTGGGTGGCAGCCCAGATAAAAGGATGCAAAAGAAGGAAGCTTTGCTTTTTGCCTGCTTGCCTTCACTCTCACCATCAAGCCTGTCTACCCTGATGCCACAGCATTCCCTCACAGATAATAGAACCAACTTCGTCAGTATTCCAAGAATAGACTCCAGGAACCCTCCAATACCAGGTTGAGATTGCTCAGATATCCAGCCTTGGGGAGTGAGTGACTCCTCTCAGGATCCCATCCTCTGCAGTGTGAGACAGCTAATGTTGGGCTGCCCAGACTGCATCCTGTAAAGCAACCCAGTAAAATCCCCTCTTCCTGCCTAGGTTCACACTACCAGCTCTGTTCCTTTCTAGAACCCCGACTGATACCGAATGACTTCTGTGTGAGTTACTTTCCTGTTGCTGTGATAAAAACGCCATGGCCAAAAGTGGTTTGTGGAAGAAAGAGTTTATTTTCCCTTAGAGTTCCATAATCACAAGGGGACACCTATGGCAGCAGGCAGAAGAAGTTGAGGGGTCCCATCTTCGACTCTAAACACAAAGCAGAGAGCAAACCAGGAGTGGGGCAAAGACTTCTCAGAGCCTGTGCTACTTTCTCCAGCAAGGCTGCATCACCTCCCCAGACATGGTCACCAGCTAGGGACCTTGTGTTTAAATACCTGAGCCTATGGGGAACAGTCTCCTCCAAGCCACCGTAGAGACAGACTCATTATAGAAAATGACCAAAGCCTTCTGACAGAATTGATAGCCCTGTGGTGGGAACCTTGCCAAGCCCTTCTCACTCCTTCCCAGCAACTGCAGCAGAAGTAGCTGCTTGGGCAAATCTCATATTCAGCAAGCCTCAGCTCCAAGAAGCACCCTTAAAGGGGAATCACTCAGAGCCAGGAAGCAGGGGCTCCAGATTCTTAAAGGATCAGCTAATGGTCTCTATTAAAATCACTCCATCCTTTCAGGGCAAAAGGAGCCTTAAACAGTAGAACAAATGGGTAGAAGTGTACTCCATTAGGGCTTTGTTTGTAAAGAGGCAACCATCTGCTGGAATGCACACATTCACATATGTACATGAAACACACACACATACATATATACATACACACACACACACACACATATACACACTTTTAATAACACAGATGCAGAGCTGTTGGATCCAGCTCTGCCACAGCCATGATATAATCCAGTGTCCCGAGCACTTGCTCTCATAATTCACACTGCTCATATTTCAGGGAAGAACTTCTCTCCATCTTTGGGTCTAGGTTCTTAAAGTCAAGACCACTGAGTTCCAATGCAGAAAAAGACTGCCAGGACCTGCTTCTGGCAGCAACAGCTCTACTCCAGCATGTGTTGAGGGCCTGAGCCGCAGAAGCCCGGAGGTAAGAAAGAAGGGAATTAGCTTTTCAAATCCCTGCTTGCTGATAGCAAGAATGCAATCCAGTCTTGAAAAACAAAGCATCATTTTTATGTAATGCCAAGCTTCCATTTTCTGGCTGCCTTCCTGCTCTAATGAGTGGTTCTGGAGGTATCCACGGGTCATCAAATTATTATTTGTAGCGCTGCTCCCCTTGACATGACAGCCAAGGAACATTTTGCAGCATTAGCACTTCATATATCATCTGGGAAGTGTATAGGTCTGTAAGTGTAGACGTGGAAAACGGGATTGGCTACAGTAACCAAAAATCCCACTTCCAATGCAAGACATGTGAACAGTTTCATCTTACTAAAATATTTAATAATATTTAAGCCTTTAAATTTTTTAAATAAAATGCCAGCGGTATATAAATGACTTTTACTTAGTTGGTTGATATTAATTCCTTGTAATATGAATTATGCCTTTTAATTTTAATAATTCATTTTGAATTCTGTTTTGAAATCGTATGTGTGAGATCTGATTTTTTTTTTTTACCATTACTTGAACATAAGTGCTTAACGGAAATATATTCAAATTTTAGACACGGGAAAGAATGGTGTTTTATTTTCTAATAATTTGTCTGAGGGGTCCACTACAGTTTTACTGTCTACATGCGGGCCATCAAGAACTTGAAAGGTGTTTAGTTTGCACTGAGATGTGCTGTAATATAAAGTATGCACCATATTCAGGAAATGTGGTGCTTTAAGAAAGGACATGTACTTAGGTAGGCAGAAACAGGCAGATCTCTGTGAGTTCAAGGCCAGCATGGTCTACAAAGGGAGTCCAGGACAGTGAAAGCTACACAGAGAAACCTTCTCTCGAAATAGAAAGAAAGAAAGAAAGAAAGAAAGAAAGAAAGAAAGAAAGAAAGAAAGGAAGGAAGGAAGGAAGGAAGGAAGGAAGGAAGGAAGGAGAGAGAGAGAGAGAGAGAGAGAGAGAGAGAGAGAGAGAGAAAGAAAGAAAGAAAGAAAGAAAGAAAGAAAGAAAGAAAGAAAGAAAGAAAGAAAGACACACAGACAAAGGATATGCCGGCTGGAGAGATGGCTCAGCAGTTAAGAGTGCTTTCGGCTGTTACAGAGGACTGGGGTTCAGTGCCCAGCACCCCAGTAGGGTGGCTTACTATAGGCTGCAACTCCAGCTCCAGGGGATCACACACCATCTTCTGGCTTCCATAGACACCAATGAGTAACTACACACACCCATACAGAAGTAAAAATACATCTTTAAAAAGAGTAATGTTTTTATATTGGGACTGGGACAGCTGCTCAGCACATAATGGATTTGCAATGCAAGCATGAGGCCCTAAGTACAAATGTTCAGACCCGTATGAAGCCGGAAGTGGTAGCATGTGTCTTCAATCCCAGCACCCCCACATTTAGATGAGAAGCACAGACAGGAGAATCTCTGAAATTTTCTAGCCATCTAGCCTGGCTATACACAGAACAGAAGGACCCCTCCGTAAACAAAATGAAAGATAAGGGTAGACACCAAACATTATCTTCAGAACTATACACACTCACCTGTACACACACACACACACACATACACAATAATAGTAATCTTTGTATTGATTGTCTGGGTATGGTGGTGCATGCCTGTAATCCTAGCACTCAGGAGATGACAGCCAGAGGATCAGGAGTTCAAAGTCATCCTCAGCTACGTAGTAAGTTCCAAGCCAGTCTGAGACCCAACCATAACATTATGTTTATTGCTACCTTCTTAACTGTAATTTTGATACTGTTAGGAATCATAATGTAAATATTTGGGGAGACAGAGGTTTGCCAAAGGGGACATGACCCGCAGGTTGAGATCCACTATATAAAACCTTATGTCAAAATAATAATGATAACAATTCAGAAATAACATTTTGGACCTTTTAATTGGCTCAGTATGTTGATAAAACTAATTTCGGATGTTCATTTTGACTATTTCAACTTGAAACTAGCTTCCTTTGTGGCATGTTTCCCCTGGACAAGCTTCCTTTAGAATGAATGATCATGTACTATTAGTGCAACACAAACCATATGAAAATTCCATTCTGCAAGAAGAATGAATTGTTACGAGGTCAGTAGGTGATCACTGAAGCAGTGTGCACGTTTGTTCTGTGTGATTCCTAGCAATGACTAGTTCTAAACTTCTCCCAGTTCTGACGTCGTTAGGCTTGGCTCTGTGAGAGGTTTAATTTGGTGCGGTAAATTGTTCTCATTCTAAGTGTGTTGTTGGATGAGAGCAAACACGTTATACAAGATCCCAGTTTCAATATAAAGACCCCATCACCCCAGACAATTCCCCCATAATCCTTTGCAGTTAAACTGAACTTCCACAGGCAACTAATTTCTTGGTGTTTACCATTGTTGTTAGAAATTTTATTGTTTGTTTTTAGTATGAAGGACTGAACGTAGGGTCTCAAGAATACTAGGAAAGATGCCAATCACTGAGGTATGTCCTCAGACCTCTTCTACTTTTTGGTGGTTTTTTGTTTGTTTGTTTTTTGTTTTTTGAAACATGATTTCTTTGTGTGGCCTTGGCTATCCTGGAACTTGCTTTGTAGACCATGCTGGCCTTGAACTCACATATCCACCTGCCTTCTGCCTTCCAAGTGCTGAGACTAAAGGTATGCTTCACAATTCTTGGCTTCCAGTTCTCTTTTCATTTTCTATTTTGAGACAGGATTTTGACCAAGCTGGCTTTGAACTTGAAAACCTCCTGCCTCTGCCACTTAAACAGCTGGAGGTTAGAAAGATTCATTTTGTCTTTTCTTGAGCTCCAGGTAAGCAAGATAATGTATTATCTATTCTCATGAGTCTAGCTTCTTCCATAGCTTTGTCTCATCACACATCTCAGCACAGTCCCCTCTGCCAGGACACTCATAGGGGAACTTCCATGCAGATGTCCTCTGTAGGTATCTGTTGCCATAGCTTTATACATGCTTTCTAGTTTTGTCATAACACAAGGATACTTGCAAGATTGGGTGATAAACAGATTTTATTTACCAATCTGTTCACTGAATGAATAGCTTTTAGACATTTAGACATATGGTGTGTGGGTGTTTCTTTTATACTCTTGCCCTGTGTACACTTGGACAGCCTAAAAGGACAAGGAAAGAGCCTGGACTGTAGAGGGCCTCAGGAACCTGGCCAGCACCTCCCAGCTGCCTGAGGAGCCAAGAGTGTACTGAGAAGCTGGACACCAACAAAACAGGACAGAGGAAAGGGCTTCCATGCCAGCTGAAATGGGCCCAGATTATTTGACTGGCAAATCCATGCACGATGGCCAGCTTTGATTGTCAAGTGACAGGATGTAGAATTACCATAGTGATACCTGCCTGGGCATCTCTGTAAAGGATTGTCTAGATTGTGTTAAATGAACTGGGAAGACCTACCCCGAGGATGGGTGGCACAGTTCCATGGGCTGGGGTCCTGGACTGAATTTAAAGGGGAAAGGGAGCTGAGGACCAGTGTTCATCCCTCCCTGCTTCCTCACTATAGATGCAATGTTGACCAGTTGACTCTTGTTCCCGGAACTATAAGATGAAATAAACCAACTTACTTACTTACGGTGATTTTGCCAGGTATTGCATCAGAACGGTAAGACAGGCACCAATATACCACACCTACCTCTGTTTGCTCGTAGGCTTTTGTCTTGATTACTTGCTTTGCTTTGTTGATGTAGCAACAGGGTCTCAAACAAACCACCTCAGCCTCCTCAGGGCTAAGACTGTAGATGGATACTACCGTACCTGGCTGGCTGGTTGGTTTACTTGCTCACTCACTCACTCTCTCACTCACTCACTCACTCACTACTTACTATTTTTGTGCTGGGGCTTGAACTCAAGAACCTGGTGCATGCTCAGCAAGCACTCTGCCGTTGAGCTACATCCAGGCCTTGACAAATCTTTTTCAAGCACCTAGGCACCTTGGCACATTTTAGAGTCATCGTGGCAAAATAAATGGAGCTCACAGATTGGTGAAAGAGATAGATACTAATGAAATAGGCATACTCACAGGGCCAGCCCTGGACTTCTGGGAACAGTCATTCCTGTACCTGACTCCCCTCCACTGCACTTGTTCTTCTGTCTCCTACTCCAGGCTCTGTTGGTTGCTACTCATTTAAAAAAAATTCTCTCTCTCTCCCTCTCTCTCTGTCTTTCTCCCTTCGCTCTTTCCCTCTCTCCCTCTTTCTCCTTCTCTCCTCCCCCTCTCTCCCATACCATGTCACATCTTCCCTGGAGTCTCCCTTCTGAATCTGAACCCATCTATCTTGACTTGCAGCATGTCCCCTGCTGGGTGGGCATCTCTGCTTCTGTGTCTCCTTAGAGGTGAGCTTAAAGCCATAGGTCACTCTTGTGACCAAGAAGTCTGAGGACTGTGGAGGTGAAGGAAGACTGCTTCCAAGTCTCAGCTCCACCACCTAGGAGCCCATGACTGTGAGTCCAAGGCTCCCACCTCGGTGGCAGTGGACCTGTTTGCCTAGGGAAAGAGTGTAAGGATTTCCTGAGGTTCTGGGGAGGTATGGTGTCATGGGTGACAGATGATGCTGAATAACAGTTCTTTCATCCTGTCACTATGTTTGGGAAGCCCAAGATCTACTTGACAAGGGGGTTATCCACTCTTCACTGGCTTCATGGCTTCCATATTCAGGGCCAGCACAGAACCTCAGTACAGAGAAGTAGCGAGGACAGGAAATGAAAGGTGGCAGCGAAAGCTGAAGCCTGGGGTCCGATGTGGCTCCCATCTGCAAGGTAGCTGAGGGTGGGAAAGAGGTGGCTGCTGTTGGCAGCATCCAGGCTTGGAGTGAGCTGCTATGGTGGTCATGTATGGGGACAGAACAGGCTCACAGCAGCTGGGATCCAGGTGGGCCCTGCCAGGAACAGATCCAGCATGCTGGATCAATGCCCAGTGCCGCTTCCCGACTCCCATCTTCTCCCGATTCCCAGAGTGTGGCCGTCATTCTGCCAAGCATCCTGGCAGCCTCTGGCAACTCCACTTCCAGAGCAGCCCAGGAACCTGGGACATTGCCCAGCCAGCCACCAGTGGGCTGAGGCGTCCCTGCCTGAGCCCTGACAGCAAAGTCTCTCATCCACACCATTGCCGAGCTCTGGGCTCCTAAGCTTGAATGCAATCACTCCTAGAATAAAGTCAGTACCCAAGACCTGACAGCAGCCACCTCACAGACAGAAAAAAAGGCAAAGTCTTACCCATCGCTCATCATTGACTCCATTCACGTAGGTTGGCACCTGACTATACTCTCATCCATTACATGAAGATACGCGTTTTCTCCTCCTCTCTCCCACAGCTCTGTGATGGTAAATGAGGCCATGCAAGGAATACATTTTCACATGAGCCATCATGCTGTGTGACTTCAGCCATATTGTTGCTCCTCTCTGTGCCCTAGACAACACTAAAAAGACACTAATATTTTGTCCAACTGCCACCCTCACCCAAGCCCGTCCCTATCTCAGAGAAACAGGATGGAGCAGAGCGTCTCTAGGGGGAGCTGCTTGAAATGGATGGTATATTTTCTTTCCTTCTCTTTAAAGAATCCCAGCCTGTATCTCCTCCTGTCTTCATCGGTCCTCCAGGGAGTCTGGGAGAATACCTGCACCTGGAAGGTATCCCTGCCCTGAGAGGTAAACCTCCCTACCAGATGTCAGGTCGGCTTCCAGCAGCAGGCCCAGCTGGGCCCCACCTTCCTTCCTCACTGATCAGCACTGGTGCCGGCCAGCGCTCTTGGCAGCTCCAATTTGAGCACCTTGCCCAGCCTGGTCTCTTCTCCTATCTTTCCTTCCCTGTCCCTATTCTTACATCTTCTGCTTTCGCTCTGATAGGAATTCCTGAGAGCCTGTAGAACCGACCCTGACAATCTCCGATGAGCAGTGGCCTTCCAATTATGTAATAACAGGTAACTTTATTGGGTCTGACAGTTGCCAGGGACAGGGCTTGGCTTTTATAAGCATCATCTTCTAGAACTCATGGTACGGTGTACTGGAGTAAAAGGGTTCCCTCATCATGCTCAGCGGAGGCAGGAGCATGGCTGGCAGGGGCAGAGCTGATTAGTCCCAGGCCATCTGACTTTAAGTTCTCTCCCAGGACCACTTCGAGGGAGGATCCATCAGTGATTACCGGGAATGCTAATGGGAAAGTGGCTTTTGGACCAGGTTGGGCTTAAGTGTGTTAACTGAATAACAACAAAGCATTTGGAGCCGGGAGAACCACGTGCCAAAGCAGCCAGGCCCAGGAGTGCCCACCAGGTTCCGTGACACCATTCTCTTAGGCGTAGATCACCTCCAGAAGTTGCATTCCCCAGGCAGACTCACTAATGTCACACATTCTTTGCAGGTGAGAGGCTGAGGCACACAGGTGCTGCCCCTCTCCATATACCTGGCAGTCAGTGCTGGCCTGGGACCCCAGTCCAAGCCTCTCACGCTGAGACCATTGCTCTTTTGACCCACTTCCTCTTCTTTTGTAGATCTTCCCTCTGTTTCCTTTTCCCCACCCATCACTAAAGCCACAGATAGAATCTCCTAAACCTGTACAACCTTAGGACTCCATCCCTGCCTCTCCCTAGCCCTGCCTCTACTTACTCTTGCTAACACCTCTACTCCCCACAAAGAGGATTCCTCTTTCACCAGTGTGAGGCCACAGGGTCACCTCACTGTCCTATGTGTACAGGACACTGTATTCAGTCCACTGCAGATATGAGAACAGCCCCTAATTCAGCCTGCTAGGAACTAGTGCTGGATGCACAGTCCTCAGCACACAAGGGTGGTGACCTCCACTAAGAACAGTCCCCAGTGTGAAACTTCAAGCCCTTCTGATTGATCTTCCCATCCCCATATCCCCAGCCTTCTGTCATTCAGGTCCTAACTACACGAATGCAAATGATTCCACAGAACTGTGACCCGCTCTGGAAGAATTCAACCATCTTACATTGCAGGTGTCAGTTTAATGGATCTGTCCATCGGTGCATCTCCACATCATTTATTTGCTGACCTGGGTGAGGCACTCTGAATTCTCCTTTGAGTGGGGGACACCTCACAGGGTCTCTGAGTTAAGTACATTGAGTGACACATGTTCACTGTCTTTCTATATGGTATGCTTGACTGTACTTCCCCAAGCTGTTCTTAAATACTCCCCAGCTGTGGCCAGTTTTCTCTTAAAGGGCTTCACCCACAGTCTGAACATAAAGGGTCCTCGGTCTTCCCAGCCACATGCAACCCCTGAATCCCCAAAGGGCACTATGGAGGCCAGCAGTGGGGGCTCTGGATCCTCTGAAGGGTCCCTCAGTCAGAAGGTTTAATGGGCATCTACTCTGTGTCATTGCTGGTGAGTAGAAGACTGCCTGAGGGCTCCTCCCTCGCCTTCTGTTGCCTTCAACTTATAGTCACTAAGGTTGCAACTGTAGAAGGCCTTAAAGATCTAGAGAAATTCTGTGTGCTAGGCTCATCTGGGAAAAGGGAACCTCCATCAGATTCGCTTGTGGAGCATTTTCTTGGTTAGTGATTGATACAGGAAGGCCCAGTACACTGAGAGGCAGTACTACCCTGGACAAATAGCCCTGGGTTTTATAAGAAAGCAGGCTGAGCAAGCCATGAAGAGCAAGCCAGTAAGCAGCATCCCTCAATGGTCTCCGCTTTAGTTACTGCTTCCAGATTCCTGCCCAGCCTAACTTCCTGTCTGGGC
The DNA here is from genome assembly GCF_030254825.1 of Meriones unguiculatus. Classification (NCBI taxonomy): domain Eukaryota; kingdom Metazoa; phylum Chordata; class Mammalia; order Rodentia; family Muridae; genus Meriones; species Meriones unguiculatus. Next base: position 37,866,371 of record NC_083355.1, on the reverse strand, counting down.
TTCCCTCAGTGATACACTGTGATTGGGACAAATACACCAAATAAACCCTTTCCTTTCCAAGTTGTTTTTGGCCATGGTCTTTATCATAGCAATGGAAACTTTATTAAGACATCCTGGGTTCCTGATGCCTGAGCTGCCCAACACAGCCCCTCATGGGAACAGGGCTTCCATAGAATTCAGAGAGCCTGACCTGTCTTCATAAAGGGAACTTCTCTGAATAGCCTCCCTCCCCAAGGAATTTCTCTGAATAGCCTCCTTCCACACAAAGTCCCCAGGTCTTCAAAACCTCCCAGCCCTGATATGATTGTGGAGAAAGCACTGGGCAGTGAGTCAGAGAAATCTCAGGGGTAAGGATCTCGTTCTTGATCACTGGCTCTGTGTTTGACCTTACATATAGAGATGATTCCAATCCATTCCAGTCTGGACCCTACATTGTCAGTCTAGAGAATGAGAATTAGCCACTCTGGCCTCACTTAGCTTTTTGTATTTAGGAGGGTGTGATTATTAAGTGACTATCACATGTGTAGCAACTAGCATTTATCGAGGTGTTTAAGGTGTGCTAGTCAAGAATGGGGCTCCCTCCCTACCACGGCTGAGAGTTGGAATTCTCATGGAATTCCCATGGAAAATAAAAACTAGGATCACTTACAATCAGATGGAACAGGAAGGTGACTCTGGTGACAACAGTCTCTGCACCCTCCATCGTCAGAGTCCTGTATTCAGTTTGTGGTATCCATTTTGGAGAAGTGACAAGGACAGTGAGGAAGCCCAGTACTCCTGTGACTGAGGCTTGGGGCAAAAAGCTGCCTGAGGGGATAGGGGTGAGAGTCACTCCCCTGAGGGTTCCCCTTCAGAATGCTTGCCTGTCTACACCTGGCCTTCTGAGCTAAACCTGCCAGCGGGGAACAGAAGCAAGGATCCAGAGAGTTTCACAGAGTGTTGGTGAAGAAAGAGCTGCAAAGGCCCTGCTGGCCTTGCAAGTGGAGAAATATATAGACAGGACTGGGCTTCCTAGGAAACCACAGCCCTCCTCCCTGCTGAGTCCAGCAGAGATGGTTCTGGAAGACAGCCAGGAGGGTTCAAAACCATGTGGGGTCACTGGCTGAGATCAGGAAGGACTGAGGATCAGTACCCTGGGGAGTGGGGTTTATGTGGGTCACAGCCTACTACTGCAGGCCAGGCATTGTGCTATCCAGAGTGAGTGAGACACACTCTGCATGGGCACTGGTCCCCCCACTTTACATGTACTATTCATTCCCCTCGGCCTCCCTTGCAAAACAGCCTACGATCAGCATCTTATGAAGAGAAAACTCAAGTGTAGAGCAGTTTGCTTGTCCAAGCTGGAAACTGCACATACTTGACTTCACTGAGTTGTTCTTCCTACAGCTCCATGGTATAAAAGAAATTGTATAAGACAAGGTCCCAAATGCACCATCCTTTTGCTTCCATCTCCTGAGCATTGGGACTACAGGTGCCACATCTGACTCTAAGGGGCTCTGTGTCACCATTGTTTAGATGGTGATGAGCTGGCTCAGATTGGTTAGGAAACTTTCAGGAGGTCACACACCCAGGAAACAAGGAGCTATGTAATGGACCACAGCTGTTTCTACCAAAGCCGGGATCCTGATCAACCCCATTGCATTTCATTGGCCCCCACAACCAAAGAAATATTATCACCAATTCTGTTTTCCAGAGAAGGAAACTCAGACTCCAGAGGACAAGGTGACTGAGCCAGGGCACCCCACTAGTCAGGAACACTCTAACAGAACCAGGTCCCAGCCTGTCAGTCTCCAGAACTGTGGACACCATGTCCTCCCTGGCCCAGGTCCATCAGTTCTGAGCTCTCCGTTCCCCAGCTCCTGCCTGTGACAGCATTGTTTAATAAGGACTAGCTGCTTGCTCAGGCACAGTGGTCTCAAAAAAGAAACTCAGATCCCTGAAACTCTATACCATATTGGACTAGAGGTCTGAATTAGGACTGAGGATACTTGGTTGGCTGGCTGATAGCAGGAGGTAGGGTAGGAGAGGCTTTGATGGGCCCCAATCTCCAAAAATGACCGAATTCTACCCAGGACCCAAGAGCATCCCTGCAATCCTTAACCTTTGGGAGTCTCCAGAACCCTTCATGCTTGGTCCTGGGGCATTCAGCTGCAGAGGGTCTTCTGCAGCTTGGTCTGGTGCTGGGTGGGTGGCCTGGAGCAGCAGGCTGCTCTGGTCTGGACTCTACTTCTGCAGGGGATACAGAGGGTCCTTCCTCAAGGCCCTGTATCCATGAGTGTTCTCATCCAGAGAGGTAGCCAAGGGCCAGTCTCCAGACCCCTCAGGTGCTAGAGGAGAGACAAGGGTTGACGATCTAGCATCGAGTATGCAGACTACAGCCAGAGGGAGAGGGAAAGAAAAAAGTAGAGGAACCAAGATGATGATATGGAGGAGAGATTAACGACAGATACAGAAAGAGAGAGGCAGAGAGACACATAGAGATAGGAGCTTCCTGGGGTGAATTACAGAGAAAGGAACGCAGTCCCACTGGTGAACAAGGCGCAGAGACAAGCACACAAGTCCACTTGCACAGCTTGAGGAAACATGAAGAGGAGAGAAGAAAGGGCAAGGGTGTGGTGAGGAGCCAAAGAGAAATGGAAATGTAGGAGAGACCTGGAGGCAGGCAGAGAGGGAAGGATGGAATGCAGGGATGGGAGGAAGAATCAGCGATTCCAGCCTTTGCAGGGCAGGGAGGAGGCTTGGGCGGCTCTGGCATATGGCTCCTGATCTCCTGGAGGCACACGAGCATAACCATTCATCTCTATAAATAATTTTACCCGCCGAGCCTTCTAAATGGCTTCTCTGTGTCTGTGAAAGCTTTTAAACCCCATTTGCTTAGTAAACATGCAGGAAGCAAACAAAAGCCTCTCCCTGGCAGTGAGGGGGCTGGAAGAGCAATTAGACTGAGGAGTGATTAAAAGGAAAGCGCAGTGCCAGCTGTGGCTGCTGGGGTCCCCTGGCCCTTCAGCCCTCCTGGACTTCATTCCTCTCTTCTGGGCATCTGAGCCACATGCCTGATCTGCCCGAGCACACATGGGGAGAGCCGACTTCTAACACAAGCCTGAGGGAGGATGAGCCTTTGGCTGTTGTTCCTGACAAGTGAGGAAGTTCCTCTTTGTCTCTGGCCTGAGTCTCCATGTTATCCTATGCCCTCCAGCCTTTACACCTGACAGCTTGCCTCCATGGCAGAGATCTGAGGAGACTGGAGTGCTTTCCAAATATGGCTTTTCACATCCCTGTGTCTAAATGTTAGATATCAGGATTGGCCCCAAGTCCTTCTTCCAAGCAAGACAGGTCTCAAGACCCCAGTCAGCTTTCTTCCATTTCTTCCTCAATCTTACATGAGGAACTGACATGCCCATTGTTTCGGGCTTTATATTAACAGAGCCCAAGACAATGGTGACTGTGTGTGTTTCCAACCCCTCAACAAATGACACCCACATGGGACCATCTGTCTGACCATTTACAAAGCCAATGTCTTTGGCACTCCTGGTCCCAGCCCTGGTCCTTGAGCCACCCAAAGTAGGATTGGCCCTTTGTCCCTGTTAAGATAACTCAGCTCACATTCTGGACTTGGTCCAATAACCAAGATTCCCCTTGGATATGGATTCTGCCACCAACTCGTTCATTGCCCTTCCCCACCTTTGAAAAGCATCTCCAAGTGCAACAGAGCATTATAAGGCACCCTGGGTGCTTCCTGTGGGGCCCGGGGACTCTGCTGAGCTTTCTCTTCAAAGCTTATGTTCTATGGCCTGCCCTGGCTCCTGAGCTGCACACTGCCTGCCTCCCCCTGCCTGTCCTTACCGCATACAGCTGATAGCTGTGCTGAGAGCCGCTGGAGGCGGGGAGGCAGACACATGGGTTGATACAGGTGGGATACATAGTGTCTCTAAGAGCTCTTGAGGGAACTAACTTCATCAGCAGATCCATGCATTAATGAGCTCATAGCTGAATGGGCTATTCAGAAGTGGGATCTAGTTGGAGAAAGTATGTGCTGGGGCCTGTTTTTGAAGGATTTCTCTTGTCTCCACCCTTCCTGTCTTGTGCTCTCTGCTTCCTGGCCGCTTTGAGGTGAATATCTCTCCTCCATCTTGTGTTCCCTCCCCTGGTTCTCTGCTTCATTTCAGGGCTACAGGCAATGGAGGATCCAAATCACTACAGACAGAACCTTCTGAATCCATGAGCCCAAATAAACCTTTCCCCCTTTAAGTTGACTTTCTTGAGGATTTTTGTCCCTATGATGAAAAACTAACACGTATGTTATGTCCCTGAATGGACTATACATATGGATTTGCCAGACTTGGTCATCGAAACTTTTCTGGAGGCTGAAGCAAGAGGTTTGAATGCTCAGGGTTAGCCTGGGTACCTTTGCAAATCCCTGTTCCAAAATAAAGATTAAAAGAGGGCTGGGTATCACAGAATCGATTGACTGAGACTCATGAAGGCTCACAGAGATCAGGGAGCCTGTAGAGGTCTGACTAGGACCTCTGCATATATGTTATGGCTGAGTGGCTTGGTGTTCTTGTGGGATTTCTAAGAGTGGGAGTGGGGCTGTCTCTGAATATTTTGGCTGCTTGTGGGACCCTATTTCTCCTTCTGGGTTGCTTCAAACACCACTGAGTGATGGTATGCGCCTGGTATTATTGTAGCTTGACATGCCTTGTTTGAGTGATGTCTTTGGGAAGCCTGCTCTTGTCTGCAGGGAGGCAGGGAGGGGGCTGTAAAAAAGGGAATGTGAAGGGGAGAGGCTAGGGAGAGAGGAAGGAGGGGAAACTGTAGTCGGGGTATAATATATGAGAGAAGAATAAAAATTTAAAAAAAAAAGAGGACTGGGTATGTAGCTTAGTGGTAGAGTACTTGCCTGGCTTGGATGGAAAGGCAGCCATAGGATTGGTATCATCAACTTGACAGAATTAGAATCACCAGGTAGATGGGCCCCTGGGTTTGCCTGTATGAATCGGTATGGGAAGACCCATCTTATTAGTGGGCAGGGCCAGTCCCTGGCAGGATGGTATAAAATGGAGAAAGCAAGCTGAGTTTTAACGGATCGCCCCCTCCTTTCTGATTCCAGATGTGATGTCACCAGCTGCTTCAAGCTACAGTACTGACTTCCCCTCTGCCACGATGGCCTGCATCCTTGAACTGAAAGCCAGAATAAGCCTTTTGTCCCTTGAGTTGCTTTGGTGAAGGTTTTCTGTTTTCCTCTCAGAACAGTAAGAGAAACCGAGATAACACACTTCCCTGATCTTCTGGGGTCCAGCTGGGGAAACTGGTGCCCGACTGAAGTGATGGCATTCACATTTGCATCTGATGCTTCCCTCATTCTAGTGTTTACTGCATCAGTGCTGGGCACTAGGTGGGGCTGGAAGGAGTCCCCTTCCAGGCTCTGGTTACAGAGGCCAGTCCTGCGTCCCCTCCCCAGCAGACTTGGGATCTGCTCCCCCCACCCCGTGCCTGCTTGTGCCTCCTCACCTTTGCACGCAGCCCTACGGTTCCGTTAACTTTCATTGCTCCTTTATTAATTGGCTTTCCTGTCCTCAGGACTATTTGATTGCCACTTAATTGCTTGATGGCAGCAACGTTTATTTTTGTCCTTTTTCTCTCTCAGAAAGGGGGCGGATGCTGAAGAATGGGCCAGACTGGCTGCTCAGGGCTGTGTCATTTCCCAGCAGAGTCCTGCTGTCCCCTTCCCATCTGGCACCCTACCAGGAGGGAGTGGGAACCCCAGAGGTTGCTCCAGCTCTGAGGCCCAGACCAGGGCTTTGGGGACTTTTGAAGCAAGGACAGCTGGGTGTTCACGGACTCATTAAACTGCTGTTTGTGAAGCTGTGCTGTGAGCCAGCTGGTTGAGGCCTTAACAGGCCATCCATTGCTCCTCTATAAGTGGGAGCCATGGGATAAGGGACGTTCTGAAGAGCTAGCCTAAGGCTACAGAACCAGGATGGGGCAGGACAGGAAGCCAGCTCTATGGTTACCAGGGCAGACAACTCTTGCCATATGGGAGCCTGGAGATTCAGAGGTAGGTAGAGGCTGCAGTGTTGCAGCCTCCAGAGGCGGGCGGGTCTCTCATTTATCCACTGAGCACGCACCAAACACATGGCATACCTACTCCCTATAGGGGTAAACTGAGTCTGTAAGGTGTACAGGGCATTTGCTATCTCCCTGGCATTCACTACTTCTGCTGCCAAGCTAACACCCTGCTTCAGCTGAGAACATTTCTCCTCCCAACCCAACATCCAACACAGCCCCTCTCCCTTTGGCTGCCCCTCCAGCTTCCCGCATTCCCACTCCCCTGCTGACACTTCCTTCCCTTTTCTCCACAGCAGACCTTTTCAGTCTAGGATCACAGAGTCCATGTGCTGAGCTGCCACTCGCAGCTACCCTCTGCTTTCACCGGCTGACTCTCTGGACTTGTGCTTCCTATTGTCAGCCCCTCGATTTTCTGATGCCCCCCTTCCTTTTTAAACACAGGGTAATTTCAACCTTCCTTTCACAGAGGAGCAGCTTTCAACTTTGGCGCTGGAACTTGGCTTTGATTTATATATTTTTTTGATCCTCTGAATAGATTTTTTTTCCCAATCAGAGAGACCGCTGGTCCTCGAGGGCCATGAATGGAGCTTCAGCAAAAGTGATTGCTGAGACCCAGGAAGGAGAGGCCATTGCCCAAAGGCTCACAGGCTCATTAGGGGTGAGGACATTCAGGTCCTCCTCCTTGTGTTTGGACTCTCCTCTCTCTGCTTGTATAAGGTCATTTTCTATAACCTGCCAAAACAATGCACTAAAGAAGAAAAGTGGGAGAATGGACCGGCCAGCCTTCCCTTAGAGAAGACCGATACCAGGCCAGACAGGCTCCCACAGAGACTGGCTTAGTTAAGAGGACCGTCCTTCTGTGGTCCACATAGCTGAGCCTTGGCCTAGTGTGCTGGGATAAGAGATGCCCCCAGAGAGTCCCCAGTCTCTAAGCAGAGCCCTGAGTCCTAAAGGGTCTAGGAACTTTGCGTCCCCAACTTGGCATTGCAGGCTCCCAGGAGGGGGCCATCACTCTAGTTGCTGCTATAATAAAAACCCAGGTTCATCTGGGGCCTTCTACCCACTCAGTCCTTTACATGCCTGTCACGCCCAGCCTTCCAGCTGTTGCATAGATTGGGTACCATTGTCACTCTGCCCACTCCACCTATCAATAGACACTGATGCTCACAGGGACCCAGGGATTTGTTAAGTCACCCAACAGGCATAAGGATACAGAACCGGAAACTGCCTGGCTCTAGAGCCCAAGCCCCCTTCTCTGATTTAGCATGAGGCCAAGTGAAGAAGGATGGGAGGACAGTGACAGGGCCTGGGAAAAAAAAAATGTTGTCTGTCAAGGCTGTCAGCCACAGCCATGCAAACTAGCCATGTAAATAGTACAGCTAACAAGAGGCAGGAAAATAGGGCAGTAGGGTGGAGACAGGGCTTCCAAAGGCTTCAGGATTGAGATGGAGAGAAATGGCAGAGAAAGACTGAATGCACCACCCCATGTAAACAGTGCATTGCATGCAAATGAACCATAAAAAATTAATTTTCCTACCCTGCCCCTTGCTCTGTCTCTAGGTTCTTGGCTTCTCTCTAAAGCTGGCCTGTGTCCAAGTTCAATAGTGGTTTCCTTTCATAAGCCATCTCCTTTCGGTTACTGGCCGCATGTCTTTTTCAGAATCTTGGTTCTGGGACACAGGAACCTGAAACTTTTAGGGGGTTCCTTCTGAACTCAGATCTTCGTGTGCAGCAAGGACACAGCTACACATGGTGGGATGATGACCTGACCTTTCACCTGCACTGTTCTTTGGGATAGAAGTTGTGGCTCTATCTTCAAAATGGAACTAGATGTACATAGTATACTTGGGTCTGGGTCTGGGGTGGTAGGAACAGGTACCAGGACCCCTCCAGACATGATGGTAATTGGAGGCAGAGGAGGCAGCCTTGACCCTATCAGATGAGACATGAAGCCAGTGTCTTTCAAATTTCATTCTTAAGAGGACACTCCCTGGGGCAGGAACTTCCCCAGAATAAGGTCCAGGATTCCTGGCAGTGACTACCTGACCTCACAAGCCCCAGGGCCTGTGACCTCACTGATCTGACTATATTTCCTACTTCTGTTTCCACTGACACATGAGACCTTAAAGGCAAAGAGTGACCTCTGAACCTGTGGAACCTCAGTCCCCTGGCTCTATGCTTGCCTCACTCTCTTCCCCTCCCTGAAATTGCTAATAAACCCTGCTCCTTATGGTTTCACCTGCACAGCCATGCCTTTTCTCTCACCTCTGTCTCTAGCCACCTAACCTTTACCATCCTGGTGTATGGGTATGTTTGGTTGTTTCCACATAGTCGCTCATGAGGTAGAGGTTTGGTCCACCGTGCTGTTTGCTAGCCTGAGTTTCTAACAGTGCCTGGCCTGGGAGCATGTCATCACAGACAGAGGTCAGTGTCTTCCTGAGGGCAGGAACCAGCACCACCTGGGCCACAGGTTGTGGAGGTGCTTGGAAGCCACTAGAAGATGTCACTTCCAGGAACCTATAAAACTGCTCAACTGTAAGTGACTGTTTTCAAGGGAAGCAGTAGCCCAGATGCAAGGCCAGGGAGGACATTTCTACTGAGCAGCCTCAATGATTGTGGTGATTAAAGCCTGACTTTTTTTTTTTTTTCTGTCTCAGCATATGTTTCTGTTCAGTTAGAAACTAGACTAACACCAGGGGCAGGTGTGTGTGTGTGTTGCAAAAACAAAAATTTTTAAAAAGATATTCAGAGCCAGACACAGCCATAGAGGGAGGTGAAAGGGAGGCAGGGCTGCCTAGGACATCTTGCAGAGCTTCAGGACCACTCACTGCAACTCATGCAGCTGGAGTTCCCATCACACCATCATCTTTTGGGGGTGTGGTGGGAGTGTTTGCCTTCTCCTCTCTCCTGCTTTGGTTCTGGCTCTTTAAGGGTATGGACAATGTCGCCTGGCTTTGACCCTTGAGAGTTTCTTGCGGGGTGCCAGAGTGCAACAGGTGCTCTGTGCACCTGTGACAAACCCACCTGGACCAGGGACAACAGTGACTACCCAGACTCCAATAGGAATGAGGATGCACCTTGCTGTCCTTGACCTCTTTGATGCACTCATGACAGAAGTGGCCCACGTATCTCTCCAGTGCAATGTGGGTGTGTAAGTGTTCCATTCCAGACTCTAGGAGCCACTTCAGAGTGATGGTGGTAGCTGTTCTTCCCAAGATACCAACAAAGAGAAACCGCGTGCCGGGGTTCACTGTATGCTCTAGAGATCAGCCCCTTTTGCCCTGTGCTAGTCTCAGCTTCCTGAGATCTACCCTTTCCTTTCTCATTGTCCTTTTCATATTTGATATCAGGATCCAAGAGTGTCCAGGGCTCTTCTGCTGACCTCATTCTCACCCTACCCCACCACACACACACACACACGCACACACACGCACACACACACACACACACCCTGCAGAGGCCCTCACTGAGGCATGGCTCTGAATCTCCTTTAGGGCCAACGGTGGCTCTCATTGCCCACCAAGCTATTTGTAGTACCTCACAGCATTTAAGGCTGTCCAGGATGTAGTACCAACTCTGATTTTTCGATTCCAGTTCCCTGGAAAGCCCTTAATTCCAGACGCTGTTCCCTCTACCCCCCGTGGCAGACTCTCCCAGACTAGCAGCCAATCTACTTCAAACAACCACTCCCCTCCTCACACCCCACCCCTGACCTCCAACCAGCAGAATACTGGCTCAGCCAGCTCCACCCTCTGCTGGGTCTAGTGTGAACATCTGGAGGCTTGCTCTTGGACTTATTCTGCGACTGACCCATGTGCCTTCCATGGCAGCCAGGGGCCTAGCACACACTGGTGCGCTACACGTGTGGCAGGATGAGGCATCAAGGACTCCAGGCAAAAGTAGAAGTGATCACCAGCCTGGGAATGCAGGGCCTACTCATATGTTCACGCTTCCTAGTTCTGCGACACAATAAAAACCGTGATCCTTGTCTCTGCCTCCTGGCACAGAGTTCCTAAAACTTTTCGAGTTTCCTGAGTGACGGGCATTCTCTTGGTGGTCTGTAAGAAGCCGCTCTCAGCCATCTATCCTGCTAAGAAGACTATGGCTGGTGTTACCCATAGTGTCTCCGCCAGAGGGGTCACCCAGGTGGTTAGAAAGTTCTAGAGCTTTTACTTTCCAACCTCTGAGAAGGTAAGAAAGATGCAGAGCCTTCTGTCACCAAAGGCCCCGGCATGATTACACAATTAAATCTCAACAGAAATCCCTCCAGAACTTTCAGGTCTTTGGGTGCACCCAAACTTGGGAAGAGTGCGAAGTGGGGGAGGGGAGGCTCCCTGCCATGGCTCAGAGGTCCATCTGCTGCCTGTCACCCTTAGGGAAAAGCAGAACAGTGTTTTCCTTGGTGGAAAATTATGAAACTGTTAGCGGAGAGCTTTGTACCCACAGCAGATGGAAGGGAGCACATCCCGCTGGCGTGTCAAGTACAGATAGACCAGCAGGACTGAGCTCTTGAGCTCACGCTCACTCTGGGTAGTCAGTGAGAGTGAGGTGGTGTTGAAGCATCCACAGTTGGTGTCAGAAAATCTGAGAATTGATTAGATGGTAGAAACACCTGTCATGCTTTTGATTGCATTAACATATTTGGGGAGGAGGCTGGAGACCAAATCCAAGGAGTTACAGGTTTGCTAAGCAAGTACTTGACCACTGAGCTACAACCCTAGCCCCGAAAGGACTTATTTTATCAGGTAAACATTGGCTGTCATCTTCACCGATCTAGAATTTCTATAGAGAGAACCCTCTGGGCAAGTCAGCTGCCTCCTGCTCCCACCACTGCATCTTCCCCAACACAGTAGACTGTATCTCCTAGAACTGTAAGCCAAAATGAACCCTTCCTTTATAGTAAAAGTTTTGGTTTCTTTAAACCCCAGTTGTTATGTTTTTGTTTTAACCTCAAGTGTGGAATATGGGGCTGCTTGTAGTTTTCCCACAGCTGATAATTGCCTCACGAAGCCTGGAGAGGAGCATGGCCTTTGCCAGATGATAACGGCCTCCTGCAGCTGGGCAGGAACCAAACTAGTTTTCTGGAGTCTCTGTCATGGTGGTTGAGCCATGGAAGGGAAGAGAACTGTTCAGATAGATGATTCTGAGCCTGGCATGGGAAAGATGCAGGGAAGAGAAACAGGACTGTCCCATGGGGGATACTCAGAGGGTCCCTGACAGAAAGATGAAGGGTGACAAGAATGAAAGGTCTAGAGGGAGAAATGAGTAGTAGGAGGGGTGACTCTTTTCACACTTGTTACTCCCACCATGCCAAAGACACTCCCCAAGACCCCCAAAGAGAGTGTGAAGCTCCTTATGGGAGCTCAAGCCAAGAAGAGGAATTTTAGGAAAAAGCAATCAAGGATCCTATTTCAAAAATAAATGGACATTGATAGAAGATGCCTGATGTACACCTCTGATCTCCATGCATGTGTACACTCCTACATGTGTGCACACACGTGAACACATGCACACAACAAAGGACCCCAAGGCTCTGCTTGCCTGGCACCCAACATCTGGATAAAAAGTCGAAAATCTTCAGTGCTAAAGGCTGTTTTTTCTTTCTCTCAGCACGGAGCCTTGGGTATTTAAAAACATCTGGGTGATGAGCTGGCTGACTCTGCTTTTCTTGCAGATGTTCAGCCCTCTAGGCTCAGCCTGAGCATGGATGTTGTGGAGCCCTCTGGAAGCTGGGGAGTTGAGAGTGTTAGCCAAAGAAAGGGAGGGAGGGTAATATGCACTCTCGTCCCAGCTCAACCAGCATCATTCAGAGACCCGACCCCTTGGCTAGGAGCATTTGTTCTCCCTCCACCTCTTACACAGCCCCCAGTTGCAGGCAGTGGGGCAGTGTCATGCTTATACATCTTCCTCTGGGATTCAGCCAGCCCAGCATGAATTAGCTAGCTTCTCCCACTTCTGGATTATGCAGGCAGTGACTCTTATCGAATCTGGCAACCAGATTTATGAATCAGTCGATATTTATTGCAGAGAACAATCTATCTTCAAGTCTGGTCTATGCACACAAAACCCTGCTCTGGGCACACCCAGGGGGTCTGGATGCTAAATGCTGGAAAGGTCCTTATGAATAAAACAGAGGTGAGAGCGACAAACAGAAGGCTAACATCAGTCAAAAAAAAAGAAGGAAAATATAAGGTGGGGATGTCTACCCTATGTGTCCCATGTTTGACCTGATCTGACCTCTCCAACTCTCTCCCTCTCTCCAATCCACCTGATTGGATGCAAGTCAACAAACTGTTGTGTGATTTGAACTCAAGCAGAATGCAAAACTCGACAGAATGCATGGTAATGCATGGGCCGAGAATGCTGTCAGTTCTTTCTAATTAGTTACTCTTTTGTTCCCTTCCCTGCCCACTGGCCCATTAAAGAAGATAATGGAGCCTGAACTCCCTAGCTGTCTTCTGATGGGACAATAAGGAAGCCAAGGTTATGACTCAGCTAAAGTGGACAAGATGAAGACCATTTAGGATGCTCTCATTTGCATATCTGCATCTATTGGCTAAATCACTGCCAGCTCTCAGTTAAGAGAGAGGGAATGCAAGTATCTACCCACTCAAACCCTCCTTCAGAGAGCTCAGAAGGATGGCATCCTGAATAGAGACAAACTCCTTGGAAGGACAGGAGCAAGGAGCAGAGTTTAAGATGGGTGAAAAGGAAGAAAGAAGGTTTCCCAAAGCAGCCCCCTTCTGTCTCTACCTAGTTCTAACAGGCCTCCTACCCTGCCCTTCCATTACTGCACTCCAGGTCCTGAGCCCACAGCTCACCCTACTTTCTTTCTTTCTTTCTTTCTTTCTTTCTTTCTTTCTTTCTTTCTTTCTTCTTTCCTTTCTTTCTTTCCTCCTTCTTTTCATTTTCTATATATTTTTAAATTTATTTATTCAGTTTACATCCTGATTGGAGCCCCCTTCTTTCCTCCCAGTTCCCTCCTTGCACACCCCTCCCCCCATTCTCTCCTCTCTTTCCTCTCAGAGAAGCAGGAGGTCCTCCATAGGTACCAACCTGCCCTGGCACATTAAGTCACTGGAGGACTAGGTGTATCCTTTCCCCCTGAGGCCAGTCAAGGCAGTCCAGTTAGTGGAACAGGATCCAAAGGGAGACATCAAAGTAAGAGAGGGCCTCCTCTCCAGTTGTTAGGTGATCCACATGAAGATCTGCACATCTGCTACATCTGTGCAGGGGGCCTAGGACCAGTTCTTAAAGGAAATCCAAGGCTCTAAGGGAGTGAAAGAACGGCAGGGAGACATATAGTAGCTTAGTCCATCTCTCTGAAGCTGTAAAACAGTTTCTCCTGGCAGGAACATCCGGCTGCCTTCATGCTATGTAGGCACATGGAGGCTGGGAATCTGGGACTCAGTGACTGGGTAGATGGACATCTCTGGGAGCCATCTTTGCCCCTGGGACTGTTAGTTTTCACTGTCAGCTTGGCTGGATTTAGAGTCACATAGGAGGCTGAAACCACATCTGGGGATGCTCTTGAGTCCAAAGGACTCGCTAAGGTGGAAAAGACCCACCTTGAGTGTGGGTGGTACTATAGAAGGTATGTGGATCCCTGTGCTCACAGATAAGCACTAGGGAAGCCAGGAGGGTTAAACACACAGGGTTGTCTCTGCAGACAGAGAGGTGTATAACCTATTTCCACCCAGAAGGCTGGAAGCAGAGGTGGTGAATAGCCCGGTGACCTCTGTGCTTTGTGTATGCCCAGGCCACCCTAGCTCCTTATCACGAACATTGTTTACCTGGAGCCTGCTTCCTTAGTCTCTAGAGTCTATCTTAATGGAAGGTGTCTATTGGAGCTTCAGTGCAATCGTGTCTTAAGCTTTGTTGTGCACACAGGATCAAGTTAATTAATTGAGGAAACTTGTTTTCCCCAATTGTGCTGTGCTTAAATAAACCACCCAGTGTCAGACCCTCAAAATTTGAACCAACACCAGCTACTGAGCCGTGTTAAACTGGACTTCTTTCTTGCCTCCCCTGATGGGAGTCAGCCAGCCGTGGTGTCTGCAGAGACACTAACCCCCCCCCCACACACACACACAACCTGGCACCATCCGTAGGCTGGAGAACCAAACAGAATAAAAGGAGGAGAAGAAAGTTAGCAAAGCAACTGTGCTCCCTCTCTCTGCTCTCTCCTCTGTGAAGTGCTTCTGCCACCATGATGCATGGGAGAAGGCAATTATGAGCTGAACCTGCTGCTATCGTGAACCAACCACATCTTTCCTCCCGTAAGTCATTTCTATCCGAGAATTCATCAAAGTGATGCAGAAGAAACAGACATTCAAATGCCATGCACACATATGCACATTCACACATGAATGGCTGTATATATACCTCCACATACACATGCTTGCACACACTCATGCACAATGCGCACTCATCTACATGAAGTCATGTATGCACACACATACACATGCACACAAATGGATGCACATGCATACATACAATCATACACATGCACGCATGCACACACACACACACACACACAGCAGCCTGGACCTAAAGTTGGACAGAAGTACTTCTTTCTTGACTTGCAGAGACAGGAATTTCTGGGTGGGACAAGTGGGCAGGTGGAAAGGACAGATCACAAACTTTTCTCCACAGCTGGCAGAGAGCAAGAAATGGGTGGAGCCAGCCCCTGGGAGCCTGACTGATGTGAAAAGAAAGACAGCCCTCCTCTCCTCAATCCCTACTTGGGCCAGATCAACTGGACACTTGAGTTCTTAGCCTTGCTCTGGGCTGTCCTTGACCAGGCCCCTGTAAAGTAAGAAACCTTCTCCTCTCAGAAACCTGTAAGACAAGCAACAAGACACTATATGTGAAGAGACTGAAGGATAACCTTCCAGGGTGGGGCAGGCCAGAAGAACGCAAGTATGCAGAAGAGATTTTGGTATTTAAGTGTCTGGCAAGGGTACTTTGGACAGCATTTATTGTGAAGTATGATTTTTGGACACTTCCCTGCATGGGACAGGAGTTTTGCATAATGTGTTGGCTGCCTCCAACTCTTTATGATTCTATGATTCATCTCCCACGAATGCTTATCAGCTGCCCACTGAACCCAGCTGTATTGCTAATGTGCCTGTCTACTGTTTTCCTCTTCTAACCCAGTTTCCCCTCACATAAAGGGAATGCACTGGGTCCATGACCTCAGTGGGCTTATCCAGATCTGACAGCTGCCTTGTTCAGAATGACATCGGAGTAAGAAGGACCGCCCACACCCACCCTCCTCTCCCATCTCGGTCCTCCTGATTTTTGCTTGGCTACCTCGAACTTCGTGAAGAGACAGAATGTGAACTTCTCCTGGCCTGGGATGCCATTAGAAACAGATGGCTCTGTTGCTATGGAGACCAAGGAGCTCCTTGTCCTGGGGGGGTGCTGGGGATGGAGAGGGGGTGAGAGCAAGCAAAGTGATTTACTTCAGCAATAGCCCAGCCTGGAATCCACATGAATGTTAAACAGGGGTGGCTCCAGGCCATCGCTCAGCCAGACAGATCGGAAACCACTTAAGATGAAAAGCCCAGAACACATGCTCATCCCTTCTCGTAGAGGCCTGAGATTTCCCTGGCTCCCCACCCCCACCACACAACCTTGAGCAGGCCAGTGCACTCTTTCTGGCTGGGGTTTGACATATTCCTCCCACAGGCAAAGTTGGAGACCTAAGAAAGGAGATTTAGGCATCTGGGAGGTGGCAGGGAGGGGACTTGCTTGGGACTGAGGGAGGTGCCTTTCTTGTGCACATTAGAAAAGTAGAGCTCTTTGGCTTTGTCCAGCCACAGATGGGTTACCCAGGAGGGAATCGGGCCCCACCTTCAGGAGTGTTCAAGCTGGGCTGGCAGATCTTCAATCAGGGATTCTCAGGGAGTTTTTGCCCATCAAGTAACAGATTGTGCGGGGCAACTTCTAAAGGGGTTCCTTTGGTTCTGAGCCATGGTCTGGCAGCAGCGTGCAGGGCCGTGAATACCTGCCTTGCAGTTACATAGATCTGGGCTCTGTCCCAGCTCTGCATCTCACTTGCTTGTGACTTCAAGCAAATTCACTTCCTCTGAGCCCTGGCTTCCTTACCTGTGAAATGTGAATCTTAATACTGGCTTTTAAAGATGACTTGGTGAAGAGCTTGCCATGCAAACACACAGGGATCTGAGCTTGGATCCATATGAAAAGCAGGAAGGGACAGCACAATGGTAGTCCCAGTGCTGGGAAATGGAGACAGGAGAGTCCACCCTCAGTGCTCACTGACCACCAAGTCTAGCCGAGTTGGTGAGTTCCAGACTCAAAAAAAGATCCTGTCTCAAAACATTACATGGAAACCGTGTACATAAATAGGCACAAATACACGCTTATACACATGTACACATACACACACACCTATAAAGCCTTGGGGGTTGTGCTGACTAGTTTTATATCGACTTGACAGGATTATAATCATCAGACAAGAGGAGCCTCAATTGAGAAAATGCCTCTATAAGATCAGGCTATATGCAAACCTGTAGGGCATTTTTTTTTTTAATTAGTGTTTGATGGGAGAGGACCCTGGTGGACCAGAATTCCATAAGAAAGCAGGCTGAGCAAGCTGTGAGGAGCAAGCCTGTAAGCAGTGCTCCTCTATGGCCTCTGCCTCAGCTCCTGCCTCCAGGTTCCTGCCCTGCTTGAGTTCCTGCTTTGACTTCCTTTGATGATGAACAGCAATGTGGAAGTGTGAACTAAATAAATCATTCCCTTCCCAATTTGCATTTGTCTGTGCTATTTCATGACAGCAATAGTAACCCTAAGTAAAATGGAGTGGGGATGAATGGCAAATGTCCCCCATAGCCTCTGGCATTTAAATATTTAATCCCCAGTTGGTGGCTGTTTGGGGAGCCTTAGAGACTCTGTGGCCTTGCTGGAAGAAGCATGTCCCTGGGGAGTGTTCTGAGATTTACATCATTTGGAACTGGCTCTCTCTGCTTCCTGCTTGTGGTTCAGAGGTGAGCTCTCAGCTGTCCCTGCCGCCATTCCTGGTGCTTGCTGCCACACCTCCCCCACTGTGGTGGTGATGGGCTCTTATCCCTCTGGAACTGTAAAACCAAAAAAAAAAAAAAAAAATCCTTCTCTAAGTCACCTTTAATCCCAGCACTCAAGAGGCAGAGACAGGCGGATCTCTATAAATTAGAGGCCAGCCTGGTCTACATAGCCAGTTCTAGGACAGCCAGAGCAACGCAGAGAAATTTTGTCTCAAAACAACAACAACAAAAAAGCATACCAACAAATCCAAAAAGTGTCTTGTCTTGGTCTTGGTGTTTTATCACAGCAGCAAAAAAGCAACTAAAGGATTAAAATGAAACAATGTATCTAGTGTGGCCGGCACAGAGTCTTGTAGGCACCAAACCTTTAGTGAACAGTCTTCCTGAGTATTAATACATGCACCCGAGGATGGGGGTTCCCCAAGCAGAGTTTGGATTGTCCTCAGCAGAGATTTCTGGATCCTGGTCTGTTAATTTACACAGGAATTTTTCATCTTTTTAACCTCCATTTCCACTTCTGTGAAATGAGGTTCATCGTGGTGCTTACCTCATCGGGTTGTTGTGAGGGCTTGAAGTCAATAAACCATCTGAATAATCCAGCCTAGCTGTGTGTCACCATAATCAACAATGTTCGTGTTCCCGGTCTACGTGCTGGAGTCCTTACCCACCAGTAGGATGACCTTAGAAGCTGAAGACTTCATGGGGGAAGAACATTAAGATGATGAGCCTTCATGAACAGGATTGGCACCCTAATAAGGACTGGGAGAGATATTGCACTCTCTTTTTCCTCCATTTTATTTAGTGGGGGGGAGGAGGCGGTCAGAGGACAACTATTGGGACACAGTTCTCTTCTTCCACCATGTGAGTCCTGGGGATCTGAACTCACGTGATTGGGCCTGACAGCAGGGTGCTTTTACATGCTGAACCATCTCACCAGCCCTGTGCCTGGATGAAACAAGAAGGCTGTGTTCAGCAACCTGGAAAAGGAACCCCTTTCCCAGCACCTCAGAATGCAGCACCCCAATGCTCAGCATGAGTGAGACGTGGTAGATAAACCTTTTGCTGACGAATCACTCAGCCTACGGTGCTTTGGTATGACAGTCAGGACTGATGATGACAACATTTATCATAATCATCACTGTCATCATCATCCTCATTCCTGGTCCCTCTCTCGTGCCTGGCACTTAGGGCTTCTTCAAGGATCAGTGTGTGAATGAGTTAGAGATACAACACAGAGAAAGCGCTCAGCAGCAGACACATTCATGAGGGCCCTCAGGGCCTGCAGCCCTGTGCTGGCTGAGAGGCTGCAGGAGGCTATTCTCAAGGCTGTGTGCTGAGTTTAAACAACCAGCAACTAAAGGAAGAAATGCAAACATTAGCCCAGTCTACCATGCCCCCAAAGGAGTCAGAATACCCCTGACAGTACACCCAGGCAGGATTTCCAGATGGGAGTTGCATGAGGTTTGAAGAGTGTGGAAGCTTAGCAAGTGTCCATTCGTGGGGATGGTAGGCAGACTCCTAAACTTCAGAATGAAGAGGGAAGAGGCCAGAGGTAGCCGTGCGTGTGGGAAGCAGTACCAGAGTGAGGATGGCTTACCATCCAGTTTATGCCCCTGAAGACAGAAGAGAGTCAGGAAGTTTGAGACTTCCGGGTGAGACAGAGGGCTGGATTACATTTCCACCTTGCAGGTGAGTGACCTTGGACAGTTCCTACATGTTCTAAGCCTCTGTTTCTTCATCCTTATGAGGAAGCAAATTTAAGCCCTCTAAAAGAAGTAGTGGTTAACTAATATCCATGCGATCCTGCTGTGCAGTAGGTGCTCAATAAATGGCAGTATGTGTGTTTGTTTGTTTTTGTTTGTTTGCTTCCTTGATTTGTATCAATGAGCAGTGAAAAGCTCGGGGAATCTTTCTCCTAACATGTTTCAATGAAGCGAGTGACGGAATGGGAGGGATGAAGGTCTGCTTCCAGAGCAGGGACAAAGCTAGGAGATCTGTTTAGATATGAGGGATCCTGATAAGGCATGGCTGCTCCACAACTCAGTGGAAGCAGTGGAGACTGAAGGGTAGAAAAGGAAACTGCGAGGCCATGAAGAGAAGCTGATGACTACAGAGCACAGCAAGAAGGTGGTGGTGGCTCACGGAAAGGGGCTCAGGGAGCTGAGAGGAGCTGATGGAACACAGCTGAATGGTTCCCTGTGGAAGCCCTGATCTTCATAAAATGCAAATGTTGCATACACAATCAATGAACACCCTGAAAATGGAAAGCATGCTAAAGGTATAAATACGAACAGATATGTCTCCTGCCCTTGAGGACTTTGGAATGGTTGGAGAAAGAAAGGCACCAATGAAGGCACACAGTGAAATGTGACAGACTCTCTCCACCGCGTCTGTCCAAGTACACTGTAGAGCAACGAAGTGTTTGGGCATCCCAGGAATTACCAGGAGCTTATGCAGAAACAAAGGGAATGTTCTCCGGGGAAACTGGAGCAGCAGATATCCCATAGGAAGAAGGAAGCATGAGGGAAATACCAATTAAGTCTGGTGCCACAAACCTATAACCCCAGCTCCAGGGGCCTGAAGGGCAAGAGGGACACAATTTCAACATTTACTTGGGCAGCTTAGTGAAACCCTGGGGCTGTTGTCCCGTGGCAAAGTGTTTACCCAGCGTACACAAGGTTCAACCCCTAGTGCTACCAAGAAAAAAAAAATCAAAAAGAGAAAAGGTATGTGTAGGTTTGCAATTTGTGCTGCTATCAGGTTGCTGTAGCTGCCTAGAGGGGACATGATGTGGACACCAGTGAGCACCATAATGTTGGAGGAAGAAGGACCGAGAGTCTCATTGGGGATGCTTGGACCAAAAAGAAAAAGAGATGGGAGTTGAGAACATTAATGCACTCAGATATACATAGGAAATGTTGATATGAGAAGGCTCGAGGTTAATTCTTCCCCTGAGACAGGAAGAAAGTGAAGATGAAGGCATTTTGAAGCAGATGGACAGTGGAAAGGTCTAGAAAATCTACCAATGACCATTACAAAAAGGCCAAAAGCAGGGGCATTAGTTAAAACAAACAAACTAACTAAAACTAAAATAAAGGTCAAGGGATCTAGACAAGCTAGATTGATGAAAGAAAAAGAAAGCCCAGCTTACAAGACATTAAAGAGAAGCTTTTGTTCTTACAGACATTATACATTAGACACAGGCGTTGGAAAACATTATTAGCAACTTAGACAAAATGTATTCTTAGAAAAATTCAAATTAGAAAAACTGATACATGATAAAATGGATAATCTAAATATTTCTATACTCATAAACTGAGGTGAATTTTTTATAAATATCTTGTCCAGAAATAGTTGATGTCACTATGAACTCATGAAACATTTAGACAGAAATAATAAGTCTTATATAAATAAAAGGTGATTTTTTTTCTCGTTGTTTTATGATTCTGTATAACTCAGATACCAAATTGCCCCAATTAACTTTGACACATATTACCAAAAAAGGGTAAAATGATACAATACTGTCTCTCAGGAATATGGTATTGGAGAAGCAAGCCAGGATGACAAAGCAAGAAAACAAAACAGGCAGGGTGGTGGTGGCTCATGCCTTTAATTGCAGCACTAGGGAGGCAGTGGCATATGGATCTCCGTGAGTTCAAGGCCAGCCTGTTCTACAGAGGGAGAGAGAGAAACTCAGGAAGTAGACCTGTGTGGACATGGTCATTTGATTTCCAGTAAGTAATCAAGGCAGTCCAGTGTGTAAAGTAAGTTCTTTTCAAACAAGTGTGCCTAAGAAAACTGTCTACCCACATGGGAGAACATAAACTTGACTCCCATCTCACGCCGTGCCTAAAACTTACTGTGAGATGAATCATGCGTTCAAGCGTACAAGGTAAAAACGATAGAGATTTTAGAATAAAACAAAACAGTTTGATCGTCCGCCAATAGGCACGCTTTCTTAAATAAGATGCAAAATCTGGTCATTGTAGGCTGGGGAGACAGCTCCGCAGGTAAAGACGCCTGCCACCAAGCCTGATGACTTGAGATCCGTCCTAGAACCCACGTAGTGGAAGGAGAAACCCGACTCCCACAAGTTCATCATGAAGAAGAGAAACCTGAGCATATTAGGGCTTTTTTTCACCCTGGTAAAAGTCCTACAGCTAACATCAGGTTGACTGATGTACATGAGTGCACGCACGCATGCACAGAGAGAGAGAGAGATAGAGGCACATGCACGCACGCATAAAAATACGCACATGCATAAGTAAATGAAATGTAATAAAATGATCATTATAGAAGAAAAGGAGATCATTTAGGTTTCATAAAAATGTAAAATGTCTGTTCATCAAAAACAGTGAAAATGAGCAGAGTCACACCAGAAGAAATGTTTGCGAAATGTGCCTATTAGGAGCTTGTATTGAAAATATGGAAGGAACTGCTACAGTACAGTAATAGAGGCACAAACAAACCAAAGGAGAGAAGGAGAAACTACACCGACGCCTTACGGGCAGACGCCTCATGGCACGTATGGAGTGAGTCAGCACTGACTTCTCCCTATGCGACGACCCAGCAGAAATGGAAACGCAGGACCACGCAAAGCCTTGCCTGAGGATGTTCACAGGAGCCTTCATGGGGAACACCCCCAAAACAGCTGTCCGCAAGCAGGAGACTGGAGGAAGAAATGATGACTGCTATTCGCCAGCACAAAAGGAGACAGGGACTCACTGGCGACGCGGGTGCATCTCAAAGTCATGGGTTCAGACTCTCTTTGTGAGATTCTAGAAAGAGTGCTTCTGTCTTTGAGGAGTTCTTAATTACATCTTGTTCGCTTGTGTGTGGGGGTGGAGCGGCGTGCGGAGTGAGTGTGTTTCGTGGCACCGGTGTGAAGGTCAGAGGACAGCTTACTGCTGTCGGTTCGCTCCTTCCACTACATGAGTCCTGGAGGATCACACTCAGGCCGTCAGTTTTGGCAGCGAGCGCCTGTACTCATTGAGCCATCTGTGGTGTTTCTGCAGGACCGCAGCAGCGACAAGAAAGGCACAGGGATAGGCTTTCTGGGTGACAGAAGTGCCCCTGCCATCGAAGCGTTTGGGGCCACGCACCTGTGACGGAGCTGATCATCCTGCCATTTCCCTGATGCAAACCCCGCCCCCTCGACAACCCTCGGGCGCACACAGAACCACAAACAATGAGAATTTTGCTTAATGGCGCACATACTGAAGTGTCTGGAGTAAAGAATGCTTTCTAATATACTGTGAGAAATGTTCTGAGGCTGCTGTTGCTTGTTTTGTTTTGTTAGCAAAATTAGTTAGCCTCGCAGGGACTCTTTGTCCTGCATCCTTACCCTGTACATCAATGAGCCAATCATGTCAGACTGTGAAATTGAGCTCTCACGAATGGGATGAGACACAGTCACTGCCTAGTCCCAAGCTCCAGTATGCTTGCTAAACCTGTTTGAGTATTGGCATAGCCCGGTTTGAGTATTGGCATAGCCCTTTTCGTAAAAAGAATTGCCTTGCAGAGCTACTTTATAGCTTTTTGTGTGTTCCTTTGTGCGACGAGGAGATCATTCTGTTTGTTTCTGACATATGCCTAAAGTAAGGTTTAATGATAGCTAGACACAGGCTTTTCTTGGTGAAGGCGATAATGAAAATGTTGACAGCTATACAGGTGATGCTTCAAGTTGTCCCACATGTTTAGAAATGTCACAATAAACTCTGGAGAAAGGAGGGTGGAGAGGAGAGAGCAGGGCTGGTCAAGAATAAGAAAAAAAAACAAAACAAAACTCTGAACAGCCCTAAGTGAGGGCAAAAAGGAGTCGGTCAGGATAGCTCAGGGCAGAAGCACCCAGCTAGGATGCCATTCTGTGCCGATCATTGCCATTCTGTGCCGATCATTGCCATTCTGTGCTGGAAAGTCCATGTCATGTCCCCAGGGGTTGCTCCTCAAGTCACCCTAGCCAACCTGAACTTTTTGTACAATAGGCACATCTGGGGACAGGCTGTCCCCTCCCATCCTGCATATCCTAAAGGAAGGTGCCTCCTCATCAGACCAGATGGGTTCCCTGAGGCAAGGATGAGGTCTTCCTCGTCAGATAAGGAGCCCCTTGCAGGAGGACCTCAAATCTTCCTAAGACAGAAAGACTGTCTATAATTCTTCTGATAGCTTGGAAGCTCCCTGGAGGTGGGGGACCACCTCCCCCATCAAAGGTCCCCTGAATGCGCCATGCTCATGAGACGGCTTCTTAGCAGGTTGTCTTTAGCTTATCTGCATTTCCCCGAGACTCTCGCTTGGGATCTTCGTACTGAGCAGAGGGTGAAAGGGATGTGATTGACAGGACCTGAATAAGAACACTCTGACTTCAATCATCCCGAGGAGCTGACATTCACTCACTCAGATTTCACACGGAGCCAGGAATATGGCATTAATTCCCTGCGGTGAATGAGACTTTACACACCCTAAAGTGAAGACAATTTAACTGAAAACTCCCTCTGCAACCGCAGGGCTGCACAGGTGTTGACAGGAGGTAGTTCACTGGTCACGCAAGAACGCTGCCGCCTTCACACATCAGGGCCAAAGAAACCTAAGGTGGGCTGTGCCCAGAGATCAGGAAATAGAAGATGATGTTGAAGCCCTGGGAACAGGATGCCCGAACCTCTACACTGCTCCCTAGACGGTATGCCTGAGAGTAGATCTGGGGAAAGGGGAGAGAATTGTGTATAGAGGTATGGGTAGATGACAGGGAAGGAAAGTCCAAGAACCTCTGAACCTGCTTAAAGTATGACTCTCTGTTCACAAAGTAAGTTCCCTAGCAACTGATGACGCATCTCAAAGCATTACCTGGTTGTGCAAATGATGCCACCTTGCTGAGAAATCAAACACGCTGGATTTCAGTATGGATATGAGATCTGTTTCTCTCCCTCTTCCAGCCAGCTGCCCAGAGCTCTCACTCCCCACCAGGCCCTCCGAGGATGAATGAACTTCTAGATTCTCTGAGACTCATAGTCTATCGTGATACCCCAGCTGTTTGTGTTTTTCTGGGTACAGTGGAGATGAGGGCATCCTACTAAGACGTGGAAACCAATATCGTCTCTTCTACAACAGAGTTTTCATACCGTCATCCAGGACTGACACTTTGCAGACTGGAGTCCAGTGAGGGCAGGCAAGGTAAGTAGAAATCTTTTCACTAAAAATGACAAAACGTTAAGTGCATTCTGGGACAAATGTGAGTGAAAACTAGAAAATTACACACACAGCATCTCTCGAATGCATGAGTCAAAGGTGAGGAGTTTTAAGCATTGAAGGAAAAAAAAAAGACAAATAAAAAGATATCTTCTTTCACATCAGCATTTTAAAATCCCACTGCAAGATCAATTAGACAAGAAAAACAACTAAAAGTATCCAAACTGGAAAGCAGAAGGTCAAATAACATCTGTGAATAATGGCACAGCCCCAGTTATAGAAACATTAAAGAACCTCCAAGAAGTTACTAATGTTGGTTTTCAAAAATCAAACAAAATGCAGAATTAACAATGATTGTGGTGGTGAGTGCTTGTACAATGATTGTAAGCTCAGTGCTCAGAAGGTTAAGGGGTTATCCTGGGCTCCATGGTCAATATAAAGCTAGTCTGTGCAGCAAATTGAAGCCCTGTCTCAAAAAAAAATAAAAAATAAAAATAAAAAACAAACAAAAAACTCAGGACATAGAATAACAAAAGAGGAGGAAAGAAAAAGAAAATAAAAGAAGAAAAAAGGAAGGAAGGAAAGAAAGAAATAAATTGATTTTGTTTCTATACACCTGTAATGACAATAAGGAAACTTTTAAAAGTTGTCTTAAAGAACAGACTATCCATGAATAAATTTAACCAAGAAGGTGAAAGACTTGCACACTGAAAACCACGGAAAAAAAACCACTGCTGAAAAACTTAAAGACAATCTAAAGCCAAGGAAAGGACACTCATGCCCACGGACAGAAAGACTAGTTATCTTTAGCTCCCAAATCAATCTGTATCAAAATTCCTGTTCTGAGGGTAGAGACAGAACAGATAATCTCCTAACTCACATAGAATCACAAGAGAGTTTAATAAGCAAAATAACCTTTACTGCAAAGCTATAGGGATCCAAATAGAAGAGTGCCAGTGTAAGAATGGTCATACAGAACACCGGTTCTCCACCTTTGGGTTGTGACCCCTTGGGAATCACATACCAGATAGCCTGCGGAAAAGATATTTACATTACAATTTATAACAGTAGCAAAATTACAGTCAGGAAGCAGCAACAAAATAATTTTATGTTTGGGAGTCGCCGCAACATGAGGAACCATATTAAAGGGTCGCAGCAATAGGAATAAGAACCACTGGCAATAGGCCAAGGGTGTTGACCTGACAGCCCAGATACACATTCGTTGACTGTAATCAGTGGGTTGTTGACAAGGCTCCAGACCTTTTCAATGGAGACAGAGAGTTTCTTCAAGAGCGGTGCCCGCACAACTGGATTTCTATGTGCAAAAGCGTGGCCTGGACTCCTGCCTCATAACAAATACTAAGATCAGGGCCAAGTGGGTCGATGATTGAAACACAAAAGCTAAAAGTGAATAACTTTTAGGTATCTCTAAGATTCCAGGGTTCCTGTAGATTCACCGATGAGGCGGCATCAAAAGCAGGAGCACAGAAGAGAGACACCAGCTCTCTCAAAATTAAATACATTTCTGTATAGAAGTTCATTATCAATAAAGCAAAAGACAAACTATAGAATGGGAGAAAAGATGTACAGATTTTTTTGATGGTGATTTTCTATCTAGAATATAAATAAAGAAGTTCTACATCCAACAAGAAAGGCAAACATGGACAAAATACTTGAATAGAGGTTGTTTGTTTGTTTGTTTGTTTGTTTCAAGAAAATATAATAGACAATAGACAATCAACCCATGAGAACCAACTCACTGTCATCAGCCTGAGGAAACACAAAGACATGACACACCCCTCATCATGACAATATTAGTAATAATAATGCAAAAAAAAACAAGTGTTGGCAAAAAGATGGAAAAAAGAGAGCATAAAATTAATTGCCAGCAGCCATGTAAAACAGCATAGACTGTAGAGAACAATACGTGAGTGAGCTCGTCAACAAACCAATCATGGTATGACACAAGACACAGAACTCCTCTCCTAGGTCAATCCCAAAAAGATTAAAAACAGAGCCAAATAGACAATTGCTTATCGGCATTTATTATAACCGGTGCATTTACAGTACCAGAAGATGGAAGCAACCAGAGTCCATTAGCACACAGATTAATAAACAAAATTTTATCTGTCCATCCATGGAATGTTATCCAACCACACCAAGGAAGGAAGTTCTGACACATGCTCAGTATGGCTGAACCGTGGAAACTTTCTGCCAAGTGAAACAAGGTAGACGCAAAGGACAGTTTACTATGTGATTCTATTCATGTGAAATATTCTCAATAGGCAAAGGTGGTGAAACAATGTGTGTTAGAGGGGTGGGAAATGAGGAGTTATTGCTTAATGGTAGCAGATCTGTTTGAGGGTGAGGGAGAGTTCTGGTAATTGGGCCAGGGGTGGTAGCTGGGGGTTTGATCCCCAGCAGTGCATAAACCAGGTGGCACATAACTGTAGTCCCAGCACTCAGAAGGTTGGAGGTGTGAGGGCTGATTCAAGGCCAGGCCAGGGAGATAGCTCATGGGTAAGCTATTTGCCATGAAAGTCTGGTGATATGAGTTCAGATCCCAGAATCCACAAAAAGCTGGCGGCAAAGCCTCTGTACTCTCAGCACCCCTACCAGGAGGTGGGAGATGGAAAGAGAACATCATCAAAAGCTCACAGGCCAGCTACCCTGCTGTGGGCAGCAGCGAACAGCAAGAGAGCCTGTCTCAACAAGGAGGAAGATGAAGCCCGACAGCAGATCTTGTCCTCTGACTCTACACACAGGATGTGGCGCCTTTGTGTCCCTTGCTCCTGACACACACACACACACACACACACACACACACACAAGAAACAGAGAGAGAGAGAGAGAGAGAGAAAGATCAGCCTCAGCTGTATGACACGCTTGAAGGCAGCCTGGGTGACATGAGGTCTTGTCAAAGAAAGTTATTAAAATAAATAGTGATAGTTACATAACACTATGAATGTAATTAATAACACTGAATTAATTATACACTTGGCGTGTCTGGAATTAAATGTTTAAGTTGTTACCACAGCTACGTTATTTGTCACAATAAAAATATTTAAGGCAAGTGTTTGTCGTGGACTGCCTCTGACATCGGTGCCTCTGCTGGTAGGGCCGTGAAACCCTGGAGCACTGGCAAGGTGGACAAACAGAGCCAAGACTCCCCCTAAATCTGAGCTCTCAAAAGGGATTCAAGTTTATTTTTCAGAAGAGTAGCATTTCTCTGGCTCCCGAAGGAAGCAAATCCAAGGAAAATACCTCCAAATCAAGGTTCTGTAAGCTCCCATAGATTGTGTGCAATCATACATGAACTGACAGTCAAGGACCTTAGCTATAGAGTGAAACAAACAAGTGTAAATGAAAATCTAGAGAAGAAACCAACAATAAATAGGGTTTGCAATGATTTCCAATATTGAAGCTATCTGCTAGATGTAAATGCCATGAAGTTGGATATTTATGGTTTCTTTAATAGAGTAAGATTTCTATATAATATTCAAAGAATTTTAAAAAAATTAAATGAGCTATCAGTAATACACCCACAAATTATCATAAATAATTATGGAAAAATCCAAATAGTGCTTCTAGTAATGAAGGAATATAATAAATTAGACATAATTAAAAAGAGAATTTGGTTGACTAAAAGATCAATCTGAGGAACTTATTCAGAGACAAGATTTAGCCAAATAATAAAAAGTTAAGATGAATGGAGGAGAAAGTCAAAAGATTCAGTGTGCATTTGATCAGAGACAAAATAAAAAGAATTGTAAAAGTTAGTCAAGAAATAAATAAAAATGAATGAATATTTTGCATGAGTAATAGAAAATTTTACTTGTAACAGCACAATATGTAACATGTAAGATACTGTAGAAATGTACATTAAATGCATTGCTGTGAAGTACAGGATATTTACAATTATGAAATTATAGGACGGCAGACAAATGACGTACCCCTAAGAAAAACAGTATCGGTCCAGAAGTGTGCACTTCACAAAAACTGTCTCAAAAGAACAAATGCGAAAAACTATATTTACAGGTAATCAGAATCTGAAAGAATTAACCGCTAACAGAACTTCACTAAATGAACTTCAGAAAACAAAGGGAAATGACTCTAGAAAGGAGATTGCAGACACAACAATGGAACTGTCTGCCGGAAGAACTGACAATCCAGGCATGCGTGGGCTACCCACAACCCAGAACTTGGGAGGCTGAAGCTGAAGAGTTCCTTAGGTTCAAGTCACCTGGGCCACACTGGAAGACTCTCCTCAAACAATCAAAGTAAGGGCTGACAAGATCTCTTAGCGCATAAAGACACTTGCCATGTAAGCACGACAGCTCCCTGTCCCTGGGATCCACTTAAAGGTGGAAGAAGAAAACTGACCCACCAAGTTGTCCTCTGACCTCCATACTCATGGCATGACGTGGGCGTCCCCACATACATGTCACATACACACACGACAATGATAATAATGATGCTTTTAACAAGAGAATTAAGACAAATAAAATCATTATTTATTTGGAATAATAATTACGGCAATGCCCAATGTGGAGATTAAAAGATAGGCCAAAAGGACCAGAAAATAGGAATTCCTTTGGGCTCTTTAACATGAACATAGTCAGTGTTACTGTGTCCATAACTGAACCTTCAGAAGTTTGGGGAGATGGTTTGAGTGGATGATTAGCCTGATGTTCTGTGAGGAAGACTACAATGGAGTAACCAAACCTGACGTTTTGTGAGGCAACCCATGATGGAGAGACAGCCTCTATTTGAGGAGGGGTCCATAATGGACACTGTGCCATATATATCTAATGGACTGTGGAGATGCTCCATTTGTAAAATACCAGTTTTCTAAATGAGCATCTAACCCTACTCAGTATCCCTGATCTAGGTCATTGCCTGAACATGTTTGACAATAAATCTAATGTATACACTAGGCTTTACTCTGACTGGTTTTCCACTGTGTTTTTTAATGGTTACATGTGTGATTTACTTCCAAATCTTTCTTTTATTTTTTTTTTCAGATTGCATGTCTTTTATTTATTTTGTGCATGTATGTAGTCTGTGTGCCTGTATGGAGGTCAGAGGATGACTTTGAGAATTAATTATTTCCTTACACTGATCTTGAACATCAAACTCATGTTGTCAGACATGTTTCTGGCCCTAAATCCTCCTTTTCTGGAGATAAGCAAAAAGTCAACCTTTAAATGCACTTTTAAAAAATCACAGCCACATTGCCACAGATGCTATTATGTATATTCTAGTTTCATGTAGCAAACGTGTGATCTATTGACCACCATGTCAGACTCACTTGGGCCATTCATTCAAAAGGCCATTATGCTCCTGACCAATCTTATTCTCTGGGGATTGGCCCCTAACCTGCATTTTAAACAACATCCTTCAATATTCTTTCAGCTGAAATCTAGACCCAGAGCTGTAAGTGATTAAGGAGGCGTGAACAGGCATCACAAGGCATGCAGGAAGCAGATGAGCATTGACATCCAGTCACTGAGGAAAGCTTTAGGAGGTCCTGGATAGCCTGTGAGGATCTCTCTTCCAAGTGATGTTGCCTATTCTTAGGATCAGTGTCCTAGTTAGGTTTCTACTGCTGTGGTAAAGACCATGACCAGAAGAACTGGGAAGAAAATGTTTATTTCAGCTTAAAACACTCAGGTCACACCCCATCACTGGGGAAAATCAGAGCAGGAACTCCAGGCAGGAACCTGAAGGCACTGAAGCAGATGCCACGGAGGAGAGCTGCTTATCCTTCATGGCTTGCTCTCTATGGCTTGATCAACCTGCTTTCTTAGACAACTTAGGGGCACCTGACAAAGGGTGGTACCACACAGAGAGGGAAGGGTCCTCCCACATCAATCATTAATCAAGAAAGTGTCCCGCAGGCTTGCACACAGGCCAATCTTGTGGGAGCACTTTTTTCAGGTGAGGTCCCCTCTTCCTGAAATGACTCTAGTCTGTGTCAAGTTGAAAATAACTGAGCAGGACAATTGATCCCTTTTTGCCTCGGCACACTAACACATCACTATTAAACCATGACCTTTCCTTTTTGTTGTTGTTGTTGTTATTGTTTATCCCCAAGGTCTCGTGTTGATGTCAATATCTCAATATAAAACACATTCAAGCTTTTGAAATTTCCATAGTCTTCACAAATTCAAACACTTTAAAGGTTCAGTCTCTTTAAACACATCTAAGGTCTCTTTCAATGTTCAAAGCCTCTCTAAAATGTCCAAAGTCTCCCAAGTGTGGACTCCTATAAAATTAAAAAAAAATTTAAATTCTTTCTTCCTCCAAGTGGTAAGAATCAGGGCACAGTCATAACCAAAGCATAGCAAAATCCAGAAATACAATTGATTCAGTATGTAATGTCTGGGACTCACTCTCTTCTGGGCTCCAGAGGGCAGGTGCAGCCGCGCCTCTCAGTTCTGCCTTCCACAGCACAGCCAGCTTTTTTTTCTGAGCTCAAACTGGCTGCTCTCCACATCGCTGCCATCCCATGACAATGCTATCTCCAAAATTCTGTAGCCTCCACTGCAACTGGGCTGCACCTTCACCAATCATGTCTCCTGGGCTCTCTTCAGTGACTCTAACCCTGCCACATGGTTCCAAGCCTCAACTTCTCTCCATGACCCCTTCCTGCCTTCAAAACCAGCACACATTCAACTGTGGTCCCCTCTAGGCCATGGCTTCTGTGTGCAGATCTTGAGAAAATGCCTCCAGAAGATGTCAGCTCAGTGATGCTGGTCTCTTCTTAATTACCGCTGATTCTTCAGCTCCAGCTGACCAGTGTCAATTGTCCCAGGAAAACAAAGGTTTCCTGTTAGTAGTTCTGGTTTCTTGTTAATCAAAGTTGATTTATCAGCCCTGGAAGACCAAGATTCTTAATTTAAAATTTCACTCAGATGGTCAGAATAGGCTTTGTGTCTGTCTGAAACTTCACAAGCTAGGCCTCCATTGGCTGTATTACTCTCAGCATTGTTTCCCAAGCTTCCACAACAGTAGCCCACCAAGCTGTGAGCACGCAATAGCTTTTCTAGCCCAAAGATCCAATGTTCTTCACATCCTTCCAAAAAATAGCTTGATCAGGTGTGTCACAATAATACTCCATGAACCTTGTGCCGATTTCTGTCCTAGTTTAGTTTCTGTTACTGTGATAAAGATCATACCCAGAAGCAACTAGAGAGGAAAGGTTTTATTTGAGCTTACAACTCTCAGGTCATACTCCATCACTGAGGGAAGCCAGGGCAAGGAGCTCACGGCAGGAACCTCGAGGCAGGAAATGATCCAGGACATGGAGGAGTGCTGCTTATGGGCTTGCTCATAGCTCTTCTCAACCTGCTTCCTTATATGACTTAGAACCATCTTCCTGGGAATGGCACCACCCACAATGGTCTGGGCTCTCCTAAAACTATCATCAATCAAGAAAATGGGTCATAGGCTTGCTAATAGGCCAATCTTGGAGGGTATTCTCTCTCTCTCTCTCTCTCTCTCTCCCTCTCCTTCTCCCTCTTCCTCTTCCACTCCCCCCATTTGTTTGTTTGTTTGTTTGTTTGAGACAGGGTTTCTCTTTGTAGCCTTGGCTGTCCTGGACTCACTTTATAGACCAAGCTGGCCTCAAACTCACAGAATTCCCCTGCCTCTGCCTCTGCCTCTCTGAGTGCTGGGATTACAGGCATGTGCCACCACACCTGGCTGACAATTTTTTCAATTAAGGTTCCTTTTTCCTAAATGACTCTAACTGTGTCAAGTTGACAAAAAGAAGAAAGAAAGAAAGAAAGAAAGAAGAAAGGAAGGAAGGAAGGAAGAAAGAACCAGGACAACTACTCTTCTTCATTCTATTCCAATCCCTTCCCTGTACACACACACACACACAGAGTAAGTTATCTTGCAATAAGAAAACCAAATAATCACAGGAAGGCAAACAAAATTTTAGGCAGACCCTGAAAAACAGGGATTGACCACAGCCATCCAGGAAAGGGCTGCAGAGCGATCAGAGCCTGGACTATAACCACAAGTCATATAGACGCCATTGGGGAAAGTAATTTATATTCTTTAAGAGAGACTTTGTGGGGCTGAGGGGATAGCTCAGCCATTAAGGAGCACTTGCTGTTCTTCCAGAGCACTCAAGTTCAGTTCCCAGAACCCACATTGAGTGGCTCACAACCACATGCAATTCTAGGCTATAAAACACCTCTTCTGGCCTCCATGGGCTCCTGAGGGCTCTTGCGCACACACACTCACACACACACACACACACACACACAGAGAGAGAGAGAGAGAGAGAGAGAGAGAGAGAGAGAGGCTAGCTGGGTTCAGTTTGCAACAGTAGGGCTGGGAAGAAGCTAGATTATGAAATTTGTAAAGGAAGTCAGTTTGCTCCATGGCAAAGCCAGTGTGTCTGAGAAGGGGCAGCGTCAATAACACGGAGATGGGAGCTGACATTTACAGAGCTGGGGAAGATTGTGCAATGAGCACTGTGGGGAGGGGGGAACATCAAGAGGACACTCTACATTTGGTTTATCTAAGAGGAAGGGCTGAGTCAGCCCCCTAGTCCCCTGAGCGTGGGATGAGGTATTCATATGAGGTAAAGAACCCTATAGATCCAGGACCTCTAGGACACTTACCCGATGCCACCAGCTAAAACTCTGCCTTTTACCTACTTTGTTATTCTGCTTCCTGGTGACCCAAGTTGAAGCAAGGCTTGCATTTGAGAGGAGAGAGAGCGCCAGTGCATGGCTATGGTGGCTAACTGTCCCTGCCACTTCGGAGCTGTTTCTGGATTAGGGCTCTATCTGCATTCCCTCTCATCATCCAATTTGCCTTTCCAAGAAATAATTTCCTAGGAAATGGGCACCCCATGTCTCTCTATGCCTGTGAACAAAACAGGAGGAAACGCTGGGGCGGGGGCAGGGGAATATTGGGAGCTTTTATCTTTTCTTTCTTTTTCTTTTTTCTTTTTTTTTTTTCGTTTATCCTTAGTTTTTTGGAAACTGTCCGGGGACATGGTGGTGCTGCCGCTAGTGGCGGCAACGGCTACAATCAGAGCTATTTCGAAGCAAAGAACTAATTTACTGCATGAATGACTTTAGCTCAAAAGAAGAAATAAGGACGATCGCGAGTCCTAAGGGAGCAGAATAATAGGGTAATTTACCCGGGGAGATGAGGGAGATGGGAGAAACACGTGGGGTAATTCTTTTGCATAATCTTTGTTTTATATTTTTGCCCTTTCTCCTTTGGACCCTCTGGGGGCTGAGCCTCAGCTCAGAGATGCGCTGGCTATTCCCAGGGTGGGTACCAGGAAAAGATGAAAGAGCGGGAAGAAGAGCTCCTCAGGCTGGGGAAGGGAAGAGCAAGAGGGCAGTTTCGTGGCTGTTTCAAAAGGAAATCCAGGGAGTCCACCTTCCATGAGCCCGGGAGAGGTGAGGGATTGTAAAAATAATAATAATAATAATCCCTTCATCCACTCGGGTGCTCAGGGAGGTGTGGCTGTCCACACCACGAGATCGTGAGGACCTCACAGTAAGAGCCCGCCGTTGCCTTGGTCTCTTCATTTCCCAGCACAGGTGTGGGCTAGCAGTGCAGCGGGAGAGCAGAGCGAGGGAGGGAGGAGAGGCACCGAGGTATGAAAGAAACCAACACCAGGATGAGGGTGATGGGGAAGGCTGGAAACTCCTCCCTTCCAGGCCTACAAGCAGACAGAGCAAAACTCCGGGTCTGCAGGCGCTGGAGAAGGCGGGCGCTATGCAAATGACCTACAAAGGGCGTGTTTCTCCAGCCTCTAAGGGTCTCGCCTTCCCCAGCCCTCCAGCCAGCTTCCGCGCTTGGGTGTTCATGTTGTTCCCACTATAACAAACTTAACATTTTATTTGAAGAAGAAGAAGAAAAAAAAAAAAAAAACCTTAACTAAGGGAAAACAAATTAAAAATTAAAGCGAAGACTATCTTTCCATACAGCCACGTGGGGGGGGAGGAAGAAAGTCGACTGTGACTCTGTACTTGTTGAAGCAGAGCAGCGGGTGCTCAGCAGGGGCAGTGGGGGGAAATAAGCTCCTTCCATCCCTGCATATAAGAGGGATTTTACTTGTTTACAAGTAACGTTCTTTGACAGTTTTATGTGTTTATACAATGTGTTTCCAGCTCCCAAGACCCTTTCCCATCCCCTTCTAGTCTCACATCCTGTTTTTTGTTTGGAATTTGAGGGGGTTGCTTTTTATGACTCAGGAAGGCTAGTTAGGGTTGCCTGCATGAGCGTGGGAGGGGTCTATTCACTGGAGCATGGGTAACTTAAGCAGTGGCTACACCGCTGAAGAAAACATTGCCCTTACCCCCAGCCACCATTAACCGCCAAAAGCTTCCATGCCAGCGGCCTCCTAACCCCTCCTCCATTCATGATAGACTTGTTGGCAGGCCCAGCCTTAGGTCTTGTCAGGTCTTGAACAGCTAACCACGGTGTCTGTTGCGGTTATGAGTCCAACAACCATGCCATGCCTGGATGGCGGCATTCCCTCCATCTCCTCCTCGACAATGTGCGCTGAGCCTTGGAAGAAGGGTGACACAGGTGTTCGGTTTAGAGCTGTGAACACTCAGCAGTCACTTATTCTCCCTGCTGACTAGCTACGTGTCTCTGCATTAGCCACTGTCCACTGCAAACAAAGAGTTATCTGAGAGCAGCGCTAATTACATATGTAAATATTTCCAGGACTGTGTGGGAATGTATTCACTTAGCAAAACAATGATAACAGTCCCACCCCACAGGGAGCCGGTCTGACTTCCTCAACTCTTGGCTTGTAAACGGTTCAGAGAAAGGGGCATGAATTCCCTCCCGTGAGACAGGTCTCAAGTCCAATCAGAAAGCAGTTGGCTAGCCCTGTATCAGTTGTGCCACTACTGACCCAGTTGACACACCTGGCCTGACAGGTTGATCTTGTCACTCACAGATTTCATAACTGGGAAAGACTCTTCCTGACTTCTCTCCCCTAGTGACCTACATAGCGAGTGCTGGCATTATGAAAGTCAGCCATCGGGGGAGAAGGCTCAACTTGATATCTCTATTCCCCTGCAACCAACATGTGCCATGTCTTCAGCAACGGGGTTTTGTCAAGTCATTTCAATGGGTAACTAAGAACAATGGCAGCAGTTGGCATTGTTGTAGGAACCCCTGGGGCCTCCCTGACCAACAACACCCAGAGGAAGACACTGGGAACTTTCTACTTCTTAACAGTCTTCATTTCTACCACCGTGTGTGTCCTTGATCCAGTGCTTTGTTCTGGGACACAAAAACCTGAAAATCTCAGCTGGGTGCCCTTGGGAGTCCAGCCAAGACCCTGGGAAAGGAGTTAACGGCAGACCAACACAGGTCCCAGCAGGCCTTACACCAACACCAGCAGTCCTGTTTTTGTGACCTTGTCTAGGTCCTGAGCTCGGCATTTCCTCTCATGAAATAAGATCAACCATCTTCTTCATCAGATGGGATGATGCCTTACAAGGCATTTTATAACAGACAACGTTCCAGATGCACTTGAGTGACTGTTGCTGCTATTTGTCAGTGAGGGAAACTGAGTCCTAGACATATGATAGGATATGGCTTATCCAAAGTCACACTGCAAGTAAATACAGAGCAGAGACTTGAACTTAAATTTTTTTTTTTTCCCATGGGAAATTCAGTGTAACACAGTGGTTAAGAACATAGATGAGAGCCAGGCACTATGGCACACACCTGTGATCCTAGCACTCAAGGAGGCAGAGAAAGGTGGATCTCTGTGAGTTCAAGGCCAGCCTGGTCTACAAGGTGAGTCTAGGACAGTCAAGGATATACAGAGAAATCCTGTCTCAAAACAAAATAACAAAAACAAAAAACATGAAAATGTCAACGTGAATTTTGTTTGTTTGTGACACTTGACATCAAAATGGATATGGGAACCACTAAGATGGGGTCTGCAGTAGAGATGGAGACTAGGCTCAACTCCAAGACTCAACAACATGGAAAAATTGGGGAGTTGTGGTGGTTTGAATAGGAATGTGCCCCATAAAATCATGTGTTTGAATGTTTGGCCCATGGGAAGTAGTACTGCTAGGAGGTGCGGCCTCAGAGTAGGTGTGGCCTTGTTGAACTGGGTGTGGCTTTGTTGGAGAAAGTGTGTCTCTGTCGGGGTGGGCTTTGAGGTTTCCGGTGCTCATGCTCACCCAGTGTGGAATGGTAACCTCATCCTGGCTGCCTACGGATTTACAAGTCTCCTCCTGGCTGCCTTCCGATCAAGTTGTAGAACTCTTGGCTCCTCCAGCACCAAGTCTGCCTGTTCCCCACCATGACAATAGACTAAACTTCTGAAACTGTAAGCCAGCCCCCATTAAATGTTTTGTTAAATGAGTTGCCGTAGTCACGGTGTCCCTTCACAGCAATAAAACCCTCACTAAGACAGGAGTTACAATCTGGGTGCATGGCATGGAGGCAGAGCACAGCTTGAGGGAATTCTGAGGTAAGGGTTACTCAGAGGACACAGCATGAGTGAGGGTTCAAGCTAAACTCACCTTCAGGATTCTTGCAGAAACAACCACTCTTAACTCCAGGAGGATGGTGAAGGATAGGATATTTGATCACTGTATCAAGGCTGCAGGATTCAGGCTAAACCTATGTTGTGCCCGAATCGCGATACCCCAAAAGACCACCACCAGGAGCCAAGTCCATTGCAAACCACAAGAGGATCTTTTTATTACAAATTACAAGTTGCAGCTTGGGCTCACACCCCAACCGCTGAAGCAGTGAGAGCTGAGAGCCCTGTGCTCGGCTTAGTTGGGGGATTTAAAGATTCTGGTCCCTCCCAGAATCTTTCCTACCTGGCCAGCCTCTATTGGTCAAAATGCTACATTTTGAAATGATTGGCTATAGGAAGGTCCCCAAACCATTAATGATCTGGTGTCCCTCCTTAGGGGGATAGGCCAGTTTCCTAGCAACTGTATCTCTAGTGGGTGGGGAAAGAATGCAGTATGGCAGGTTCTTCCCCTCAGGGCATTACTGGACCTCACCCAGCTAGTTTAGGCCTTAAACTTTAATAATAACGGCTGATTTTTAATCTTTTGGTCTCTCATTTCCCCCCTTCCCATGATCATTTGAAGACCCGATCTTGGGTCTTCCAGTTATGACCCCTTGCATTCTGTAGATTTACCTTTCACAGTGGGATCTGAGTACCATTAGCTATATTGCTCTCGATCACGGTATCGAGGCTGCAGGATTCAGGCTAAATCTGCTCAGCAGGGTCCCTGCTGGAACTGGGCAATGCCAAGGTCTGATGGGACTGAATGAAATTTGGTCATATCAGACTCATATCAGAGCCAGGCCACCTGGGCCGATGTTGCCTAGCTGTGAGGCTTTGTGCTTTTGGTTCATCTCCCCATCTGTGAAGCAGGGGTATACTGAGAGCACCTCGCTCAGAGTGCTACAGGAGTTATTTGCATCAGAGTCTGGGCCTTGGAGACCCCAACAAGCCAGGTTTGTCCATCATTCCTCAACAAGCCAACTGAACAAACAACAGTGAGAAGTAGAAAAGAAGCACATTGGAAAGAAGGACAGAGACCCAGTGATTCCCCCAAGTCTGTCTTCCTGGTGTTCCTGGGCTTTTAGCTAAGAAAAGGAGGAAAAAGAAGGTGAAGGAAGGAAGCACTGAGACCTTGAAGCAGGAGTAAAGGTGGGAATCTGAAGTAGAAGATCAGGCCCGTAAGACAAGGAAACATGCCTTCCTCGAAGGTCCTGTAGGGATGGAAGGCCTTGCACCTTAGAGAAGCAGGCCTCGTTAATGTGTGACCTGTGCTGTGTGACAGAGGTAAGGAAGTGGGGCATACATGACTTGTGTCGCATGTCTGGGGTAGTTCTCTCTCTGGGTGGAGGGGTGGGATTTGGTTAGTTCGTAATCCGTATTATGTGACAGTGGTCAGGCTGCCTTCCAACCACTGGACTGCCAAGGGGAGGGGTTGTGGTGGCTCTGCTCACAGCCCTCTCTTCTTATGCCTGAGCTCTCTCTAACAGTGCAAATGTGAGATATAGTTTAGAGAGCTGAAGCCACGCACACCTCAGCAGTCCCAGCCAAGGTGTGGAATTTCCTATCATGTTGTCTCAGCTCCAGTGTCTCCTGCAAGGGCCATTGACAAAGTATAAATATTTTCAGGAGACAAACTCTTTGTCTCACTGGCAAGGACTTCAGCCTTTTCCTTATCCCTGTGTTATGCTGCTGGGAAAATTCCAATGTATTTGGGAACATCACTCTTTCCATAGTCTGAAAGCTAAATGGAGGTGTACCAGTGTCTGTCATATCTTCATTCCCGCCAGGTTGGTTGGAAGAACGGTTGTGCATTAGTGTATGCAAATACAATATTGAGTAAGTTTGTGAGTTTATCCTCCAGGGGCACTGCAGATTGCCACACATCTGTCATATTCCAACTCACTGGGTACCATTGCAATTTCAGTATCAAATTGGAAAGGTTGAGAGAAAGGATTGTATCTAATCCATTTCACAGCTCCTGTATCCCTGAGCCTGGCATCCCAGTGGTGTTCAGCGCAATTTTGTAGAGTGACTGTTGATGGAATTTAGAGTGGTGGACAGAACATTAGTTGTTAAGGACATTCACTCCTGGGTAGTTTTCAGTGTCATTTCTTTGCTTTACTAGATTATTCAGGGAATCAAGAGTTTGCCCTATAAATCAACCTCCTGGATTTATTATTACCTGGAATGATAAGGGGTTGGGAACTCTACAAGGCATCAGGGTAAGAGACTCAAAGAACCTAAACTCCAAGACCAGACCAGGGCTGAGTTCTGAAAAATGACCATGACCATAAAACGGTCAATTAAGACATTGGAGAGTTGGAAAAGGATACCCCAAGGAATTCTTCCCAAACTGTGTTTTCTAAGTCTCCAGGCATGCTCTGTCATTCTAGTCAAGAAAGGGCACATGTGTCTGGCAGTCTGAAACATATGAACCACTTGACTTGTTTCCTCGCTCATGAAATTCAGCCTTAGGCACAGTTTTCTGGGCCCCTGACCTTGCTCCACCCCAGACCTCTTTGTTCACCCACCATAATTAAGCAGCCACAAAACTTCATAAAGGACCGGTAACTGCCAAAACACAGTGCAAGTGTAATTCTGTTACCTGTACATAAATGTTGCTGCTTAATGGGTAGCAGTTCCTATTCTATGATGGAGTAGGCTCTGGGTTTATGGCTGTGGCTGTTGAATTGCTGTAGCCTGTGGTTTTATGGCCCTATTTCTATAATAAACCTTAGTTTTTAATCTTTCTTCTCTTACCCTGCAGCCAGAGTCTCCTGGATGTGGGGGAAGGGCCAAGGCTTCTTGTCCAATGGCTCTAGGCCACCTGTCACAGCAAAAATCCTAGCCAAAACCAAAGCATCACACCTGCTCCTTCATCAAATAAGAAGGTCACCTACCCTGGAGGGAGGAGGCCCGAGCAGCCCAGATGCCCTCCGTGTCGGAGGCCCGAGTTCTAAAAGCAGCAAGTACATTCTGTAAATGTGCCAAGGAGGGGCCAGCTGTTCATGGCCCCGGGAGATGCTCAGGCTAGGGCAGAGGGTAGGTCAGGGATCAGATAAACGGGTCAGGAGAAGGAGGCCTGCTGTTTGGAGGGCCTGACCCTGGTTGTAGGCATCATTTAGCAGGGGTGAAGCGCCCAAGCTATGCTACTGTCCGTGGTGCTGACTCATACTTGCAAACCGGTCTTGACTGTCTTCCCAACTCTGGGGTTAGGATAACTCCTGCCCTGTCTCTCTTTGCCTTGTATCCCATCCCCACCCCACCCCCACCCCCATCAGTAACATTGTAGTAACTTTTACATGATTGACACAAAATAAACAGAGCCATATAGTGTTGGCAGTTCTATCACATTTCCAGCGGTTTTTAGGGAAGTGTTTTCTTCTGGGCATTTTGGAAGCGCCTCCCCCAAACACACTCCTGCTAGTCACATAATCCCTCCACACAGTACAGAGGTGAGAAGTGAAGCCGCAGTGGCAAGACAAGGCACTCCTGACTGAGGAGGTTTGGTCCCAGCAAGATGTCTCCCCACCTGCAGATTTACTATAGCAGGGAGCCACCAAACGACCCTTGTGGAGCAGTACACGTTGTTTGAACACTTCCAATTTTGTAAAGTCACTTAGTGTGACAAAAAATTCTCCCAAGAGGCACATTTGAGATCTAAAGGGCAAAGATAAGAAGAGAGAAACCCTACCCCATCCCCTCTCTCCAGAGAAGGAAAAGGAATTGACTCACCCCAAGAGGGAATCTAGTATTTCACTTGCTACAAGCAAGAAGAGCCGAAAGGACTGCCTGGGAAAAGATGAGCAATAATTGCAGGACAATTTAGGATAACTCGATAAGAAGTGCTTTTAGGCTATTTCTGTATCTCCTGCTCCTGCACCTGCAATAATTTTGGAATGGAAGAATGGGCTGCAGACTGGAAACCACAATCTCTGACTTGCTATCTGGTGGGTTTGAGCCAGATAATCTCTCTGTTCCTTCACTTGGCTAGCTGCAGAACTGGAATGGCCGTAGCGATTATCATTGGCCAGGGTTCAGATGTTTTGGGCCCTCCAAAAGTCCACGTGTCTGAGGCTTAACTCCCAACGCCACTCACTTGGAGAGAGGTAGAGCTCTTCGGGAGGTGTTTAGGGCATGAAGCTCGAGCCCTCGTCAGTGAATCAACACTTCGAGAGAGCTTGGCGGAGGGAGATTGTCCTTCCGCCTTCCCCATGTGATGACGTAGCAGGTCCCAATCCTGGTGACATGTTAATCACTGGGCTCGTGCACGCATGCACGTGCCCCTCTGTGTGCATGTGGAGGTCAGAGGACAACGGGCAGGAGTTGGTTCCCTCCTTCCACCACGTGAGTCCTGGGGATTGAACTTAGGTCATCTGGCTTGGCATCAGGAATGTTTACCAGCTGAGTCATCTCAACAGCCCCCGGTATCAAGTACAACACTGTGAATAGTGTAAAATGCCATTCCACACACAATTCCTGTGAAGGCCTCACTACATACAGATAAAGAACACAGAAAGCATCGTGAGAACTCAGTGATGGGCTCCCTTCTTCCTTCCTCCTTTGCCTTTTCTCAGATACACAATTTTTTTTTTTTAATAATTCCTTGGAAACTTAAGAAAAGACCACTTGGATTTCAGGTTATTGAGACTCAACTCCCTTCCCTGCATTAAAGCCAGGAGTGGGGAAAATGGAAATGTTTCATGCCAGTTATCATGTAAATGTGTTTTAGATGAAAAAACCATTCAGACTCCATAGAAGGAAGGACCATCTACGGGCATCCCACAGGATGGGGAGGGAAGAGCATATGAGAAAATGGCAGCTCCAGTTCTCCATGACCCCTTTGTCATGTGCACGTAAAGATTTGGAAAAATGAGTACCACCAGAGTTCTGGCCAGTGCAGAAACTCAATGAAGAGGGAGGGATACAGTGACTGTCCTCTAGCCCCGGCCCCATTACAGGTACACAGAATTCTGACTTGGAGGCAACATTTGAGTTCCATATTTGGGTACTGGTTGAAAAAGTGGAGAAACTGAAGCTCTGGAGAAAAGAGACTCCTCTAAAGTCATGCAGTGACTGGGTGTGCTCCTTTACCGTCCTAGTCCATTTCCTCTGCAGGAGCAGAGTGCGGCATCTAACAGCTGTAACTCAGAAGACAGAGATGTAATATTGATCTGTTTGTTCCCAGTTTGAGCTTTTCTACCCCCAAATGACCAGGAAGAGACAAGAGAATCTCTTTTCTCAAGGCTTCTTTGATATACTCCCCTTTGAACAAAAGTGGAAAGTAAGAGTTCCCATCCTGGATGTGAGGTTACATGCACCCATGCACACACCTCTCAGCTGGGATTCACGCGAGGTTCTGCGTGGCGCTATATTCAGCTCAGACCAGAACACCAGCTCCTCAAGGCTAAAGGCTTCTTCTCACCTTTCTGCATCTGTCTGAACTTTTATAACCTTCCTCCATCACCACTCCCAACTCTCCTCTCGCTTTGTCCGTGAAAATGAAGATAACACCTCAGTTACCAACCTAGGAGTCCCCTAAGGGCAGGGAGCAACTGTCTTGTCAGTTTGGGTCCCCAAATCCACTGGGACCCATACCTCCTCCATCAACCTCAGACTCCTTCAAGCTAGAAATTGGGTCT
Source organism: Meriones unguiculatus (assembly GCF_030254825.1). NCBI lineage: Eukaryota > Metazoa > Chordata > Mammalia > Rodentia > Muridae > Meriones > Meriones unguiculatus. Next base: position 37,823,880 of record NC_083355.1, on the reverse strand, counting down.
CCTTCAGAAGACACAACTGCCTATTCTTCTTGCTTCCTAATGCTCAGCATGGCAGCTCAGAGGATGGAGGTAATTATAATTATTCCCCGGCCAGGAGTCCTTTTAGGAAGCCCACACCTTCTTAAAAGTAGTGAAGAAGAAAGTGCGGCCTCCAGGAGCCTCTCTCTCTCTCTCTCTCTCTCTCTCTCTCTCTCTCTCTCCCTGATTCTCTCTCTCCCTTTCTCCCTCTCCCGCTACACACACACACACACACACACACACACACACACACACACTTTTACAGGTCCTACCTCCCACCTTCCCAGCCCCCCTCACTCCAGCGTTGAGATATATGCATTATTCAGCATATCCGGTTACGGGGAGGTGTCTGAGAACTTTGGTGCTGAGATGTTAGTTGGAGTTTGTGGCCAGCGGGGTTGTGGGGAAGAGGACAACTGTGCAGAGAGAATTGCTGGGGTTTCCTATCCCCGGCACTGGGCTGTCTTTATTCCCATCCTGGAAGCAGACATGCACCTGCAGAGCATGAAGCTATAGCCAAAGGATTCAGGATGTGTAAAGGTGGTGCCAGCAGGGTGCTGAGAGCAGAAAGGCTCTGCTCTAACTCTAACTAACTCATGAGGAGATCAGGCTACGTCCCGATGCCTCCTCACACTCCAGACTTCTTCACATTGGCCTCCAACGTCTTCTTTCTTATTTTTTTTTAATAGAGGAGCTCTCTATATACCCTCTCTCTGGCCTAGGACTCCTGATGCAGCTCAGGCTATATCAGCTCATGGCTATCCTCCTGCCTCTGTCTCCTGAGTGCTTGGATTTTGGGCCTGTACCACAATGCCTGGTGTCACCTCTTGCCCATAGAAAATCAGCACTGAAGTAGACTTTGGAAGCCACTTGAGGTGATCTCATTCTGTACACGGATAGGTTATAGATAAACCCAAAGGGTCCCGTGGGACAATATAATATTGAGGCCCCTCACTGAAACTCAGAATTCCCAACTTGTCAGGATGGAACCTGTTAGAGTAGAGAGCACCCAGGAGTCAGAGAGGAGGGCTGTGCACATCCTGGCGCAGCTGTATTCACCTCCAAGTCATTCAACCTTGCTGGACCTGATTCCTTGGTGTTGAAAACAGGAGTGAGGATGAGTGATGTTGAGAGTTAAATGAGATACCATGTATGGACATACTTCACATGAAAGATTACCACAGGTGGCATTCCCCTTCTTCCAGCTTGCACTTCCTCTACCCCAGCTCCCTTGCTCTCCCCACAACCTGGCCACCCCTGCTTTCACTTTCCCTGTCATACCCACCTGTCCAGGTTCCATCCCCCCTACTCCCCACCCCCAGTGAAGGAGGTATATTGTTGTTGGCAAAGGTTCTCAAAGCTGGTGTGAAGTCCCAGCCTCCCTGCTTCACTCTGTGTTTGTCCTTTCACTTTCTGGGTCTCCAAAGGGTCTCCAAGTCCTTATGCAACCAGACAGAGGCAGGAACAGGGCAGGGGTGGGAGGAGACAGGCGAGGTCGGTGTGAGCCTGTCTCTTTGTTCCTGGAAAATGAATGCAATTTCCATTCCTTTCCACGGAAGCTGAGTCCAGCTGTTGAGTGTATGACGGCTGGCTGCCGAGGTGTTGCCTTGGTGAGTAATGGCCCTGGCAATGGCTTTGCCCTCAGCTTGTACCTTGTGCCCCAAAGATGAACCTGGGGCCAGTGAGTCAGGGTGCACTGCAGCTTCAGCTCAGCCCAGGTCCCACACCAGCACCCTGCTTTCTACCTGCTCCCCAGGGAGCAGAGGAGCTGTCAAGGCTCCTTTGATTCACTGCCCCAGAGAGAGGACAAAGCCCAGAGGGAACGTACTGGCTCTGCAGAGGCTGTGGGCTCCTGATACTTGTCAGAGCTGAGCAATTAACTCCCCTTTTGCCCCCTCCTCCCCATTATCCACAAAGGAAAGACTTCAAGGTCAGGCAGAGCTACATTGAGATGTCTGCTTATCACCTGTGCGGCCTTGTGCAAATTATCCAGCCTCAGTGTTCCTGTTCATAAAGAGCTCCAATAGCAGCAGTATCCCTGGTTCCTTAGAGGAGTCGGTGGTCTGAGGCACATAACGTGTCACACTCAATGCCTGGAACATCGTAGGGGCTTAGTATGTGTCGTTCTCTCTCTGCCCAGTCAAAGGCCTTGTCAAAGCTTCTCCATTCCAGCTATCCTTTCAAATATTTGCCAGGGAAGCAAGAATAGCTGGGGTGGCCCTCACAGCCTCTTTTTCTGGAAGTAACTAATGCCCACAAGTTGGAAAATCACATTTCTTACTGGGAGGGACATGGGTATCCCTGAGGACTGGATGCCCCAGACATAGTAAGAGACACGAGGCTGGATCGAGTTTTGATCTTGACGGTGACATAAGATGGAAGCAGACGTAAGAATAGGCTACCTCTTGAATCTATCCTGGCTCCTGTCACCAGGCCCACAGAAGGACCACTGATGACTCTGGTCCTCAGAGACCTTGGGAAAAATTGGACGTGACTGAGAAAAGCACAGAAGTCTCTGGGACATGAAGGACCCCTTCCCACCCTTTTTCTGACCACACCCACACAAACAAGTACAAGCAAGAGGTACCTGGGAACTGAAGACAAACCCGCCTCCTGTCACTTGAGTGGGCAGTGTGTGGGTGGCAGGCAGAACTTCCTGTGTCCCCTCCTTCCTGAAGTCTCCATCCCACCCATGGAGGGAGGGCCACTTAGAACCCAGGTCTCAGCCTCCAAATTCTCCATATATGGTGAAGGCTAAAGGGGTCAGGGCATAAGGTGGCTGGCCCATCTAGGCACCCCAAACTGAAAGCAGTGGAGTGGAACTCAAGCCACACCTTCTGATTCCCAAACTTCCCTCCACAATTCATCATCCCCCTTCTTGGAGTGAGGAAACTGAGGCATAAGATTAGTGACACTCCAAGAGCACATCATTAGAGCCATCGTGACTCTGGGGAGGCTGGATTGCAATCTTCAAAACACACTCTCACATACACACTTGCACATACACACTAACACAGTCACACTGGCGCACCATAGTCACAAACCCATGCATACACATATACATACACATTCATACATACACACCTATGTACTCACATACAGATTCACACAGGCACGTACATGTGCACACATTCATGTATACATACAGACAGACATATGAACATACACAGGCACATACATACCTTCTGATAAACATGCGAATGCACATGCACGCACACACTTATGCATGTTTAGACATATACACACACCACAATGCACATGCTAACACATGTATACACATACGCTAACACACATGTAGGTCTCAGGGAACACATAGCCTGCCCTGAAGGCACTGGTGATGCCCACCACTGAGAGAAGTTGGCTTGGGCCCTGACTGGCCACCTTCTTAGGAAAAGGCAGAAGGACTTCCCTCCACCTCTCTCCCCTTCCCCTCAAAATAACTGCACTCTCTTCTCTGTCCCACTCCCCTCTCCCTGCTTCCCCAATGGCCTCTGGTGGTGTTGAGAGCCATCCGGGAGGTAGGGAGGCAAGAACAGGATGAAATATATGTTACATCTTATTAGCAAAGGACATCTGAGCCTCTAATTAAAATTTGCCTAATGACCCAACTTCTCTGTCATTTTTGCTCTCGGAAACATTAATTTAAGGTGACAGGTACTTAGGCAAGGGAAAATTAATTTTTCCTTTAAAAAAAATTAAAGGGGAAAAGAGCAGACTGCTCCCTTATTTATTTGTCTTTAAAATTTTTATTTATTTTTCAAGTTCTCTCCCACTCTTCTCATAAAACCCAACCCTGGAGACTAGGTCTGAGAGGGGGAGGGAGAGGAAGGGCAGTGTCAGGGAGCCTTCATGGTCCAGGTTTGGCCCAGGACGGTACTGGCTGACCCTTGGGTGGGACTGTGTGCAGCTGCTTTAACCGCAGCCCCTGCCTTGCTCCAGGGGAATGAGGAGAGTGTCCTGCTGGCTGCTACTGCCGGGATTCTGGGAACCTCATCGCACCCAGGCTGTTTGACTTGGCTGAGCTGATGCTGTCTGTTTTCCCATGAGCAGATGGCGGGCTCCTGTCCTGACACCAGGCTGCAGCCTAGCTTCTGCCTGGGCATTTCTTCCCCAAGCAACAGGCTGCAGCCCTGCAAACCCCTCCACCGGGAGCCACCTGTGAAGGAAGGGTTGCAGCAGGGTCTGGGTGCATGTGAAGGGCCCCTGAGCCCATTCTCTAGCCCTCTTGCTCAGGAGACAGGTGCATGGGCAGGATAATAGCCCACTCTCAGCATCTAAAGAATGTGAAATGTTATTCTAGTTTGCTATCAGTTGCCATGAATAAATCCTCTCACCAATAGCAACTTAGAGGAGGAAATGAATTCTTGCAGTTTACAGATTACAAATGGTCCGACACTAAAGAAAGTCGGAGCAGAAACTCAGGCAGGAACTTGAAGCACAAAACGTAGAGGAAGGCTGCTTGCTGGCTCCCTCCTGCTGAAGCTTAGCTGGCTTTCTTACACAGCCCAGAGCCCTCTGCCTAAGGAATGGTGCTCCCCAGAGTGGGCTGGACCCCTCCTGTATCAATTAACAATCAAGACAAATCTCCTGCCCACAAACCACTCTGGGCTGGGAAATCCCTCAAGTGACTCTAGGCTGTGGCAAGTTGACCATTACAGACAACTCAAATACATGTAGTCTCCTCAAGCTTCCCTCCCCCACACACACACTTTCTTTTAATCTCCAATGGTCTCTTCCGCAGCTGCCTCAGAGTCCCTGCCTCCACTCAGCCTTTCCTGGGAGTTCCCACCTCACCCTTTCCCACATTTCCAAGTCCTGCTTCAGCAGCTCTTGGATCTCACCCAGTTCAGTCTACCTTACTCATTTCCTAAGCTTCCCTTGTAAGGCAGAAAGTTTAGTTTTGAACTGGAGTCTCTAGGAGACAGGGGCAAAGGTGGGAAAGGCAGGTGAAGGAAGAGGAGGAAGAGGAGGAAAAGGAGTCTTCCCTAGATCTTGCTCTCTCCCTCTCCCTCTCTCACCCCTCTTCCTCCCCCTTCCATCCTCTTCCTCTCTTCTTCCCCTCCCTGTCCCCATCCTCTCTCTCCCTTCCCCCTTTCTCTCCCTCTTCCCTTCCCCTTCCTGTTCCCCTCCCCATATCCTTTCCCTTCCCTCCTTCTCCCCCTCCCTCCTTCTCTCCTCCTCCTTCCCTTCTCATCTCTTCCTTCCTTCCTCCCCCCTGCTCCCCTCCCCTCTTCTTCCTCCTTCTCATATCCCTTTCCCTCTTTCCCTCCCCATGTCTCTCCCCCTCCTCTTCTCCTTCCTTTTTCTCTCCCTTCCTCTCTCCCTGTCTCTCCCCTCCCCCTTCCCTCCTCCTATTCCCCTTCCCCAACTATCCTCCCCTTCTTTCCCCCTCCCCCTTTTCTCCCCCATTCCCATATTCCTTCCCTTCCCACTTCCCCTCTTTCTCTCCCTTCCCACATTGCTTGCCTTCCCTTTCCCTCTCCCTCTTCCTCTCCATTCTCCCTACCAGGCATAGCCAAAGCTGGAAATTCCTTTCTGTGCTCCCTAGGAAGGATGGCCTCTGACCGGGGGACCTCTTAACTACCCTGCAATCAGTAACTCAGTCTCCTTAGAGGCACGGGTGAAGGGAATAGGTTATCCTCTTCAAGAACTCCATTTCTACACCTAGAGGCCCAGGCTAGCTCATAGGGCATGAGTAAGGTGTATAAAGGTTCCTGTGGGATAGAAAATGGAAGACCCTTCACCCACATCAGCCTTTCCCAGGCCACAGGCCATTTGGGTCTCTGCCAGGCCACCCAAGCTGCAGTTCCCGTTACATGATGCCCAGGCAGGGTAAGAATTGGTGAGGCTGAAGGCAGAAGGAAAATGAGACCTGGAACTACAGCATTGCCGTCTACCCCTTCCCTCCTTTCTGCAAGGTCCTGGAAAAACGGCTTCCAGAGCCAATGGTGATAATCCTCTGCCCCAAGTGGTCCCTGGGAGAAACCTGAGAGCCCTAGGCAAAGCTGCACTTTGGAAAGTGAAGGAGGCCTCCTCCACTTTCACCTGCCACCTCCACTCCCCTCTGGCTCTGGAGAAACACAAGGCCTCTAATGCAGGATGCTCTGGAGATGCCTGCTCATCTTGCTTTGCATACATTTGCATACTGCGTTCAAAGAGGGCCGTTCTAATTCTGAGGATGGCAAATAAAATAAATTAACGAACGCGAGATTAACAAATGCAACTTCTGCAGCAATTGTGTCCCTGGCTGTTCTGGGCTTGGTGAGACAGAGTGCGATCCAGGCAATCAATCCCAATCACGGTGGGGGAAAAAGCCACAGGGACCCTGGCCTTCCACCCCACTGGGTTCAAGTCCACGCTACTGACATATAGGAAGGGGCTGTGAGAGGGCCAGAGCCAGTCCTGGGGCAAAGATAAGTGAGGCTTGTTTTGCTCCTTTGTGAATGCACAAGACAAAACTTGGGGTCAGAGAGGGGGTGGCCTATGGCCACACATTACCTAGGTCTTAATTCCATCTCTGCCACATCCAGCTCTAAGACCTGGGGCAAGCTACTTAACCTCTCTGTTTTTTAAGTGTCTGCATGAGTCCAGTGGGAATGATACTAACAGCCAGGGTGAGTGAGAGGATGGAATGAATTAACGCATTAGATCTGTGCCCAGCGAGTGGGACGTGCTTGGTAAGTAAGTGTTGACTAGCGTTGCTATTTTTATCACCACCGTCATTATCATTATGTGATATTAAATGCCCACAGGAGCGGCAACCAGGGACCTCATTTTTATTCACATCCTTGTCTTCATCCACTGTTTTGTGGCTCCCAACCTCTGAAGCCTTTGTATTCCAAAGGGGCCGGCCCAGGAGTCCTTTAAACTGAGACAAATGGATTGGGCTGAGTTAAGGTTTCAGTTTGCTTCAAGGCTGCCTGAAAGCAGACTTTGAGACTTATTGTCATATGCAAAACACATGCAAATTATTCTCTCCCTTGCATTCCTGAGCTCGGTATTTAAGAAGGGCCCTTGTTGAAATCTACCTTCTGGCAATTGTCTGAGGGGCACCTGTCCACCTCAGCTCCCTCAGCCAAGCTTCCCTAGGGCACCAGAGGCAACATATTGGAGCTCTGACTTCCCGCTCCCATCAGCTTTTCATTCTGCCCCAGGCAACACCTACCATCAAGGACCTTCATTCTCTTCCTCCAGGACTGGAAATCCAAGGGGGCAGGCTCAACGCTCACTGGGCCCTTTGCCCATTTCATCACGTTTCTTCCTCCCTATGTTGAAGAGGGACAGGACAGTCCTCCATATCTGCCTGTCGTCCCCACTTGCCTCTGGCTCTGGAGAACCACAGTGTCTCTAAGGCAGGATGCTCTGGAGGGAGCTGCTTCTTCAGGGTTCCCATTCAGCACATGGAAAGGTGGAGGTTCAGCATGAACCTGTGACCCCAAATCCCAAAGATGCATTAAGCCAACTCCCTTCCTGAGAATTGTCAGTCCTGAGTAAGCCAGAGTGGAGGAATGAGGATTTATGCAGAGAACCATGTGGTCCCTCTCCTATATTTGAGGCTTAGCATGCCCTGAGAAGCATGGTCTTACTAAGGGCCAGTTGGCTATCTGCCAGAATGCTTTAAAGCGCCACCAACGTTTGACACCCAAGAGTGTGAACTAAATTTCCCAGAAAGAAGAAGTACTTACCAGAGCTGATTGGCTGATTGGAACCATGAACCATCAATGGGAGAGAAGTTGGACTGTTGCAGGCCCAGAAACTAACTACAATTTATGTTGAGTGGTCATTAGTCCCTTAATAGCCGCTTACTGTCCTCCTCTGTATGGGACCTACCAGCCTTTTGACTGAGGTAAAGCCTTCAGAATGTATGGGCAGACCCCTAGCTTGTGTCAACCCAAAGCTTAGAATGTCATCATAGGCATCCGAGGCTTGTGGCAAGGTCTGTTGTGTTTGCTTTAGCCTACCTGCCAGTGTTCCCACCAGCGTGTTTGTGTTTGAGAAGTTATGATTAATGACTTTCTTCATTCTATTACTATAAAATTACTTCATGAAAGGGCTGGAGAGATGGCTTAGCAGTTAAGAGCACATACTGTTCTTGCAGTAAACCCAAGTTCTGTTCCCAGTCCCCACTTTGAGGGGTTCACAAACTCCTGAGGCTCCAGCCTCAGTATATCTGATGCCCTCTTTTGGCCTCACCAAGCACTGCATTCAAGGTGCACAAACCCACACTCAGGCATACACAAAGAGACATAAGCAGAAGTAATTTAATTACTTAAAAATAAACATTTAAAGAAACTCCATGACACTAATGTCATCTAATGTCATTTTAGAACACAGAACTGGGGATGAAGGGACCCTAGCCATCCTGGGTCTGGCAATCATGGCTCTGGCAGGCCTTGCCCTTCTCCCTCATTCCCTTTGCCTTGCTAAAAGCTGTTAGATTACATTCCTAAAGCTATCCACCAAAAGTCTATTTCCTTATTTGGCCACTCCTGAGGCTGGCTACAAAGGCCCACCCAAAAGCCCAAGTTGGCTCACCTAATTAAAATGCTCAATTAAAATTAAACACCTCATCCTAACACGAGATTTCCCCCTTTACCTTGATAAACTGCCATTTTCTTATGTGCCACTTCTGTCTCCTCTCTATCCAGAGACAGTCTTTGTCCCTCTCTGGGACAAATACCCTTTACCCCACTCCCTTTCCCCTGTTTTCCCCTCTCCTTTGTTCCTTTATTCTTTCTCATTCTCTATCTCCTGTCTTTGTCTCTATTCCCTGATTTTGTCCCTCAGGGAAAATAAATATCCTTTGTGCTGAGAACTTGGTCTTGAGGGTCCTGAGCCAATACTTTTCTTTTCAGGGGGTAACCTAAATCTGGGTTCCCCAGCAATGGTCCCTCCTATTTGATGCCAAAAGAGATGCTCTTTTATATCCTTTGAAGTGAGGCCTGTGTTTTAGGGAATGCAAGAGCCATTGCTGAATGTCACCGTGGACTTGAGCCCCGACCCAGCAGTCCATAGGCGTCTCCTTACCCTCAACCCAACACTGGCACCATGGCACCATTGTTAGTATTTTGGAACACAACCTTCTGGGATTACCTAGTAACTTATGATGTCATCATGTGTCGCTGGCCAGGTGGCCACACCTGGAAGGCATGGTTACCTTGCCCCTTAAAGGAACATCCCAAAATGTGGTCTCTCCTCTTACTCTCTCACTCCTCTCTCTTTTCTTCTCTCTCTCTCTCTCTCTCTCTCTCTCTCTCTCTCTCTTGGCACCCCCTCCCCTCTTTTCTCTCTCTCCCTATCATGCCCTGTTCTCCCCTTCCCTCCATACCCACCTAATAAACCTCTTGCATAGAAGATCAGTTGACCAGCCTCATTTCTTTAATTAATAATATAACAACCATGAGGCCTCAAAACTCATAATACTTGCCTGGAGTGACCCTAAGTCAAGTCAAGGTTCAGAAACCAGAAGTTAAAAGTCAGAGGCTGCCAAATGCCAGAAGGGACTCCTTCTCATCCTAAGTACCAGCAAGAGACAGTAAGGCGAAGAAGAGTGACAGTCTCAATCATGAGGCCACCTTCCCAGATTTGGCCAGGCCCTTATTCACCCCAGACACCTCGCACCCACACCCCAGAGCTGTCAGCTGCAGCTCCTCCCAACCCCAGCTCTGGTACCTTCTGAGGCCCTGCTCAGCCACAGCCACATTAGGTTGATTAAGGGGCACATTCCAGAAAGAGAGGACCGTATTTCACCCCCACCTCCTGTCGTTTCCTCTTTAAGGTACCTCTCCCCATCACTGTCATCCTCTACCCTGGCCCTGCCACCCCCTCCATACTTCAGCCTCCTCAGTCTCTAAGGGGACAAGATGCTGCAGTGCTGCAGTGGGGGCCAGACTGACAGCTGAGGTTGGAGAGGGAAATGGAACCTGTTCTATGGATCATGGGATTTACTCTTCTCCACTGCCCTTCCCTGCGGTTAGCAACCCCACTTTTTCATAGGTGACAAAACCTTCAAGAGGTTAGGCTATTGTCCTAGGAGCAAAGGCTTCATTCTGAAAGCATGCCTCTGCCCTCCCCTGTTCTGCAATGGCCTCCCACTGCCCTGCTGACCATGCGCAGCCCAGCCCAATTTCAACTCAGAAAGCAAGCATCTCGTTGAAGCTAGTTACACAGAGCTTGGGTCCTTTCACAGCAGTTCCAGGCCAGGACGTGAGGCAACTTTAGCATCCTCCCTTAGCAGATGGATTTGCATCACTCCCCTCATTATCCCAAATTGTTAGTTTAACAGGTGGGGAAAACTGAAGACCAGAGAGGGCAGATAATTGGTCCAAGGCTGCACAGCAAATGCACAATGAGATGAGCTCAAACTTGCCACCTAGAGGTGAAATCACAGAGGGCAACCTGTCCCCAGTGTTTCTCTCTTGTCAGCCCAAGTCTCACCCTACCTCCCTTTCCCACAAAACAATCTTTGTGGAAAAGCTAGGATGGGGCATTCTGCAGAAAAGAAGTGGCTTGATGGCTCCATGCTCTCTCCTTCCTGGGCCTGGCATTGATGTGCTGTGTGGAAAGGATTCTGCTCTCTCTGAGTTTCACCTCCAGCTATAGCAGGTTTGTGCACGGTGAGGATGTTAGCATGGTTAGATATGAGATAGGACTGTCCAGCTGTCAGGACTGTGCTGGGGAGGAAGCAGCCCCTGAGGCAGACCCCAACTGTGAGCAAAGCTTGGGCTTGTGCTCACAGGCACTGCTCTTCTCCTGGGGTAAGATCTCAAGAGTGCGCAGCGGGCACTCTTGGCAAGGAGCCCTGGACTGCAGAAAGCCACTGTCACTGATAAATCTAACACACCTTCCTCCTGCCTTCTCTCCCCAGTGGATATGAACGAATTAGGACCCAAAGACCCTGGTGGTCTAACCAGCCCCCTCTGAAGTCCCCCAGGATTCTTGTGTTTTGAGACAGTGAAGACCCCACTCTGGAAAAGCCTTCAGTTTCAAACAGGCCTAGAATCGGTTAGGGATAGAAAGCCTCAGTCATGCCCACCAGCCTTCTGCCTCCCCCACCTACCACCTACAACGTTCCTGCAACTCCATGATTCTTCTACGGTATAGTCAGGTCTGCGGCTTCTTCGAGCGAAACGGAAGCTGTTGCCTCTGTGGACTCTGCACTGCTGTTCCAAGATTAAAAGGCAAAATAACGGAGGTCTTCAAATTGGGGGGCTGCAGTAGTGATGACAGAGCTATGGACACAGCAGGCCTCCGCCCATCACAGAGCACCCCACCCTGGGGGTGGGGCAGGTATGAAGGGCTCCGAGGCTGAGGGAGCTGAGGGGCCTGCAGCTCTGTCTGCCTGTGAGCACAGGGGCACATCACTCCAGCTAGCCATCTGGGAGGAGCGGAGAGACTCCGTACCCTTCTGGGGACCAACAGCATTAGCTGCAGCTGTATAATACCAATGGCCTCATAATTTATATAGTGGCTTTCATTACTTCCCTTCTCCAAAGGCTTGTTCAATAAATTTCCATTTTATGAATTCCAAAGTGCTTTGTGGAGCTCAGAGCTCCACCTGGCTCTGACTCCAATAGAAAAAGGACAGAGAGGGTGGGGAAGGTGGAAGGGGGCTCCTCCAGGTCCCCACAAGCTGGGGCTGGGTGACTTGCTGGTATGGGATCGGGGGACTCCTGCAGGCTTGGAGGGGGACAGCCTGGGACCCAATTCTGGGCTCCTCCACTTCCTGGCTCTGGAGGCTTGTGCTCACCTTCAGCTTCTGCAAACGTGGGAGGGATCTGATCTCTCTCAAGGACTGTAGTGAGCAAAAGATGTGCTGATGGGAACATAGACCAGCTCCGTGCTGCTCGAGCAAGCACAATTTTCTCCTTGCTTGTCATGGATGCCGAAGGTGTCAGTTGCCTCCTCCAGAAGCCTCCTGGGTTGGCACCGCAACTCAGACCCCTTTTTTCTGTGCCTAAAACTCTATTCAGCAATGGAAGATTCTGTAATACTCACTGATACAATGCTGAAAAATCCCCAGGATCTATTGTCAAGTTTTTGAAAAGCAAGATGCATTTAGAAATAGCTAAGAGAATAAATTTTAAATGTCTCTCCGCAAAAATGATGGGTGAGGGAGGTGATGGATATGTTAATTAGCTTGATTTAATCACTCCATATTGGATGCATATATCAAAACGTCACATTGAACTCTATAAATGCACATAATTATAATTTATCAATTAAAAATAATATTAATAAAAGAAAAACCAAGATGTAAGCCTAGTTGAATAACTGAATTTTAATTTAATATATTTGATATGTTTGAACATACATAGGGAGATCCATATAAACAGGGAAAATCAGTATGTGGATGTCATGCTCTTAACTGATTTATCCTCTGAGGGAAGGGCTCAGCACTAGAGATTAACAATTTTAATTTATTTTGTATAATTTAATATAACAAGATTGAGAACGATTATCGTGTGACCCTATTCCTAGGGAGATGTGAACAGACATTTACTTACCACAGATAGGGACTAAAGTAAGGATACCACTGAGGTCCAGTTTGGTGAACCATTGAGTTTTATTGGGGTTACTTACAGGAATATGGGTGAAGGGTTACTTACAGAAGCAGAAATCATTCAAAAACAGCCGCATCACCAAAGCCCACCCCAAAATGGGTGACAGCTCATGGAATCTGGGAACTTGGAGTTCACTGCACAGCCTGTGGGCAACTCAACAGATCTCTTTCAAGCCAGTTCAGATGGTCTCTGCCTCTTCCAGGCTGCTTGACTTATATGAGCCCCTTCTAAGTAGCTCTGCTCCTCTGAGACAAGGAGAGAGGAGTCTAGCACTTCTTGTCAGTTTCAGGGACCGCCTTAGCCTTCTGAGTTGTTCCTGAGTCTCATTGAGCTCCTTGTAAGATGGAATGTATTAACTCGAAGAAAGTGCTGTATAACAGTGATTTTTACTTTGGGGTGAATTAAGAAAAGAGGGTTAGGGAAGTTGCCCCATTTTGTAGAGTGCTCACATAGCATGTACAAGGCCCTCGATTCTAAACCTAGCACCACATAAAAGCAGACACGGAAGAACACGTCTGTTATCTTGGACTTGGAAAGTAGCAGGAGGAGCAACAGAAGTTTAAGGCCATTCTTGGCTACACAATAAGTTTGAGGCCAGCCTGGGCTACACGAGATCTTGGTTTTTGTTTGTTTGTTGTTGTTTTTAGACATCATCTTCCCCTCATTCTTTTTGAGAGGATGCAGCCAGGATTTAGATGACAATGTTTAGATAACAGAGATAATAGGGACACTTTACTCACTGTATTTATTTATTTATTTATTTATTTTGAGACAGGGTTTCTCTATGTAGTCCTGGCTGTCCTGTACTCACTTTGTAAACCAGGCTGACCTCAAACTCACAGAGATCCACTTGCCTCTAACTCCTGAGTGTTCAAAGGGATTAAAGGCATGAGCCACCACACCAAGTTTTTTACTTTTTTTTTTTTTTTTTTTAGTAGGGAGATTTTAAAGCCAGAAATTTAGAAGATGCATTTGTTTTCTTTGGTTTTGGTTTTTGTATTCTGGTGAACCAGGCTCTGGGCTTTGTCCCTTTCTTCTTTCTGCCTTCTATTCTCTGTCTCTCTACCCTCTGTCAGAGATCTAAGCCTGTTCTCCCCACTGACAGCCTGGCGAGCCTCACATCTAAACACCTAGCTAGGGACACTACTCAGGAAACAGGTTGCCTGGAAACAGAGCTGAGGACAAGTATGGTCTGGCCAGAGATCACCTTCTCCCTCTCTTGCCATCAAAAGAGACCACCACTGTGGTGTGATGAAGCCTAGCAAACCCTGGCCTCAGTTTCTCCTTATGTATGTGTACAGCATACAGATGAATCCTCTGGGATCTTTTCTGAGTCTAGCAATTGATGCTCTGGATGCAGAAGAAAAGACCAGAGCCCAGTGAAAAGTTTCGCAAAGGCAACCTTACTTTATGAATAAACTCTGTCAAAAATAGTGGTGGTGGGGGATATCCCTGTGACTCAGTTTTCCCTCTGTATAAAAGAGGAATAAAGGAAGTACTGACATTCCTTGGTCATTATGACATTTGAACCTAACTCTGCTTAGTGTAAACACCGTATATGTCAGTACACATTCCGGGCATCTTTACTCTTTACTGACCCATCGTAATTATTCATTAACCAGCTATATTCTGCTAAATTTTGCTCCATGATCTGGGAATGCAAACAAAGCTCTTACTAAATCGTATATGACTTTCAGTTTAGGTGGGAAAAGTCCTGGAAGATCTTAGCAAAAGGCATAAACGTCCCCTGGGGAGAAGAAAAGCAGGGAGCATTTGTCCCTGTGGAGGGCCCAGGGCAAGAACTGGGAAGACCTGTTCCCTTCCTGTCCTCTCCCAGGCTTATGCACTGATGTCTCCCTATCCCTGTACTTTGTGTAGAGCTGGGCGTAAGCTGAAAAGGTAGCCACGCCCTGAGGCTGGAGCTATGCCTTTGCAGCACCTTGTAAATCCCTCTGTACCACCCACAGTTGGGCCCAAAGGCTACTCCAGCCAGCCCAAGCTAGTGACTCCATCACTAGAACAAGTAAGTGTTGAACCTTCCCAGAGAACAGTGGTGCCATGGACAGCAGCCATGGGGCCCTGTGTTGGGTGATTCACCTGTGCTGAGTGGACCTCGTCCCAGCACACCTTGGATTCAGGGAGAGGCTGGGATGTGGAAAGGAACTTGGAGATAGTGAGCTGACTCTTGGAGGACAACCAGTAGCTAAGGACTAGTAAGAGAGCATTAATCCTTTTCCCAAGCATATCTCTCTCTCTCTCTCTCTCTCTCTCTCTCTCTCTCTCTCTGTGTGTGTGTGTGTGTGTGTGTGTGTGTGTGTGTGTGTTGAGGCCAGAGGAAAACCCTCAGGTGTTTTTCTCCAGGAGCCACCCACTTTCCTTTAAGAGACAGGGTCATTCACTGGCCTGGAGCTCATCTAATGGGCTAAGCTGGCTGGCCAGTGGGGCCCCATGGATGCGCCTGTGTGTGCCCCTCTAGAACTAATGTTATAAGCATGCACCACCACGCTTAGCTTTTTACATGAGTTCTGGGGGTTCAAATCCATGCCCTTGTGCTTACACGACAAGCATTTCATCCACTGAGCTAGCTCTCCAGAACCACACCCACACACCAGCCCTCTTCTTTGGAGGCCTGGAAAACAGTGAGCTCCTCCCTTAGTTGAAGCTGCAATGCAGAGGAAAGGGGTGGGCAGAGAGGGTCTGAAAGCATATTGTTCTCTTGAGTGCACAGGCCAGCAAGGGTCTAATGAGGCTGGAAAGAGCAGTGAGAGTGACTTGCTCCATTGAGGGGCATCCGGGGGCCCAAGGCAAGTTAGGAGAACTAGTGTCCTTCCCCAGCTTTGTGAAGAACACACAGCCGTGTCTGCAGCCCCAGCCACTGTGGCCTCACTCAGCCCATCCTTCCTCCACCGCCTGAAGCCAATCTGCCCCGTGCCTGCTCATTTCCTTTTTAAAAAAAAAAAATCCTTTCTTTTAACCTGACCTTGGCTAGAGGGAAGAAAGGCATGGTTCTAAATAGCTAAATAGCAGGAGAGACTGGGGTGAGACTCAGTGTGTGTGGAGAGCTTCCCCAGTGTGGCAGCGTGAGCAAGACTCAGTCACATCTGGCTCCCCACAGGCTCCTCATTTTTCAGCAGGGCTCAAAATAGAAAGGATTTGGAATAAAGTTCTAGAAAGGGTCACCACTCAGCCGGGAGGTTAAAGAAAGACAAGGACTGGGGTGACTGAGATGCAGGAGACCCCGGCTTATAAGATGGGGTTGAGGGGGGGTGCGGGCCTCCTCATAGGAGCCAGCTCAACGGCTGCTGAGTGTCCAGTTTGTTACTGTGCTACCACAGAGAGAAGGAAGGACATCTCCTTCCTCTAGACAGGGGTCCTGAAGGAAAGGAATGGATCCTAGTTATTTTCTGGTCCTCAGCATTAGGTACAAGGAGCTCTCATCCACATTCAACAAACACATCTCAGATGCTGAGAAGATGCACCAAACACCTATTCTGCACCAGGCTCTGGGCTGAGGAGTTCACAGATTTAACCTCATTTCATCTCTATTCCACTGTGCTCAGACACGGCTGTAGTTATCTCTTCCGGCTGATGTGGACATTGAAGCTCAGAGAGTTTCATTTCCTCTCCCATAGCCACAGATTCCTCCTCTAGGCAGCATGGCCCTAAAGCCTGGCTTCTCGCCTGGCTACCCAGAGATAGAGGAGCTGGGGGTTGGGAGATAGCACAGTGAGGTCCCCAGACCACCATGAAGTAAGCCAGCCCTGGATTTCAGCCTTCTGCAGCTCTGCGTGTACCTGTGGAGTCAGGCCTGGTTGTTCCAGTCTGCTTCCTGGAATAAGGCTCTGAGTCAATGGCACCCCTCTAGGCTCTGCACTCGGATGTTTACAAGGAAATGTAATGTTTCCCCAAGAATGACCGTAAGGTTTGCTTCTCAAGGACACCAGGTCTGGGATACCTACAGGTGCCAGAGGACAGCATTAGATAGGTAGATTCCTGGGAGGAAGGGAGGGATGGAGAGAGGGAGGGAGAGAGGGAGGGAGGAATGGAGGGAACAGTTCAGGGACCCTAGTGAGGCCCACTAGAGAACGGAAAGAAGCAAGGAGGAGGCCAGCACTTCCTGCATCTTCTCATACTATGGGCTGCTTTTAACCCCCCTCCCCCACCACCACCACATGCTCCCGAGAGGAAGGCACTGGGCCCCATGATAGATGTGAACAGTCTAGAAGTGGCAGGTCAGGGTCTGAACCCAGGTTGTCTGACCCTAACCTATGTCCTTTCGGCCATATCTCACACCCAGAGGGTTTCATGTCCCTGTGGGATGTGTCGGCAGCCCCATGTTCCATGCCTCACACCCATTTTTCCCGTTGGAGAAATAGGCATGGCCTCCTGCAGTTCTTCAGCAGAACGAATCCCTGGAAATGGAAATGGAAATGGCTGCCAGCTACAGCCAAGCTCTCACCACTTCCGGGACACCTCCATCTCAATAAGGAGTCAAAGATTCTTGTGCCCTGTCACCCCAGGGACTCTAGGGAAGAGCCCAAGAAGTGTGCATTGGGGACTCTGTCTGTCAGCCCTCCATGTGTGTGGCAGATGGGAACACTCAAGCAAGTGAACCAACCCATAGACTCTGGACCATTGAAGAGGTTCAGTCCCTTGATCCAGGACCCATTGTGAAAGGAGGGGCTGAAGGCACAAGGCACAAGAGTGAACATCTCCTGGGTCTCATGGGTACTTATTCCTCAGGCTCTGCATAGCCTGAAATGACACCAAGGAATCTAAAGCTACAGCTCAGAGAACTGCTGGATCCACCACCCTGGTAAGGACACATGCAAGCACTCCTCACATCATCTCACGAAACCTGCTAATGAAGTAGTCGCGTAGCCACTGTCCTATCACAGTTGGTGACATCCCAGTTGGCAGCCAGGGAGCAACACAGCCCGTGACCCTGGGGTGCCTGTTGTGCTGGTGAGTTTTGTCCACTTGATACAAGCCTAGACACACCTGGGAAGAGGGAAGCTCAACTGAGTGCCTCCATCTGATTGACCCATGTGGATGTCTGTGGGGCACTTTCTCAATTGAAAATTGATGTAGGAGAGTCCAGTCCACTGTGGGTAGTGCCTGAGCAGACAGGCCTGAGATGTACAAGAAAAATAACTGATGAGCAAGCCAGGAGAAGCAAACCAGTAAGCAGTGTTCTTCCATAGCTTCTGCTGAAGAGACCTTGCCTGCAGGTTCCTATTTTGAGTTCCTACCCTGGCTTCCCTTTCCTCCAAAGTTGCTTTTGTTCAAAGCAACAGGAAAGCAAACAAGGACACCTTCCTAGTGACCAGAGACCACACCTCCCCAGCAGGTTGAGAGCTGGTGAGGTCTGACTCTGCAAACCAGGTGCCCGGGAGCCAGGAGCAGGATGCTGTGAGCAGACCAGAGAGGGAGCTGTCAGCTTCCACCTGCGTGGGCTTGATGCTTGTGCAGGCTTCCGCTCCCATTCAGGGGTGATTGAAGGCACCGGAGGGGAACCGTGCGTCTTCCGGGATTATGCCGATTATTTGCTGGATAATGACTCTGTCTATTCTTAAGCAGAGGCTGGTGCGGGTGCTCCCTCCTACAGCAACCTCGGTGCTCCAGACAGGCCTGCCTTATGCTAGTGCCCTTCTCAGTCAAGTCTCGGGAAACTTTTACTTAGGCCCAGCTGGCACACACAGCTGGTGGGCAAGGGCTCAGCCTCCTGCCAGCACAGCTGGAATTCACAGGCTTCCCTGGGTAGAAGAGCTGCTTGGAGATCTTTCAGCTAATGGGGGCCCTACCGTGTTGTGTCAGCTGTTAGGCAGGTAGGATTCAAGTTCCTCTGTAATGGGAAGGAAGTAGGAGGTGAAGAGTTCAAGCCACTGGTTCAGTTTAGCACACCATGCAGTACCTCTCACACGGCCAAAATTTGTTCAAAGAAGTGTGTCCTGTCACTGAGACAACCTGAAGCTTAGCCTGGTCCCAGGCTTCAAACCCCAGAAGAGACAGGGAACCCCTTCTGCTTGCTTATGTTAATTCATATAAAACAACCTTTGATGTCTGTTCTTGGGCCAAGGATGCTATGAAGTAGTAAAGGTTTACTCTACCCCATAAACTGTCTTCTCCATCTGAGGAGGGCCCTCAGATCTGAAGCTGGGATGCCAACTATACATACATACATACTTACACACACACACACACACACACACACACACACACGCACACATACACACACACATACACACATGCTTCCTATTCCCTAAAGCCATACTTCTCTATTCTCAGGAGCCTTATTCTCTAAGCTCAGACCTCCCTCTTCCCCAGACCCTGGGTACCAGGCTCTTGGGACAATGCCCTTTCTTATCCTTCCTGGAAATGTTGGAGCTGGGCACAGAAAGAGTTAGGGAGAGTGTGTAAAGGCACCCAGACTTGGCCCTCAGAAGAGCCTCCTGCATCCTAGAGAGTTCAGGCCAAGCAGAGTAAGCAGGGAGGCAAGCTTACAGGCACGCCTCTGGTCTAGCCAGGCAGAGAGATGAAGCCTACTGCTGTTCTCTATTGTTCGCTCTCCTCTATAAAGCCTTCCCAAAGACAGACCAAAGATGGGGACCTCTCTCTCCACAGGCCCAAAAGAAAAAAGCAAAGACCTAGGGCTTTGGGGAGAAGAATGCATCAAAACTAGAAAGGGGCCTAAGTGGTTTTCTGCTCCCTTGCAAGTTCTTAGTCATAAGGGCTTAGGGGACTGATGTGCTCTACAGGGGAAGCAGTTTCAGCAGCATGGGCTGCGTTTGCCTGGCCAGGGTGCTATGGGTGAATGAGGCTGGAGAGATGGCTCAGCAGTTAAGAGCACCGGCTGCTCTTACAGAGAACCTGGTTTCAATTCCCAGCACCCGCACCGCAGCTCATAACTGTTTGTAACTCCAGTTCCAGGAAATCCGACACCCTTACACAGACATGCATGTAAACAAAGCATCAATGCACATAATATAAATTAATTGATTAAAAATTTAAAAAAAGAATAAAGACCCCAAGGGATGACTATAGAGGTGGATTTCAAGGAGAGGATGCTGAGGCCACTCTAGAAAGCCTTTGGGAAATTCAGGCTCCCCTGGCTTTGCATAAAAAGTTGAATTTGGTGAGTCTAGCTTAGAAATCTACTGGGGTTTCCTCAGGTCTTCCATGAGGAAGAGTTGTCAGGAAGCTTTCCTTCAGCTTGACCTGAACATGTTGGAAAGCTAAAAGAATGGGGTATCGGCTCAAGCCCTAAGGGGCCTCTGGGAACAAGGTCCCAAAGACTGGAGGTGTGAGAGTCAGCCTCCTCTGTGGCAGGTCTTCCCAGCTTCAAAGAGAAAAGGCTTAAGCAGGCCCAGGCACCAAAATCAGACATCAAAAGCCTCCTGCCCACTGCCAGCCAGATGAGATGTGCTAAGTGTAAATGAAGTTGAAATGTGCAATTCAATTTCCCTTGAAATGTACCTGTCAGCCCCGGAGGAAAAGATTAGAGAGTAAAGCATCCTTCTGGTCTAGCTTCTGCATGGGTGCTTTCCTCCCAGCACCCCGTCACCACTCCTCAGCCCTCCCCTGCCTACTGAAAGTGCCTCGTTCTTGGGCTGGCTGCCCACCCAGGGATGCAGGATAGGAGGAAGAAATCTCACCTTGGAGAGGGGAGGGACAAAAAGATGGATTTCAGAACTTAACTATCGAAAACAAACTGAGAGGCTTCGAAGATTAGCTCAGCCTTGCAGGCATCAGAACCTGAGTTAGATCTCTATAACTCATTAAAACAAACAAACAAACAAACAAAAGATGTCTGGCATTGTGGAGCATGCTTGTAATCCCAGTGCTGAGGATGCAGAAGAAGACAGATCTGTGGGCCTCACTGGCCAGCTAGGCTGGCGGACAACTTGATGACTTCCAGGCTGGTGTGAGACACTGTCTCAGAGAGAGAGGGTGAAAAAAAGGTGGACTCCTGAGAAACAACTGAGGTTGTCCTTGGTTCTGTAAACACACACAGCCACACACAACACATGTATACACATCACATCCTCACATACATATAACATATGCTGGCACACACATATAAAACACATAAGTACACATACATACACACACACATAACACGTTGGCACACACATATAACACACATGTGCACACACATATACCGTATGTTGGCGCATACACCCATATAAAACACACACACAGCTAGAAAGTGTACTGAAAATTATTTGCTTCTTCATGGAGACAATGGAAAAGAAGGACACAGCCCCTATCCCCAGCCAGGGATGCCTGAGCCTAGTAAGAAGAGTCAGTCCCAACACCAGTTTGCTGGGCTAGGCACACACAGCCCCTCTGGGAGTGGAGGTCCTTGCTATAATGGGACAGATATGATGATGCTGACCAGGAGCTCCTACCTCAGATAGGCATTCAGTCTGGTGGAGGAGGTAGCTCACTTTGAACCCCTCAGTCTGGTGGCCATTCAGTTAACATGCAAGAAGCAACATAAGCCCTGCCAAGCTGGGCATCAACCTGTACCAGACTTCCTGAATCAAGGCTCCATGTACCTCTCATCCACTCCTGGTCATCCCCTCTTTCACCTTCCCAGCCTAGGCGGAGCCTGGCCTGCCCACCCTTAACCAACTGTGCAGCCACAGCTGAAGCAGTGCATTCTGGGAGGGCTGATTCCCAAGGCAGCCACTGCAGCTCAGCCTCGATTCCATACTAAAAACCAGCAAGATCAGTAGGCAGAAATCAAGTCTTCTTTCTATCTTGAGATTATGGGGTACAAGAGGAGACAGCCACACTGCAGTCCCAGCCATGGGGGTTCCTGGTCCCAATCAAACAGCCACCAAGCATTCCACCTTGATGAACACCTTGGTCTGAGCCCTATGCACATACAGAGGAGCAGGGGTGGGGTGGCAAGCTTCTACCCCAGAAAAGGGAGCTGGCATCACCCAAAGAGCTGGATAGATAATAGACTGCCAAGCCCTAGCCCAGGTTCCTCATTCTGTTCCCTATGATGCAGGCTAGAACTTTGATGCATGCTAGACCAGACTACGCCTTTGAGAACCACAGTTGAAAACTTATAGCAAATATTAATAATCCCAGTGTTCTGACTCTTCCTGGTAATAGAATCACACATCTATCTGCTCATTTCGTTTTGAGACAGGGTGGGACACATGTTCCTGCACCAGTGAGTGTAACTACTGAGCTTGCTCTGACCAGTGAATAGTCAGAGGCCTTGAAGAGAGCTTTCTGTAGGTGGGCCTCTTGTAGTTCTGCTGTTTGCCAGGGAAGAACATGCTTTGGAGAATTGCTGAGCCCAGAATGGAGGCCGTGGGCTCAGACCTGAAGCCAGCCCATGGCTTCAAACTGAACTGCCCTGCCCACCCGAAGCCTGTGCTTGAGAATAGCGTTTGCAGTTCTAAGTCTTGAAGATCTGGGGATTATTTAATATATGACATTTTCATAGCAGAAACCTGTCTGATACAGGGGCTTTGCAGGACACGCCGAGAAATTGATTTCGCTAGGTAGGAGCACAGGAGCTGAATGTGAAAGATAACCAACTGGGCAAAACTGGAGGCACAGAGGATAAGTGGGAGACAGTTGCCACATGAGATGCAGAATAACATGCTTCTAACATGCTTCTGGACAGCAGAGAGATGGATCCATTCATGCAGAACAGGAACACCATGCTTTCAATACCATTCTCAGAAGGACCATCACAGGACAAAAGCTACCCCAGCACCCACCACCCCACCTGACTTAAGCCCTGTGAACCCCTGGGCAAGCTGTTCCCCCCAAGAGCAGCATAAGAGCTAAGGGGCAAAGCAGGGATTGCAGGCTGAGAAGCAATTTGTGTTTTTCTCCGATCTGTTTGATTCTAAGTCAGCCATAGATGAGCTTCGCCCACAACTGGTGGTCTTTTAATTTAATTGTGTGGTGCCGGGGCGGCTCCCTCTCCCTAGCAAATACATCAAAATTGTCACGTTGTAAATAAACAGCCCTCTTCTCCCACACAACACCCACCATCCCCATCACTGACATGCAAGTGCAGCTGTGGCGGCTGCAGTGGGAAGCAAGGCTGCACGGGGCTGGGTCCCAGAGGACCGTGGGGAGCCAGGAAAGCCTCAGGGCCAGCTGGGTCCGTAGGGAGGATCAGGAACCTCTCTTGAGGCTTTTCATCTGAAAAAGCTGGTCTCAACCTGAGTCAAGCTAAATTGTAGCTTCACCCTGAGCTATAAGGTGTGAAGGTACTTGAGGGAATACAGAGCATTTCCAAGTGCAGCCTCAAGCCTTCAGCTAGCTCCCTCTCTGTGTGAATCTTAGGAAAATTACTTAACCACTCTGTCCCTTGGTTTCCTGATCAGGGAAATAGTGAGAATAAAGGAAGACCCGCTCCACATTGCTGTGAGACAAATAAAAGTCGTGGGAACAGAGCTGGGTGGGGCTCGTTAGTTATGCTACAGACAGAAAGGTTGAGGTCAGAGGCTCAGGTTTCCCCAGTCTCCCGTCTCCTGACAAAAGGTGGGGCAGGCCCATTGGAGATCTGTCAGACAAGACTTTTTCTTAGTTGAGTTGTCTCCCTGGGAAAGAACCCTTTACACATCCTGTTGGATTTAGTGTCCCACCCCTACCCATATACACAGGAAGAGTGAGGGGTGTGACCCGAACTGATGGCTCTTGCCTAATCATCAGATGGGCAAGGAGGAGAGGGCGCTGCCTCTGTTCCCTCTCAGGGCAAGAAAGGGCCAACAGCCTTCCTACTGGGCACAGGAGACGATGGTAAGCCAAACAGAGCAGAAATTCTTTCACTGCTGTGAAGAAAGTGGACCATGTCCCTCTTTAGTATC
Organism: Meriones unguiculatus; assembly: GCF_030254825.1. NCBI lineage: Eukaryota > Metazoa > Chordata > Mammalia > Rodentia > Muridae > Meriones > Meriones unguiculatus. Next base: position 37,800,449 of record NC_083355.1, on the reverse strand, counting down.
TACTCTGCGTGCTGTGACATAAAGCTCTAGCATCGGGCTTTTCGGCTTTGGATCCATCATATCCCTTAGTTTCGTCAACAGATCACCGAATGGCTACCCTAGTCCAGCTTAGCTTCCCTAGCCCAGGCTCCTCTTCTGGGACAACCATGCCAGCCTTGGCAGTTCATCGTGAGATCCAGATAACTGCCTGCTTCCAGCAGGCCTCCCTCAGGGCTGGGTTAGGCTCCATGCTGGTTCAGTTGTTTCACAGAGACTTCTGGATGCCTGCCTTCTTCACTGGTAGCAGAGACTCTCCTCTCCGACAAAACCTCCAGAGCCAATCAGATTCTCCAGCCTCCCTTGCCACTCAGTTTGGGCAGCAGTGTGTGAGACTGGAGTCTGGCATGTGCTCTCAGAGCAGGTGCACCCGACTCTCCAGCCCCCTGACGCCCTTCTTCCTGCTCCCTGGTGATGGACAGTGCTGAGTCCGGGTGGCCACTCTAAGAAGGCACACAGCCTAGGGAACAGGAGAGCAGCCACCCTCAGGACACCCATTACGCTGGACTGCTGGTGAGCAGCCTGTGGTCTTGAGAAGGAAACAATCTTGGATCCTCTCAAAGCCACTGTCACTTTGACTCTGGATTGCAGGGATAATGCGACCTGCCACCTGTGTAAGCACAGCCTGTCACTGCAGCTCACCTGTTGAAGAATGTGAAGGTGGGGCAGGGGGTGGCTCCGTGGCAGAGTTCTTGCCTGGCATTTGTGAGATCCTGAGTTCCACCCCCAGCTTCCCCTTCCTAAATCAAAAACAAGAAATGAAGGCTAAAGGTGAGTCTGTGGTGACCCTAAAATGCCTTCCTTGGAAGACTAAAAGCACAGTGGCGCTGCTGCTATGCTACCCCGCATGACGTAGGATGTGAGTCAATGTGGTAAGACAAAGGTGGAGAACTGAATTTAGGGCACAAATATCGAGCAGGAAGAGATGTCTGGGGCCCAGGAAGGATTCTGGGTCTGCAGGTGTAGTCTTCAGGGCCACCTCTGTAAGAAGCTGAAGCACGGTCCTAGGCACAGAGCTGAACAAAGCCACAAGAGAGGAGGCGCCAAGATGCTCAGGTAAGCCTGTATCCCGAGCCTCATCTGCGCGATAGTAGTGAAGGGTAAGGCACTGAGTTAGTAAGGGGGTTGCATGAAGCTAGGGGAGGTGGCACAGGTGGAGACTAGACTAGACATTCAGGGTCATTCTCTGCTACATAGTGAATTCAAGACCAGCCTGGGTCACATGAGACCCTGTTTCAAGCAAAGTATTTGCATGAGAGAGCCTAGGGCAAACCTCCACAAGCTCTTGGTATTTTAGTTTAGACTTAGATTGTGTGGAGTGTTTGCAGGTAAATGGTAGGGGAAGAAGAGAAAACAGAAGCAAAGTTCCTATGGCAGAAACGAATGTGATGTAATTAAAGGCAGGTACTATGGAAATTTGTCATTATCCAGCATCCAAACTTCCTTCTTTTGTTTGAAGATCCCCTGTTTTTTTGCCTCATGAATACCGAACAAATCTGGCAATGTACTTCTAGCCTCTCTTGCAGCTAGAGTACATGCAAGCACCTAGCCTGTTCCTAGCCTCCCTTGCAGCTAGAGTACATGCAAGCACCTAGCCTGTTCCTAGCCTCCCTTGCAGCTAGAGAATATGCAAGCACCTAGCCTGTTTCTAGCCTCCCCTTGCAGCTAGGGTGCATGCAAGCATCTGGCCTGGATCCTGTCACACAAGCTGCGCTGTGCCTTGTCTCTCAGCATCCTCCCATTCCTCACAACACACATAAAAAGCTGCTATTTTGTCACTTAGAATCTTCATCCCCCAGAGCCCTGAGAAGAGCCTTCTTTGTTATGCCAACGCCTGCTTTATCCAGAGCTGAGTGGATACACAGAGCCCCTCTTTGCCCTCTAGAAACCCACCCTATATCCCCAAACACAAAAGTATGTCATCATCCAACAAAACTCTGCACCTGCCACCAAGGCTCTTCAGGGATCCAGAGCCTGCTCTCTTAGGCAGAACTCTGCTGGATTCTGCCAACCTCCACTTTGCTTCTCAGAAATCTGCTCTGGGCTTTGTTTGTCATTGCAATATTGATGTACAGAGACTTTTTCATTCCGTATAACTCCACTTTGTTTTTATAGCAACTTGCTTGGCTACGTGGAATTCAGCCTCTTTCCTTGGAACTGGGCTTAACTGTGTCAAACCTTTGGTGAGTTTATAGAGATCTGAATTCATGGAACTCTGCCCTATTACCAAGAACCCTGCTGTGGGCTGGCCGCCTGGACCATCTGAAGCAACTCAGATAAAATTAGATAGCACTGTTTACCAGAACTCTTTTCTGAGATTGGCCACAGAATGACAGCCTCATCTAGGTATAGACTGTATAGAGAGGAATCCAGTGTCACCCACTGGGGGATTTAGACCCCTGTGTTCCGAAGACACACAGAAACCTCGAAGCTTGCACTGAAACCATCTTTGTTTTTTTCCTACTGGATTCCCACTTTCTTCCACAAAAACCAACATCTTGGCTGTGTCTTCTCCGAGGAGCTGGCGCCTGTCCATGCATTAGTAAGATGCAATGAGGTCAAGCAGCCCACAGATCCTCCTCAGATTAACCTCCTCTTAGGTGGATAGGAGGATCTGAACCCTGCAGCCCTGCCAATACCAGACCCCTTCCCATGGTTGTCCCGGATACCATCCAGGAAGAACTTAAGTCCTCGCTTCAGAGTGTGGCAGAAGCTTTGGTCAAGCTCTTGAAGAGGGGACACTTGTCTTCCTCTTCCCCCATGCTGGCCCTGGTAGCCTGGGCACAAATCTTCTTGGACAGAAATAATCAGTCGAATTAATTTAGCTTTAAATAGCAGCACTGAGAACATTTCCACAAAATCTTCTCAGAGGAGAGCTAAGCAGAATTAATGATGGCACAATATCAGGGAGAAACGTTATTTATTAAGACCTAATCATCCCAGAGAGAGGGAAGTTAGCCTATAGAATAACATGGAAATCAGCCAGTAGAGCCTCTCCCTTGCCCCCTCCCCCATACAACCCAGCCATCTGTGGTCAGCTAGGGAGCCCAGGCAGGGTGCTGAGATCCATAGTCCTAAATTGAACACACAGGGACTGAGAGTGTATCCCCAGCAGGACCCACCGTCTCATACCTCATCCCCCTAGGGTGAATGCACAGTGGGCCCCTTGCTGACCAGGCCCTTTCTCAGCAGCCATGCAAAAGGCTGTCACAGCACAAAGGTCTCTTACAAAGATCACCTACCCCTGCCCCTATTCAAGACCCCTCAAACACCTAAAACTGAGAGCTACACCTGCCTCTGTGTTGGGGAGAAAGCAAAGGATGATAAGCCGTTATAAATGAAAATGTGGAAGCCAGGAGCTGAGGCAGCAAGATTAAAGTTCAAGGCTTGCCTGAGCTACAGAGTAAGTTAGTGTCTACCTGGGAAACTTAGCAAGACCCTGTCTCCAAACAAGTCATCAAAAGCCAATGAGATGACTCCCTGGGTTAAAGACGCTTACTGCCAAGACTGATTGACCTGAGTTTCATCCTTAAGTCCCACATAGTAGAATTAGAACTGACTATATCGACCTCCACACGTGTTCGCGGCACACACGCACACACATGCATGTATACATACAGGCACGATAGATAGATAGATAGATAGATAGATAGATAGATAGATAGATAGATCGAGAGTGAGAGATAGAGAGATAGATAGATAGATAGATAGATAGATAGATAGATAGATAGATAATTTCTTTTTCTCTTTTTAAATTATGCCTCAAAAGTATTGGGGGTGTTACACAAGGGTAGAGAATTTACGTAGCTTGCACAAGGCTCAGGTTCAGTCTCTGAGATTGAAAGAAACAGTGGTCAAGTGTGGTGGGAGGGAACACCTCCTGAGAGGAAGTGAAGCCAATGAGCTGAGAAGACCTGAGGAGGAAGGAAGGGCATCCAGGCAGAGGGCCCAGCAAGGCTGCAGCCCCAATATTTGAGTAAGAAAGCCAGAGGGCCAGAATGGTAGGGATGGAGTGGGAGGACACTGAGTGTGTTCTTTCCATCGTAGAAATTCTGTCACCAAAATTACAGAGAAGGGTCAAGGTCATAGAACCCCCTAGGGAAAGATGGGGTTTCAGAAAGAGTAAAAGGCCACTTTCTGTACCCCACCTGACGGGGCTCCTGGCTGCTTACTTCCTCCAGCAAACCTTTCTGATCAGCTGTTTCTTCCAGGCCACCATTTCTATAAGAGAGAGACAGAGTAGTCTAGGCATGGAGGAAGCAGGGTCCCAGTATAGGGGCCGAAATACAGGGGTCTCTAGGCCCCTGGTCCAAAATACCGTCCTCAGCTGGATCTGGTGGCGAGACCCTACAATCCTAGCTACTCTGGAGGCTGAGGCAGATGAATTGATGATTCAAGGCCTTTCTAGGCTACAGAGTGAGTTCAAGGGTAGCCTGGACCACTTAGTGAGTCTCTTGTCTTAAAATTTAAAAATATGAAAAGAGGTTATGGGTGTAGCTCAGTGGTACAACACTGTTTCCCTCTAAGCACAAAGTCTTAGTTTAGAACCCCAATACATACATATGTACATACATACATATATATGCTTGTATATAAACACACATATACATATATTCCAATTGCTGTAGTCAGAGAGGCCTGGGTTCAAGTCTGTCCAATCTGTGGTAATAAACTCTCTGAAACTTCAGGTTTCCCACATTGGACAGAACAACTATGCCTGCACTTGGTATTCTTTAGGGGCCTGAAAGAATGAGGAAGATCATGATCTCTCCAAGGTCATCAAAGCCTTTTCTCCTCTCAGCAGCACGTGTCACCCTATGCTGAGGAAGATGGATCAGGCAGTCTAGTGTGTAGTCTGAATGGGTACCAATGTTAGCCTGGCTGGCTCGCTGTGAGCGTCGCAGTCATCTCTCAGAGGGCTACAGCAGAACACAGGTGACACTTGGGAAACCTCCACCCAGGCAGCTGAATGGTTGCTGCTCACCTGCTCTGCCTTCGTCCTGTCAGCCTGACACAACAAGGCATCACAGACTGGGTGGCTTCAACACCAAGATGTTTTTGTTTTGCAGGAAGTTCGAGAGCCAGTGTTGTTCTAATTGGGATCTTGTGGGCACCCTCCTGTCTTACAAATGGCTGCTCTCTCCCTGTGTGTGCTAACATATCTTTGCCTTACTGTGTGCACAAGGAACAGAAAAAAAAAAGGCCAGGAGAGGCTGGGAAAGATAAAGGGAGACAGAGGGGAAGAAGAGGGAGAGAAAGAAAGAGAGGGAAGCTCATACTGGTAGCTCTTCTTATATGGTACTTACTCTATGGGATTACGGCCCCATCCTTATGACATCACAGCCTTGGTCAGTCTCTAATCACTCTATCTCAAATGCAGTCACATTGAGCCTGGGGCTTTCAGAATCTAGGAAGACAAAAGTCGATTCAATCTTCCTGCTGTTCAGAGGCCGCCTACCCCAGCTCCTCAGTCTGGAATCTTCCATCTGACAGTGCCTGGATGCTACACCTTCTGGGACACCAGCTCCAGATTGTTCTGCTCAGCCTGACACAGGGAGGCTGAAGTCTCAGGTAGAATTGGATGGAGTTAGCAGCACAGGTTGCCTCACTTGTTTCTGACAGTGGTTCTGTCTCTTCCGTGTGCATCTTACTGTAGACCAGTGGTTCTCAACTTGCAGGTTACAACCCCTTTGGGGAACAGAATGACCTTCTCACAGGGGTCACCCAAGACCATCGGAAAAACTCAGGTATTTACATTACAATTCTTAACAGTCGCAAAAATTACAGTTATGAAGTGGCAGCGAAATAATTTCATGGTTGGGAGTTCAGCACAACATGAGGAACTGGATTAAAGGGTCACAGCATTAGGAAGGTGGAGAACCACCGCTCTAGACTGACTTGGGAACTCTTTAGTGTTAGAGAAGTCTCCCAAGGTCAAAGCGTCCTCTGATCATAGTACTCCGCCAGAGGGGAGGGGATTCTGGCTTCTAAGGAGGCTTCATTCCCTTCTGGGATCACAGAAGATCAAATACGGTACACCCACACTGAAATGGTATGGTCTGCTGGAGAAGGGATAAGGCTAGGATACAGAGAAGTGTTATCATAGTTAAGTTCCACATATGATAGCACAGACTGGCTGCAAGCCCTGGGGGGGGGGGGGGGGTCTGTCCAAGGATGAAGCCTTTTCTACATTTAAAAAAAAATCTTTTAATTTTTACTTGATGTGCATGGGGGTGTTTGGACTGCATGAGTGTGTGTCAGTGTCCTCAGAAGCCAGAAAGAGACATTGGATCACCTGGAACTGGGGTTCCAGTTGACTGTGAGAGCCACCATGTGGGTGCTGGTAATTAGAGCCTAGGCCCTCTAGAAGAGCAAGCAGCAAGTGCCCTTAGTCACTAAGCCATTTCTCTAGCCCCTACTTTAATTTTAAAATATAATTTTTCTTTTGTATTTGTATGTTGTGTAACAATTTTCTCCAATATTAAATAAAACCTTCTGTTTTAGAAAGATGCTCTTTAGGACACAATATATTACAGGCAGGGATGGGAATGGGGTTAAACAGCAGGATCTTCTAAAGGGCCTCTGTGAAACTTTCCATCCTGCTGGAAAACTCCTTAAGACAGGAACTAAACAACTCAAAATAGCTTCAGGAAGTTCCTGAAACTGACCAGATACACTAGACTCCTCCCTCCAAACGCATATAAAAATAATAAGGCTCGCTGACTGTTAGACAAGCTAAGCTGATTGGAATAATCAAAGACCATAGCTGCCAGGAAGAGGCTCAGAGGCCAGCTGAGCCGCCTGGAAAGGACACTCTCCAACTTGTTGAGCTGAAAGCAGGCTGTGCAGCATGCGCTAGGTTTCCAGCTTTCAAGAGCTGTCCTCCATGCTGGAGCGAGTTTTAGTGATACAGTTGTCTTTGAGTCATGTCAGCAACTGTAAGGAACCTCCAATGGTTCACCATGCTGGTTTTAGTGGTATCCTCCTTTGATCTGTCATCAGTTTCCTATCCAGGTGAGCAGACTTTTTTTTTTTTCACAGCTCTCAGGAATAGTGTGTGTGTGTGTGTGTGTGTGTGTGTGTGTGTGTGTGCATGTGTATATACCATTTGAGGGAAGGGTTGTCCACAGAGATGAGAATCGCATAGAACTTACTGAGCCACCAACGTGGATGCCAGGAACCTAACTCAGGTTCTCTGTAAGAGCAGAAAGTGCTCTAACTACTGAGCCATCTCTCCAGCCTCACTGTTCTACTTTAGAATTTATAATGAATACCCTTATCCTGTAAATACGTAGTGCAGAGCCCATGTCCTACAGCCTATCAGCCAGCCAAACTGCTAACAGCAGAGAGTGTTTTCTGGTTGCTGAGCACTCTAGTGTATCAGATCATTTTACAAAAGCTCCCATGTAGAAGAAACTAGGATCATGTCCACTGAGCAGATAGGAAAACTAAGGCTCAGAAAACAAATGTGCTGAGCTGGCAAGCAGTAAAACCAGCACTCTAGCTCTCCTGTTAGCAGCAGAGCTTAACTACTGTGTGAAGCAGGAGGGAGGCCCTTGCTGTCCTGAGCCTCACTGCCTTTTCTTAAGAATTCATTCCTCTGCAGAGCCTTAGACCCCACAGGTCCTCAGTTTACCCCAAACTGCCTAGTCACCAGCCACTACGCTAAGGAGTCAACCCTCTCTCTGGCTGGAGGTGTGACAAATGGCTCCAATTATCCCCTCTGAGCTTGGGTTTAATGCAATATTTTATTAATGGTGACTATTAGAGCGAAGCAGAGAGCCCACAGCAAGTGGCTGCCTGCCTCCATCCAAAATGTTCTGTGTGCAGAAATGGGAGGCCAAGGGAGGCAAGACACCACCCTAACCCCAGTTCCACCTCGTGGTAATCATATGTCACCCTTCCACACCTTAATCGCGGGCGGAGTGAACGCCACTCTTGCCTGGCATGTTCCACCCATTGCTAATGCTTGGTTGCTTCCCTGACTGACAAATTAGGGGTTTGAACCAAATGTGGGAGAGGAAAGGGGTGATGGCAGCTGCCCACCCTGCAATTAAGAAGTGGGTGAGAGGCAGGGTATGGGGGGTCTCCCTGAATACCTTGTCTCTCCTTGCTTTGGCTGAATGTTTCAAGAGAAGGGACAAGTCACTTCTAGCCATAGGTGAGCTACCTACTCAGCCACACTTGCGATTGTCCCACTGGCCTGAGGCTGAGTTCCCACTCAGCTCTCACACTTGTCATTCTAAGAGATAGGCCAGACAAGTTCCATTTACCTGATCAATGGATAGAAAACTGAGGGTTGGAGAGCAACTGTGTCTTATCCCAAGTAACAGTAGAAATGGAGGCAGGATTCAAATTCAAGACTCTGACTATGGTCCTCTTCCTCCCTGTATATGCCTTCATCAAAGGGCTATGGCTAACTCACAGTGAGGAAGGGACTTAGGTCTTTTTCTGACTGCCCAAGTAGAGACAGATTGAACTTGGGAAAGCCTGCCCAGGATTGTGCATGTAGACAGTGGAGACTCGAGATCCTGTGTAATCTACTCATTTTGTTTTCTGAGTGGCTTCCACAGACATGCTCAGAGAGGATGGGAACTGTTGCCTTGCTTTGTGTGATCAGACCCAGCCCCTGCTCCTGACACATTCTTGGTAGATGATCTGGTTTGTCCTCTGACCAGGCTGCGAGGGAAGTGAGACAGAGATCAGGTGGGCATAAAGTCCAGGGAGGGTTGCCCAAGCTGTCTGGGTGAGGTGAGGTCTAAGAGAACTACTAGAAAGAAAAGACATCCAAGATGAGCCTGAAGAAAACCAGGAGGCAGCAAAGAAAAGGGGGTTGGTCTACACTAGCCATCTTTCCATCCCACACAACAAATACCTGTGATACCCTAATGATATGGGGAGAAGTTCATTTTGGCTCACAGTTTGGGAGATTCCAGTCCAGGACTGGTGGTCTCCATTGCATTTGGGGGCCCATCATCATCAGGCACATGGCAGAGCCAAGCCGTGTGGCTGTAACCAAAGAAGAGGGGGGGAAAGGATCAGATGTCTCCCTTTGTCCCCCCACCACCATCTCCCACTCCCCATCACCAGCATAACTCAAGTAATCTGCGGAGCTCATGCTCCACCTCTTAAAAGTCCCATCCTTCCCACCCATAACATCATACTGGAGACCAAGGCTTTAGCACATTAAGATCCAACCTTAGCAGCAGAGAATTCCAGACTGGGGGAAGGAGAGTCATGGAACTTGGTGAAGAAGAATAAATGAGACACAAGGTTTCAAAGGAGGCACTATCTGGACAGCCCACACAAAGCAGAATATAATGGTTTATATGGATTGTCCGCTCAACAGGGTCTAAAATTATGGCAGAGACGCTTCTCTGGGCATGTCTGTGAGCGCTTATCTGGATTAGGTAAATTTCAACGAGAAGACCCACCCTAAATGTCGATGGCACCATGCCTTGTGCTGAGGTCCTAGGCCAGTGGTGTTCAACCTTCCAAATGCTGAGTGAGACTCTTTAATATAATTCCTTAGGTTGTAGTGACCTCCACCTATAAGTTACTTCGTTGCTACTTCATAACTAATTTTGCTATGTTAGGATATGATATCTGATATGCAGCCCTTGTGGGGCCACGACCCTTAGGTTGAGAACTACTGTTCTAGACCGTAGTTAGAGGATGGAGGAAAGGAGAATGCAGGCTGAGCACCAGCATTCATCTCTCTGTTTCCTGACTTCAAACACAAAGTGATCACTTGTCCCAAGCTGTAGCTACCATGTTTTCCATGCCATCATGGGCTTTACCTCAACTCTGAGCCAAAATAAACCTTCATTTGCTTTGTCATGCAGTTTGTCCCAGCAATGAGATGAGGACCTAGTGCACTGAGGTTAGAAGGAAGCAGAACCCACTAAGCCAGGAAGGCATCTGTTCCTCTCCATCCAAGAAACCATGATGGATTCAAGCAGGGACATGAGGGCTGGGCTTCAGAGAGAGCATGCTGGCTCTGTGTGGAGAAGTTAATGAGTCCAGAGGACTGATGTGAGGAGAACCTGGAGCTGGAAAAGGCCATTGCCATGCCAGAGTGAGAACTGGAAGGAGATCTGGACTGGGGCTGGGATGAGGGCTGAGTGAAGGACATTCACGCTATGTAGAGGAACATCTCATGGAATTACAGGAAGAGGTGGGGAAGGAACCAGAGGGGCCACCGTAAGTCTCTGACATGAGCAATGATGGCAGGGGCAGCAGGAGAAGAGTGCCAGGAGGAAGATGAGATGGAAGTCCACATGAAGAAGGATATTTGTAATGTGTGCGTCAATCAGGCTGGGATTCCTGAGGTCATCTGACTGAACCACCGGGCGGTGATGGGAAGTGATAATCAAAAGGAATTTTATTTTCTACTGTACCATGAAAGCCTGCACCTTCAGGGGTTGGCCTGGTGACTAGACCTGAGAATTCGTTTCTTCTGCAACTCTCTTTCTGCCATTCTTTGGGCCTCTTGAGGTGTCAAACCACTTTTAGCTTGCCTTTTTAAAGTTGTTAAACATAACATAAAGTTGGCCTTCTTGGGGGCTGTTACAGTGCTTTTGGTTCTTTATTTTTATTTTAATTTATGTGTAGGAGGTGTTTGCTTGTTTGTTGATGGTTTGTATGCCCACATGAAATGCCCACAGAGGCCAGAAGAGGACTCGAGAGTCCCCTAGAACTGGAGTGACAGCCGTGAGCCACCAGGTGGGTGTTGGGTCCTCTGCAAGAACAGCCAGTACTCTTAAACCACTGAGACATCTCTCCAGCCCCTACACATCCGACTCCTCATGTGTCCACCACTGCAGAGCCAAGTGTTACCCCAGACAACTCGCTTGTGCTGCCGCTTGTAGGAAAACCGCCCCCAACTCCCACACCAGGGAACCACAAGCCTATTCTTAATCACCGTCTCTTTGCCTTATTTACAATTGCCATAGGAGTACATGTCGTCTTAGTACACTAAGAAGCCTGTGTGACTGGCTTTTGTCACTCAGGACGATGCCTTTGAGACTCACATAAAGCATTTTGTGCACCGTTTATTTCCTTTTATTGCTAAGGAGTATGTGTGTGTGCTCTGGGTACTGACCTTTGAAGGATAAGAGGATTGTTCATAGTTTCAGATGGTGTTATATAAAGTTACTACGCACGTTTGCCTACAGGTTTTGTCTCAATATAAATTTTCTAGGGGCGGGGGGAATCACTAAGAACAATATGGCTGAGGGGTGATGTGTGCATTTAATGGGAAGATGTAAAAACCATTTGCATTCCCACCTACAAAGGATGTGGAGTTTAGTTTCTCCATATCTTTGTCAGCATTTATTATTGTCAGTATTCATTTTAGCCACTCCAATAGATATGTAACGGCATTCATTGTAGCTTTACATTTCCCTAGTAATTAATGATGTTGAGCATCTTTATCAGTTTACTTACATTTATGTGTTCTCTTCGGTGAAGTACCTGCTTGAGTCTTTTATTCCTTTTTCTATTAGCTTGTTTCTTTTCTGGAGTCTTCAAAGAGGTCTTTGTATATACTGGATACAAGTCCTTTCTCATATATGTGAACACTGTAACCATTTCCCCCAGTGTAAAGCTTGTTTTCATTCTCTTAGCAGCCACACTCATTTAATGGGAGCTTATCTTGATGACATTCTGTTTATCACTTCTGATTTTCGATCCCCCCGGCCTCAAATCAGCACCAGACACCCCAAAACCAAGTTCTCAGCACAGACCTCTATTTGCCCAAGACAAAGGGCAGGGAATAAGAGACAAAAACAGGACATAGAGGGAGAACAGGAAAGATCAGGGGAGAAGGGACAAAAGATCGCCTCTAGTTAGAGAGGAGACAGGCTTGACCCATCAGCAAACAGCAGTTTATGAAGGGAAAAGAGGAAACCTCATGTTAGGATGAGGTATTTAATTTTAATTGGACATTTTAATTAGGTGAGCCAACAGGGGCTTTTGATTGCTGGACTTTAATACTTTGATAGCTGGCCCACGATAGCCTCAGGAGGAGGAAGTGGCCAAATAAGAGAACAGACCTTGGTGGTTAGCTTTGGGAATGTAATCTAAGGGATTTTAGCAAGGAAGAGGAAATGGGAGAAGGGCGTGGCTGCCAGAGCCATGGTTGCCATGCTCCAGCCTGCCAGAACCTTTCAACTAAAGATTTTGTGTTTTACCTTTGGATCTATGGTCCGTCTTGAGTGGAGTTTTGTATACTGCATGATGCTTAGGGTTATTTTTGTGTTTCTGGATCTCCAGTGTTTCAGTTCCATTAGTGGGAGGGGGGCTATCCTTTTTCTGTTGAATTGCCCCCCACCTCTGGTGCAAATCGTACACACGTAGGCCGGCTTCCGCTTTGCCGTACTGTCTATTGATCAGCGGTCACTCTCCGCACACACATCGCTCTTTCCGCCAACACCACAATGCCTTGATCACTGCAGTTTTATAATAAGCCTTCAAATTGTTGGCTGTGAGTGAGCTTTATAAACTTCTATTTCAAAATTGTTTGGACTATCTAATTCCTTCGCCTTTCTCTCCACGTACATTTTGGAAGCAGTTTGTTTAGGGCTTGAAAGAAAAAATAATCCTGCTGGATTTTTACTGGAATTGTCTTAGATCGATAGGTCCGATGGAAAGAAGGTGACATCTTTCTCATGCTGATTCTTCTGACGTTCATGTCTTTGTTTCTGTAGGCTGCCCCTGAGGGCTTTCCATTTGTACAAACTTTCGATGGCTTCTTTCATAAGCATTTTGTAATTTTCAGTATACAGAACCAGTACCTGTTTTCGCTAAATTTATATCCAATCTTTCATCATTTCGGAACTGCTGTAAATGATGCCACCTTAAAAATCTTTTTTAGTAGCCATCCAGTTACTATTGTCAATATAGAGAAACAGAATCGACTAGGTAGGTCATGTACCCTGTAACCATCTTAACTTAAAATGCAACTGAGTGGCCAGAGTGCTAATGGGTTCCTTCCCATCTATGGAAACAAACGTTTGTTCTGTGAATGAAAACAATGTAACTTCTTAGTTTTCAATCAGCATGCCTTTAGTTACTTTCATTGCCTTACTATACTGGGAAGCACTGCCAGGGGCGGGGAGGACAGTCCTTATCCTCTTCTTAGATAAGAAACACTGTTTCACCATTATGTTGCTACACCTGTAACACATGATGTCACAGGTGTCATATATTTATATATATGTGTGTGTGTGTGTCACACAGCTGAACACACACACATATATTCAGATTCCCTTTATCAGGGAAAGGAAGGTCCCTTGTGCCCCTGACAATTTTCTCACAAGCCAGGGCTAAGAGTGTCTCCTGCATTAGTTAGCAGAATCATTTGTGTTAATATAATCAACCTCAACTGAGGCTGTATTATGGCAGCTTACATTGTTTAATTTTCAAATATTTAACCAGCTTGGCACCCTTGTGATAAGCCCTTCTTAGTCATGGTGTGCAGTGCCTTTTATATACTGTTAGAAAGAGTTCCCTAATATTTTGTTAGGTAATTTTGTGTGTGTTCATGAGGGAAATTGATCTCTGCTTCTCTTTCTTGGATACTTCCATCAAGTGAGTTTGGAAGTCTTCCCTTTCCTTCTAAATTCTGGGAGACAGTATAGAGAATTCTTCTAAACATTAAGAAAAAAAATGTTTGTTGATCTTTGCAGGAAAACTATCTTGACTAGGAGGTTCACTTGTTGAAATATTTCTCTCTCTTTTTTTCTTTACTCTACACTGGGCAGAGCTTGAGCATATATAAGACCTCAGTGACATATTTCCTCCCACAAAGCCACACCTACTCCAACAAGGCCACACCTCCTAATAGTGCCACTCCCTATGGACCAAGCACTCAAACATGTGAATCTATGGGTGCCAAACCTATTCAAACCACCACAGGGCCTTACCTCCCAGAAGGGCTGTGTTAGGTGCTGGGATCTCGACTTGGGGCCCAAACTGGGGACCAAGCATCCAAACATATAAGCCTGTGTGGGCGGTTCTCATTCGAACCACCATGTCTATTTGCATATTCATCTGATGTTAATAGAGACTCTCAACACTAATGCAATAGGTAGTATCACGGAGTATAGATTTCTCTGTGCTTTCAGCCACCTACAGTGTTTTGTTTGACACGCTTGTCCTATGGGCAGCTTTTTTCTAATGCCTGCCTTGATAACATGTACACAGAAGCCACTGTCAGAACATTAGTAGTTGATATAATTTTTGATGCTTGGATTGAGTTCCATTTTATCAGTTTCCTGTTTCTTTCCTCTAGTCTTCTTTTTCTCTTTTCCTCATTTCCCGACTTCTTTTAGGTTATGTGAACAGTGTTTTCTGTTTCACTTTAATTTACCTACTGTATTTTTCACTACCTGTCCTTGTGGGTTTTGTTTTTTTGGTTTTTTTGGTTTTTTTGGTGGTTTTTGTAGGGATGACAATATGTACCCTTAACTCTTCATTGTCCCACTTAAAATTACTATGTTGTCACTTCCATTTGGTAGCCACAGAAGAAAACAGCTGAACAGGAAAAAAAAAAAGGTTCATTTTTAGGCCATGGTTCCTGGGGGCTTCAGCCCATTGCTTCTAGTCCCATGGTAAAATACACTAATCATGGTGCACAAGCATGGAACAAAGCTGCTGAGTTCCTGGTACGAGATACCACTTACGATGTAGGTACATAAAGGAATGCTCTTCACCTCCTCGTGGGAAGCCAGGGGGAAAAGCTGCTCATCTCACGGCATAAGGGTATTGGGCTTGTTGGTTTTTGGTTTTTGGTTTAGGTCTTTGTATTTTTTTTTTAATTGATACAGTTAGAGTTATCTGGAAAGAGGAATTTCAATTGAGAAAAGACCTCCATAAGACTGCTTATAGGCAAGTCTGTGGGACCATTTTCGTGACTGATGATTGATGTGGGAATGCCCAACCCAGTGAAGACAGTGCCCACCCCATGCCCATGGTCCTGGGTAATATAACAAAGCAGGATAAACAAGCAATGGGGAGCAGGGAGCAAGCCAGTAAGCAGCATCCGCTCTCTGGCTTCAGTGACAGTTCCTGGGGCCAGCTTCCTTGCTTGGGTCTCTGCCCTGACTTTCCTCAGTGATAGTCTGTTACCTGGAAGTATACGATCAAATGAACCCTTCCCTCTCAAGTTGCTTTTAGACACAATGTTTAAGCAACAGAAACCCAGCTCAGACAGGTATGGAAGGAAGCCTCGTTGTGCACAGCCATGGAAGAAAACTGCTCACCTCAAGGTGTCAGGAAGGTCATGAAGAGAACAAAGGAATGGCCATGATGACCCTTTTCTGTCTCCAGAAAGCATTTCCTCCAATCGCCTTCTGGCTTTTACAGCTTCACATTAATCCATTCAGTGGTGAGTCCATCAGTGGGTGGATCCTAATGAAGTCAGAGCCCTCATCACCCAGTCTCCGACAGCAGTGCCGCCAAGCACGTGAGCTTGACAGGGGACATTTCAGGATCCAAACCACAATGCAAGTGGAATGTGGAAACTTGTCCTCGTCTGTTGTTGCTGCAGTTTTCCAATAAATGATAGCAATGCACACACTGAGAATTCATACAATGTTATAATGTTTGTTTTAAACTGTCTGACATTTTCAAGAACCCGGGAGAATATATATTTTCCCAGACACAAATATTGGCCACCCCTGTTGTTCGCTCTTTATCCATGCTATGCCAAGTTGCCCTCTGACCCAGCTCCTCCGTTAGAGGGAACGTGCCAGAGATTATCTCTGAATTTTTTCTTCATCTGAGAAGATCTTTATCCCTGAGAAACATTTCCACAGAATGTAGAATTGAGGTGACAATTCTTTTCTTTTGGCACTTAAAAATTTCCAACTTCCTCCTAGCCTCCATAATGCCTGGTTTAAAAAAAAAAAAAAGTCATCTGTCATCTGCATCGTGGTTCCCCTGGAAGGGATGCACCGTCTTTCCCTGGTTGCTCTAGGATTTGTCTTTGTGGTTAATGCTCATGGCTTGATTGATGTCTCAGTGCAGCTTTCTTTGGTTGGAGCTGCCGTTGTTGCTCAGTGGGTCTTATATAACCATGTCTTCTGCTACATTTGGGAACCTTTTTTCTACTAGTTCCTCAAATTCATTTTTGTGCACCACTCTTTCTTCTTTTTCGAGATTCTGATGACACGATTGTTAGTCCCTTTAGTGTTGCTTCAGGGGTCCCAAGGCTCTAGTCCTTTCCACTAAATCATTTCAGTGCTATTCACTCTGGGTACATTCTAATAAGGGGTCTTGGAGTTCACACTCTCCTTTGTCATTTAATTGCTGTTGTTGAGGCCATGTGGTGAGATATTTTTGTTTCATCTATCCTTTTCAGTTCTGAGATTTCTAATTGGTTCATCTTTCAATTTTCTATTTTTGGGATGAACCTTTCTGTCATTTAATTCGAGAGTGTTTACCTTTGAAAAATGTATTACCTCTCTCTCTTTCTCTCTCTTTGTGTGTGTGTGTGTGTGTGTGTGTGTGTGTGTATGCATGTGTGTGTGTGTGCATGTGTGTGTGTGTATGTGTGTTGTGTGTGTACATGAATGCATGCCATGGCTTGAGTGTGGAGGTCAGGGGATAATTTGTGGGAGTCAGTTCTCTCCTTCCATCTTGAGGTTCCCATAAATTGAACTCAGATCTTCAGGACTAGTGCCAACTACTTTTACCTGCTAATCTATCCATCTGTTGGCCTTTGTTGTTTCTGTTTGTTTGTTTGTTTGTTTTGTTTTGTTTTTTAGACAGGGTTTCTCCTTTTAGCCCTGGCTGTCCTGGAACTAGATCTGTAGACCAGGGACTGGCCTTGAACTCAGAGATCTGCCCATCTCTGCCTTTGGATTAAAGGCACATGCCACCATGCCCAGCTCTGATCTTTGATTCTTGAAGCACATTTATAAACACTATCTTGAAATCTCTGCCTACTGGCTCAGCATCTGTGGCTTCTTGCTGTCATTGTCTTCTGTCTGTTGCCGTAAATGCTGAGCTTTTTTTTCCTTGGGCTCTTCAGATTCCAGGTAAATTCAGTTGACTCTTGGACCTTTTGGCTCCGACTCTTTGTTGACTCCTATGGAGGAGATTGATGTTTTCAACAGGCCGTGCAAACAACCAGGTTGGGCTCAGGTCAAGAATTCTAGCCAGACTACTACAGGCTGTGGTTTCAACATCAGTATGATTTCAAAGCTGTTGGCATGCTGTTTACATCTGTGTATAAGCCCCACGCTGTCACATCTGGGAACTGAATGAGAGCCTGGCTCTCAGCTCTTTTTCAGCCTTTGAAAGACTGTGAGTTCTGCTCACAGATAACTTTATGGAACTACCACTGTAACTGCAAGGGAATCTTTCCAACTCTGGGGACTTAGCCACACTCTGGCTGTTTCCACCTGTGCCACACAGGGTTACCTGAGAGCTGAGGAGAAGAGAGAGTGCGTCTGTTCCCTGTCCCAGGGATGTCTACACCCAGACATCATGCGTTCTCTGTGAAGGTCTCTTGGGTTCAGTCAATGAAAGGGGGAGGGGAAGGCATGCTCACTCCAAACCAGCTGGAGCTGGAGGCTGCTCCTTCACTGTCCAACCCTCTGGTACAAATGGGGTCACAGACTCTTTCAAGTATCTCATTAGGTGGGACAAAATGGGCATTCTGAGAATTCAGTCACTTGGAGTTCGGAGGTTAAACTTCAATAAAGCCAAAAAACAGCCAAGGAAAGAGAGGAGAGAGTATGGAAGGTTCTGGAGAGATACATCTATAAATCTCCACTGCTACACGCCCTGTGCCAGACCCTCATGACAGCACTTGGTATGCAAAGCCTGGTTTTGTTACCACAATATCTCCGAGACAGACAATACTGGCAGTATGAGAGGACTGGGGCTCAAAAAGGTTAAGCCTCTTCCTCAAGATTCATAGTGAGTAAATAGCAGAATCAGAATGCCCCTAGGTAACCTGGGGCCATACACAAGAGTGTATCTACACCTGGGTGGTGCCCTGGGTTTCACCTGAGCCTGTGGACAGCCCCACAGACTAGGCCATAGGCCTGCCACATTTGTTTATCAACTACTTTGTCTCCAGAGCCCAGAGCATGTTTCTTTCTGACCACCCCATCAGACCTGCATGCTTATAGGACTTCAGCTGCTATGCTCTTCTGAAGGAGGAGGCGTGGAGGAGGCTCCAGGATGGCATCTACCTCTGTCCTTCATCAGTAATGTACAAACAAGGGCCACCAAAAATGCAGGACTCTGCTTCCTGATCAGGGCATGGGGGGATGCCCTAGTTTGCTTTTGGTAGCTGTGGTAAAACACCACAACCAGAAGCAACCTAGGAAGAAATGGGTTCGTTTGACTTACACATTCCAGATCATAGTCTATCACTGAGGGGCGTCAGGGCGAGAACTCAAGGAGGAACGTAGAGGCAGAAACTGAAGCAAAGGCCATGAGGAACACTGCTTTACTGGCTTATTTGCCACAGCACCCAAGAAAAAGCTTGCCTTTCTCTTGGTTTTTTTTTTTTTTTGGTTGGTTGGTTTTTTTTGTTTGTTTGTTTGTTTGTTTTGTTTTGTTTTTTTAAATACAACCCAGAACCACTTGTCCAAGGTAACAGCACCCACAATGGTCCTTTCTCACCAGTCATTAATCAAGAAAATGGCTCTCCAGACTTACCTACAGTCCGGACTGACGGAGGCATTTTCTTGGTTGATGTCTCTTCTTCACATATGACTCTAGCTTGTGTCAAGTTAACAAAAAACTAACCAGCATAAAGGCCGGTGTTCCAGGCTTGCTGAAAAATGCGTCCTCCAGGAATACAGGGAGGGGCTTCAGCTCACAGGCAGCTTGCCTCCATCCATTCAAGTTGAAGTAACAAAACACCGTGAACCAAGTGCCACACAGACAACAGAAGTTTGCTTCCCACCAAGATGGAAGAAGTCCAAGGTGAAGGTTCCAGTGGACTTAGGAACTCTTAAAGAGCCCTGCTACGGCCTGGCACTGATCCCATTTCCCACCCTAGCACAGCCTGGTGACTTGATAACTTTCCCCCATCCCTCCATTCCCCTATCTCCCACCCTCCTATCCCCCCATCCTCCACCCCCTCTCTCCCCATCTCCCACCCCCCCCCCAACTGCTTTCCTCCAGGAGGGATGGCTCCAACATACTTTGGGAGCGAGGAGGAAGGTCCTCTGGGTTTCTGGGCCACCCACCTTCTCCTCTGGTGGACTCTACCCAGACTCTGTCTGCTTTCCAGCACAGTTTGGCTCTCTTCTCTCAGCCTGATCTCCTCTGCCCTCCTTCAGGATCTGCTTCATCCTCAAGTCTGTCATCTCCTCTTTGTTTTCCTCCCTCCCTCCTTCTTTCCCATCCTAATCCAGCTCTTCCTCTTCCTCTCCTCTGCTTCCCTCCCTATGCTTCCTCTTCCACCCCAGATTCCTTCCTTACAGCTAACTCCCTAAGTGCCCAGAACTGGGGATAAGGTAGACAATTCCAGGAGATGGGGGCCTCTGCCTCACCCTGGAGTAACTCACAGTCTCCACAGGAGACGCAGGTGGGCCACAGTGGACTGAGCTCCCTCTTTGTCCCAGAGCCCCAAACAAACTCATCTTCTATGCAGAAACTCCACGGACAAGAGTACTTTAACCCCCAGGATGCTTTGCACAGGCTGGGTTCTGGAGGGGGTTGGGGTGCAGCTGTTTCTCTGGGGAATCAAGGCTCATGCTCTATACAGGAATTCTCAATCTGTGGGTCAAGACCCCTTCGGGGGTTGCATATCAGATGGCCTGCTCGTTAGATATTCACATTATGATTCATAACAGTAGCAACATTACAGTTTTGAAGTAGCAATGAAATCATTTTATGGTTGGGGGCGTCACCACAACATGAGGAACTGTATTAAAGGGTGACAGCATTAGGAAGGTTCTGTAACATTACTGTTACAGAATGCGGTATAGACTAAATTTCAGTCCCCACTTTCCCTATGGGCTTTATGCAGTGTAGAGCATGCTCAGCAGCCATGGCAGCCCTGCTCTGAGGGCCAGTGATTGGTTCTGCTTTGCTGGATCGCCCCCCCCCCAACTTTTGTGCAGACGGAGAAGAGCTTTGTATACTGAGCGAAGCATTCGCAGCCAAATAAGAAGAGCTCACATCTCCCAGAGCTGCCTGACAGCTTTATCTTCCTCTGCCTGCGGTCCTCTCTTGAGTCCTCACCAGAAACTCTCCTCCTCTTCCTCCCAGTCCTATGAAGAGAAGAAGCCCCTTGCCTGTCACCTCTCTCTGCAGTTGGAATCTACAGATCCTCCGGCAGAGGCACTGGCTCCTCCTTGACAGCAAACTAGTTTTAGATAAATGAGTATTGGTTTTGCTCTGTTTGTTTTTCATTTCTAGCCGTCTTTTGATGTTTTTCCCTGCAAAATCGGTTAAGCAATGATAGCTTGGGCCTGCTTATGCCAGCATTGATTGGGCAGTTCCCAGAGTCTGTGTCTTTTCTGGGCTCTCCTTTTTGTTCAGCTTCCCCTCACCATGCCTCAAATGCCTCCTCTATTTTTGTGGCCCAGGTAGGAAGGAAGGAAACGCACAAGTACAGAGCATCTATTCAAGCCAGGCTCTGTGTGGGCGACGCATGCCAATTGTCTCATTCTGTCTTCAACAAAGCACCACCAGCCAGTGAGGTAGGTAGGCACCTGTTCTTCTTGTCTCATAGATGAACAGTGTGGTGCTCAGAGAGGTTGTGAAAGCTGCTCAAGAGTGCACAGCCCAAACCTTCAGGGGTTAGTAGGGAGCCCCCAGCTTCTTTTGAAGACAGCAGGTGTGTGTTTCCTGACTGGTCTGCAAGCAAGTCCTGCCCAGCATTTAGGCGGCCCCACTATGCAGTCATGACAGTGAAGGGGGGAGCCAAGCTCCTAAGTGTTGTCCTCTGCAGCTGATGCTAGCAGGGCCATTGCAGAAGCCCACCTTCAGCAGACCTCAAGCTCACAGCAGAGGTCCCGTGGCCTGGGGAAACCTCTGGCAATGTTTGAGCCCAGAGCATGCTCATAGCTTCTGTATTTGAGATTGTCTGGCACTGGCCAAGCCTCATGGTGTCCAGGGCCTAGGCTTGCCTTAGACAGATAGATGAATGAATGAATGAATGAATGACTCACAGACAGAGTATGTGTGTGTGTGTGTGTGTGTGTGTGTGTTAGCAAGGAGGGAAAGGAGCGCTAAAAGAAGGGGGCAGCAGGACCAAGGGTGGAGGTGGAAAGGCCCCAAAAGCATCTATTTCCCCTTCCCAGGGCCACAGAGCAGGCTGCAGAAGCCCACTGCAACAGTTACGGCTGACAGAGAGAGGAGGCAGCAGCCGGCGGGGCTCGTAAACGGCCGGTTACATTTATAGCCGTGTTCTTATTAAGCACCAGGAGAGGAGAGATGAATCACACCCCTCCTCCTGCCCACAGCCCGGGGAGATGGAGGCCACCAGCCACTGGCCTTAAATCTCAGCAAACTTTGAAGTCACAAGTGTTTGGGGCCAGCCCTGTATCCCCATGGACAACAGAGAGCCACTCATTCTTCTCAGGACACACTGCCTCATGTCCTAAAGCGGACTTGGACAAGAAAAAGGCGTGGGGTTGGGGGGTGGGGACTGTCTTCCTGAGATGTCCTCAGTTCAGATCTTCAATGCTGCATGATCTTTGGAAGGAAAGATGACCACTCGGGAACTATAGCCTTCCTGACTCAACAAAGAGAGCAGAATCTAGAAGTGATGCCCACCTCTCTTGGTCCTCCTATTTTGCAGGAAGAAAAAGCATATTTGGAGGAAACCCTGGCTAGGGACCTCCAGTTAACTGCACCCTCGGGGTGCAGTGTTGTGACTCCAAGTTGAGGCCAGGAACTCTGCTGGCAGCCATGACCTTCCAGCCTCCTTATCAGCCCTGGCCCAGGGCCACACTGCCCACCACACTCTTGTTGCATTTCCGGTCTCTCAGCAAACACCCTTCCCACTTCCTGCTTCTCTCCCGGGACAGCAAAGGGAGTTTCTGAGGCTTTAGCACTGTGAGGCTGCGTGCGTGCATGCCTCCTGGGCTTCCTCGAATGCTTTGTATGTGTAATTGGTTTCTATGAGATTTATTAGAGTTTTTAAACCTTTTTTATTGTGAAATATAACACAAATACCAAAAATTGAATAACCCATAAACGGGGAGCTTAATGAGCTGTATAAAGTGAACGCCCTGAGAATCACCCAGGTCCCAGGAAGCAAGATGCCTTCTGCCTGCCAGAGGGGCCCACCTGGCCCATTTTGGTGCCGGATTCCCTCTCCACCCTGGGAAACTCCCTCCCAGTCTTCTCCACAGGCTTCTTTTCTGCCCTGTACTGAGGCCAACTTCCTGGAATTGAGCAAAAAGCAAAATACAGTCCCAACCCTCTAGGCCTCCGTTTCCCCATAAGCAGAGGAATGAGACCATCCAGCCACATCCTGGAAGTACAGGAATGAGATGGAAGTGTATGGGTAATGTGTGGGTGGAGACTGGCCTGACCCTAGAGAAGACTCTGATGATGGTCTTCCATCGTTACTTTTCCATGTCACAGCACCCTGGCCCAGTCAGCGACTGGACTAGGAGAGGCCTCCTGTCCACACATGTGCAAGAGAGAATTTGGAGTCTGGGCGCTTAGCCTGCCCGCACCATGGAACCCATTGCCTGATTTGGGATGCTTCTCAGAAGCCTAGTGGGTTTCTTGCTTCCTGGGGTTTCATACGGAGCTCTGAGGAGTCAGTGGGACACTGGTGGGACCTGAGCCATCTGTGCCATTCTAGGACTGGTTAAGTAATGCCCAGGGCCCCCAGCCCAGGCCTTGAGAAGTGCACCCTGAGCAGAAGTGCACCCTGTCCAACTCCATGACTTCCTTCTCACTGGGTGTCCAGTTTTGCCACAGGAAACAAGGGAGGGATTCAGCCCTCCCCCTTCCCAGCCTCACCCCTGCTCTGTCTGGGAGGGACAAGGTGCTAATGAGTGACAGGCAGATAAGATAAATGGTTGCAGGGAGTTAGTGACAAGACAGAAGGCAAAATGAACTAGAAGGAAGAATGCCAGTTCAGAGGAGGTGGGCTTCAGTGGGGCCCAGGTTCCCAGCAGGGGCTTGTATTTTGGGCTCTGCTCCCCAGCCTGCTTCCCCCTTTCTCCTTCTCGCTTCCCTTCTTCACTTCTTCCTCTGTCTTCTTTTCCCTTCAGCCTGAGACCCCAGATGCAAATATGTTGCTTGAAAACCCAAATCCCTTTGCTCAGATCAGTGACTCCAGCCTGGTGGAGCCAGAGCTCAGAAAAGCCTGGAGCCCATGCTGACAATACAAATCCTGGCACCAATGGAGCCAGACTACCTGGCCATTCCACTCCCTTCCCTGCTCTGCACTGGGCGTGGAATGGGGGGAAGACCTCGCAGGGACCCTGCATCTTCCAGCTACCGAAACACACCAGCCTCCCGCAGTCCTGGCTCCCACTGCCCAGCCCAAGTTAAGGCCACAGCTTCCCAGCAGCAAACCATGATTGCTCGTGGTATCTTTCCTACTGGATGATTTTAGCTGAATAATTTTGCATGATTTCTGCCCAGCATGAAAGAAAGCCGAGCGAAAATGAGGGGCCTGAGCTGAGGGGAAGGAATAGGACTGAAATCTAAAGAGCTTCCTTCACAGGGCCGTGGCCAGCCGCTGTGGTTTCCCACAGCAGCTACTGCCAGTCACCATCCACTGAAGAAGCTTCTCCCTCTGCCTATTGCTCTGAGAAGGTCTCCCCTCCCATCACCAGGAAAGGCAAAGCCCTCTTGGTGGCCTTGTGCTGATGACCAAACAGGGATTGCAAGATGCTATCCCACCGGGTCTACACTGCCTCCACTCCCCTGCTCTAACACCAAAGCAGCAGGCACTGAGCCTGCGTGCAGCCAGCAAACCTCAAAATTTGCCTGAGACCCCCTTCCCACAAGGGCTCTGGAGTAAAGGCCAAGCTGAGATAGACAGACATCAAACAAAAGCTCATGATTTCATCACATTCGGTGAGCCTTGAACCTGGATAAGGGCTGGAGAACTGCTTCCGGGATGGAAGAGCTCTCCCAGAAGGAACATAGCCCAAGGGAGGACTCCACTTCCACCAAAGGGGAAGAGTCAGGGATACTTGCCAGCTGGAATCACAAATCCAAGCTGCCAGGACCCTTACAGGGTTTCCGACAACCCTCTGCTTTACAAATGAGTGGCACAGAGACCCAGAGATGTCCAGTATCTTGGCCGAGGTCCCAGAGGTCTCCATGACCCCATGCTCGCCTGAGTCTACACCCCCCCCCCAAAGCATCTATCAAAGCCCCAGCCCAGCACCACACCCAGCTAGTTTAGGCCAGGTCAGGTTACAAGGTTGGGTCAGGCAGAAAAGGTGGTCCCTCTGGCAGCCCCTTCCTCGCTGCTATTCCTGGCATCATCCCTCTCCCTCCCCATCCCATGGAAACCCAGTGATGTTGAGAGCTGGAATTTGGACGTTTTCCCAGCATTTGGGCTGTTAATTAAAACTAATAAATCTGCCACTTGGAGTCAGGTTGAAGGGAAGAAAGGGAGAGGGAGGGGAGAAGAGGGAAACTCAGGCATGGGGTCTCTCCTACCCCTGGGAGACTTTTCCTTTAAACTTGCCTCCTGAATCATTTTCTCCCTCAGTCACACATTCATTCTACAGTTGATTTGCCAGCTGCTTGCTGCTGACCCCTGCTTGGGCTGGCGCTGGATTGTGCTAAGGAATGGGAAACTTGCTCCTAAGACAGGTCTAACTGACCACTCCCTGCTGATCCAGACTGAGCAAGATCCAACCCATGGGAACATATCTGGTCCAAAACTCAGTGCCTAGGTTCATGACCTCTGGGGAGCTCACCTCTCAGACAGCTTCCTAGCTTGAGAGGACAGATAATAATTCTTACATGGAAAGGGTCTTACACAGAGGGCATGGGGAGGTGTGTGTGAAATGGCCTGAGACAGTTAAGTGATCTCCATGATTTCCTCTGCTGGACTCTTCTTCCCTTATGGTGGACAGTGGTTCCTATAAACACCATGCTGTAAAACAATGAAAACAGTATGCCACCCTCCATCTGTAAGGCGCATGCATTTTACAAAACTTTCTCTGCAGGCTCACTGGCCTGTGCACAGAGCTGCCTGCTGGCTGGGGAATGGTCTTGTGGCAGTCTTTGATGCTGTGGGCATTCACCATGGTGCACAGAGGCGAAGTTGGGCTCATTTGGATGGATGGGCCAGATGCTTCCAGGCCTGGTGGGGACCTTAATTCACTTGTCCACCGACATGTGTCCCCTCTCCTACTGTCACTGCATCTTGACTTTACAGCCCATGTTCCTTCCATCTCTGCTGCCCAGCTGCTCCACGGGGAGCCGATGTCGAGAGCATTGCCCGAGGGTACTGATTCTGAGAAAGCAGGCCTCCAAGCCTGACACGCCTGAAGATGTTACTTAAAACCCAGTGATTGCTCTTGTGATTTCAGGCTCCACTGTGCTTGGTCCACAACCAGCCTTGCTTGCTTCAGATAAGGATAGGGGCCACTCTTGCAACTACACATCCACTAAGCAGGGACCACAGAAGCCAGTCTTCTCAGTATGAGCCTGGGCCAGGGGGTGATACTACCTGAGCCTGGTCAGGTCCTGGGTGCTCTATTAGCATCAACTAACCACTTACACTGTGACCATGGTGCTCCTTTCACACAGCCCAGCCCATAATAATCCACCCTAAGTGTTATAATTGGTTTGGGGGGACTGAAAGAGTGGCTCAGTATTCCGTGCACAACACCACCGACACCCCTTACAGTGTCCAGGAAGCAGAGGGAAAGGAAGAGGCCAGGGACTCCTCCAATGACCTACTTCCTCCTGCTGGGCCCCACCTACTAACACTTTCAGAAGTTCCAAAAATGCCTGCCCCAGCTGGGCACCCTCATTTTCACCTCAGATGCCTGTAGGAGCAGCCAGGATATGGCAGAGTTGAACCCAGGTAGTTCTGAGCCAATTCCTTAAGGCCTCCTGGCTCCAAAACCAATCCAGTCTGAGAGAACGACTCAGGGCTGTGTGCACACCTCTGACCTTGGTGCACTGAACACTGTGGGTGAGCCCTGTCCCTGCCAGGTGCTCTACAACAGTCTTGTCATCTGGGGGAGCCTTGGGGTCCATATTTTTGTTGTTTGAGAAGCAGGAGAGGACTTGGGCTGGCAGAGACAGGTGGAGGGGCTGAGGCACCCCACTCGGCAGGTAAGGCCAGTGAGCACACGGAAGTTGCTAACTGTAGACAGGATTCCTGGGGCCTGCTGGACAACTGGGTTAAACAGTGTCCCTTTCTGGTGTCCGTTTCCTCCTACAGAAACGAAGTGGGTTAGGGAGTCTAGGGGAAATCAGTAGATGCCACTTGTCACTCTATTGTCACTTTTCCCCTGAGAGGGCTGGCAGCACAATGGAACACAGGAAACAGGTTGGGCATGGGTTAGCAGAACCTTCACCCCACAAGCCTTCCTTTGGAGATCCAAAACTCCAAGAGAGCCTATGTCCTTGGCATCTGACAATCTTATTTCCTACCTTATTCCCAAAATGGTGACAGAGGACAGAGGAGCCTAGAGGAGATTCCAGAGGGACAGACATCTTGGCCTCGGTCTCCTCACCTGTAAGGATGAGGGCAGAAGACTGGCAGGCAGTAACTCAGGTCCCTCCCAGCTCCCCCATCATAGGTAAAGCTGCTTCTCCATGGGTCACTTGTTCTTTGGGGGAAGGCAGGAGCAAGGGCAGGAATGGTGGACCTTGTCGAGGGAAGCAAGAGGAGACCATGACCAGGATAAAAGAGGGCCTTACAGTCTTCCCTGGGCCCACCTGAGACAGGAAGACCACTGTCTGCAGGAAGACCCTGGATTGTTCAGTTCTGCTCTAAATATATGTCTCTCCTCCTGCTCTAGCCTCTCCCCTCCCAGCCCAGCCCAGCCCAGCCCATGCCCATCTCTTGGATAAGCAAGTGGACACACATACACAGGTGTCCCAGCACCCTCAGCTTGCACGCACACACACACAAGCAGGCACACAGGCACTCTGAGTCCCTGTGGTCTGAGCTTAAGTCTTCCAACAACTGACCTCTGACCCCATCCAAGACCCACAGGAGAACTTGCAGCGTCAGGGATCTGCTCCTTGCTGGCTTCCTTCCTCTCTGACTTTATAAATTCTTCGATAGCCCGTGGACTTCCAGGCTCTCGCGAAGGACAGCTCTTTGCCAGGAAAAAGTAATTGAAAAGAATCATGAGAAATAAACACAAGCACTCCCTCCTCCCAACCAGCATTCCAACTGGGTTAGAAAGAAGATCCTGTGACCACAGCGTCCCTCTGAGGCCACTCGCTCAAGCTTGCCATTGTGTTAAAACAATGAAGATTTTGCCAAAATTGGCTTACAAAAAAAAATGTGCTATGTATTACATCTTAGCATTTAACAATTTAATACTTAACACAAAAATTACAATGTAATATAATTGCTCTATTAACAAGGTAATTACAGGTTTATTTTTAATTAGTTCATAATCTGCTACAGATGGTGTGGTCGGCTGATAGGACCAAGTTGAACATTTCAGGATGAAGAGTTTCTTTGCAGCCCAACAGTCAAAACTCTGAGCCAGGGAGCTAGGCAAACCTGGAACTGATCTAAAGGCATGAAGCTGAGACAGTAGGCAGGGACTAAACACTTCTATTATTCCTTCCCCACAACCTCCACAGCAACCTGAGCACAAATCCTAAGGTTCCTGAAAGCAATGGGCAGAGAGGAAACTTCTCAAAAGCAAAATGTCCCCGGAACCAAATAAGGTGACTAAAGCTCTGTATAGCAGACAGCACTGGGTTTGGGGTCTGGACGCTATTTCCAAACATACTTCTTCAAGGGAAGATTTGTGGGACCTCAGAATAGCCCATCAGCTCCGTCCAAGCCTAGGCAGGAAGCGGGGCTGGAGGTAGAGCCACTACTAGACCAGGTTTCGGGACCTGGTGATGTGATCCTCTACGAGCTTGGCTTCACAGTGCAGCTAAGAAATGGGGTTGCTGTGGTCAGACAGGAGTGGGGAGCACAGTGGAGCCTCCAGGCCACCCCCCACCTCATTACAGCTAGAGGCACCTGCACCTAGAGGCTTTACTCTGTGCAGATGGTAAACATTCAAAATGGCTTCAGCCCCGGGGACTGAGAGATGAGCGATCAGGTGAGAACAGAAAGCCAGATTTGGAACTCTGTAGATCCAGAAACCTGCTTCCAAATCAATACCCCCCGACCCTGATTTTTTTTCCATTTTAAAACCTGGAATGGGGCCCAGGTTCCTGTGGTTGTTGCAGACACCAGCCCTCAGTTGGGGCCAGAG
Organism: Meriones unguiculatus; assembly: GCF_030254825.1. NCBI lineage: Eukaryota > Metazoa > Chordata > Mammalia > Rodentia > Muridae > Meriones > Meriones unguiculatus. The sequence continues at coordinate 37,772,034 of NC_083355.1, read as the reverse complement.
GAGGAGGCAGGACAAGAGCAGGGACTGGGTGGAGAGCCCCAAAGAAGGAGGTGGACATCCAAGAGGCAAGGCCGTGCCCCCAGTCAACTGTTGTGCAATGGCTCAATGATCACCCCTGCCTCAGCTAAAATTCTCTCCACCCTGCTGGAGCTCTCTGGAGTACTGGATACATCTGCTTGACGTCATTGCTTCTCAGCTGGGTGGCCTCTCCCTTCCCCAGTCTCCTTCCTTCTCAAGGCCACTCCTTCAGCTCCTTTCTGAACTCCAGTGCCTGGGCCTTAAGTCTTAGGGTGACCAGCTCCAACCTTTTATGCGAACCCCATTTCCAGAGGCTCTAGAGCTCACATGGCCCCTCCTCACTTGCATGCTGGCCTGAACTTTCATAGGTCAGTGGCTTCCCACTGCAACCAAAATAGAGCCAAATGGCACACTATGGCGTGTCACCAATCAGGTTCCCTGGAGAGACTCTAAGGACGATAGCAAAAACTGTACGGAAAGTTTATTCAGATGTGTTCTCAGGACCCACCAGTGGGGAAGGAAGGAGACAGGACCTGCACTACAGATGCCATCACAGCCCGGCAGAGCCCACAGGGGATGCATGATGGGGGGCCTCTTACAGTTGTCCCAGCCAAAGAGTCAAACCTGCCAGGGAAGTAAGCTGCCTTCCTCAGAAGAGGGCATGACCCCAGCTGGAGCAGGCAGCTCTCTTCAGCTACCTGTCATTTTCTGAAAGGGACTCAGCTGCCTAGCGGTGACTGCCACCCATGCAGAGTCTACTACATACAACTACAAGGCCAGTATGACCCTCCCCACTCCCGGTGCCTCTCTCCCCACCCTCCCCCAACATCTGCTGTGCTCCACTCGGCTGCATTGAATTTCATCTGGCCAACCTCAAGTACTCTGCTTTTGCTGCTATCTCTGTGCCTCAGTTTCCTCATTTGTAAGATGGGTAACATAATCACTCCTACCTCACGTAGTGGTGATGGTTCCCTAAAGAGGTACTGCACCATCAGAAGTGACAGAGGATTGGGAAGAAGAAATCTCTCCTTTTTATCCTGTCTCCAGAGCCACCTCCTCAGGCACGACCTTATTGCCCACCCTTACCAGGCACATGCCCACCTTATCTCTTACTCATGGAGTAAATTTCCCTAATATCCTATTGGTTTACAACAACCACCTCCACTGGAGGTGATTTTTGTCCCCCGGAGACCTAGGCAATATCCAGAGACCTTCTGAATGTCACATCTGGGCAAGTGGGGAATGCTTCTAGCACCAGGGGGTGGAGGTAAAGTATGCACAGAACAGCCTGTGCAAGTGTCTTCCAGCAAGTGTCCTTAATATGGAGGCTGAGAAATCCTGTCTGCCTGTTTGCTTTGCCTCCTCATGAGAAAGTCTGTCTTATTCCCTCTCGGGCCTGCCATGCCCATACCTTGTTGTCTGGCAGAGCCTACGACAGCCTTCATGTAGCTGGTGATCTGCAAAGGTTTGCCAAGGAGGTGACCTCCGACTTTTCAGCTGCATCAACTTCCTCACAGAAATCCATTTGTCTTTTGCTCCTTTGTGACTCAACATAAACACTCATGTAATGAACCAGGCACAATGGGCATGCCTCTAACCACCCCAGCACTCATGATGCAGAGGCAAAAGGGTGGTTGCAAGTTGGAGGCCAGCTTCACTCACATAGCAAGTTCCAGGGGTTCATGGTGAAAAACCTGTCTTCAAAACAAAACAAAGAAGTTATTCATGAAACTAACTTGTACCAAGATCTTAGGGAGCTCCTTAAACCCATGTTGTGGGTGACGGATGTTCTATAGACTTGACTTTTGAGACCTGCTTACACATCACTTCCCTGTGAAGCATGCCCTGACCTGGCCCTGTAACCCCCACCTTCACTAAGCCACTTCTTTCTCCCCTCTCCCCAACACCAAAGGCACAGGCTCCTGAGCAGCAGTGAAGCTAGCTCGAAACAGCAGGCATTTATACAGCTCTTAGCTGTATCAGATTCACTCCCACTTCCCGCTTCGGTAACAAATCATTTGCAAAGGGTCTTCTGCCTTCCCGAGATGACATTCATACCTAGTATAAGTGACCAAGACATATCAGCAGCAAATGAATCAACATAATGCCCTGGTTGTGATAGAAAGGGAAGGCTGAGTGCAGATTATACTAAAATTTATATTTCAATATATAAATGTTCTGGTTTTACTTCATGAGACACTAAGGAAGCAGAGGTTTGTGCCTGCCCAGTCACCATGAGGGACTAGGACCCTGTCCCAAGTGCAACCAAGACTCAGCAGACACAGTGGGTCTTCACAAATTGAGATTCTTCAGGAATGACGAGTAACTCTTGCAATCATCTGCAGAGTGGCCCAGTGCAGCTGCGTAAGCCTGCCCAGTGTTGCCATTCCTAGGAAATTCTGTGTGTGTTAACATAAATACTTTGTTTCTGTATAAGCCAGAGTTAGGTTCCTGGCTGCAGCAATTAGCAACAGGTTGTCACCTACCTGTCAATTGAAATGTTTCAAATCCCTGTGGGTGAAAGGTGACTGCAGCACACAAGGCCATCCATGTACTGATGAATCTTTAAAGCCCTTTGCCCCTTCTCCCTTTCTCCCCTTCTCCGAAGAGCCAGCAGCATCCCTGGTAGCAATGATGGATATAAAAAATGTCTCCCATTTGCTCTCAAAACTGTCCCCAAGTGACAGCACTGTACCATGGGGCTTTCCTGGGCTTTACCTACCCTGGAGGTACCTTGGAGAGTAGAATTGTTCTGCCCTGGTCACCCCTGTGTTCTAGAATCTATCAGAAGGTAGTGAGTGCTCAATAAATTCCCACGGGCTAAAGCTCATGAATGCACACCCCAGCCATGTTCCTGTCAGCTCCAGAGACCACCTTCAGACGTATCCCCAGCTGCCTGTGTATAATTTCTAGCCCAGGCTGACCCAGCCCTGTACAGACAGACCAAAAGAGCTAGAGCACTGACATCTTCCAACAGCCATTTGAAGGTGAGATTGGAGATTGATGGGGAATTCTCCACTGCTTTCCCTCTTCCTATAACCAGCCTGAGACATGGTCCCTTCCTGGACACAAGTGTCTTAGGAAGATGGAGAGGGTCTCAGCTGTCCTCAGAACTACCCCTCACCTACCTGTCTCTACCCAGCCTTAACCACCCCACATTTCCTGGGATCCTCTCTCGGTCGCACCCATCCTGTCACCAGGTGTGTTGAGCACCATTGCTACCCTGCAAACCACTCGACTGACTCAAGCAGTAAAGCAGTGGTTCCTTCTTTCCTCCTGTTCTACAAGCCAGCAAGGTGGCTACTGAGGTCCCCCGCCCTCATGTCCCTCATGGGGCTCTGTTGGGTTGTGTGGGTCTGCTGAGCTGGAAGGTAGTGCCAGCTCAGCACTTGTAGCCGACAGTGACACTGACCATTGGCTGAGACAGACACAGTCTCTTCCTCAGGGCTTCTCATCCAAAGAGCTCTGTTGGTTGCCGCCTAGGGTGACCTTGGGACTGCGCCTAGGAGGGGCAAAGATGAAACACAAGCCCACGAGCCCAAGCCCTGGTCCTCAGACTTTATCCTTCCCCGGGCATTCTGGAGGCCCATGTGTCTCAAAGCCAGCTCAGCTTCAAGGGCCTGGAGAAGCAGATCCAGCTCCAAAAAGGACTGAATGTAAGAGAGACTGCGGTCCTTTTAACAGTCTTCCACTGCAGGGAGTAGGGATGGGGGGTGGAGTTCTTGTTACTGAGAAGACTCATCCAGAATTAAGACATTAGTAGGCAAGATGTCCCTCAGGGCTCTGAAACAGGAAGGCTGCTAGTTCAAGAACCACAGAATGGATTCGGGCAGTGAAATTGTCGGGACCCCACCAGCGTGCCTAAGTGGATGGGATAAGATAGTGAAAACACCTATAGTCACCCTTGTGTTTCCCAAGCGGTGCTCAACTGGGCCATGCAATTTCCAGTCGCAGAGGCCTAACTCCACTCTCCAGCCTGTATTTTTCCACAGGACCATGTAATTCACCAGGATACAGTTCCTTAGGACAGAATGTAAGCAGTTCATGCTGTGCACCCGTGGGGTCTGTAATTCACTCACGTCTCTGGGGATAATTAAAACCTCCTCCTGGAAACAGGAAGCCTTGAAATAGCTCTGAAGCCACATGCCCTGTGCCTGCAGAGCCATGGTGGCTGCAGGGGCTCTTGGGGCAGCAGCAGGAGGCCCTTAAAGAGTCCTCCCCTTCAAGGAAGGCCAGACCAAAAAAAGACACTCCACTGCAGCTGCTGAAGCTCAGTGCCAACATCAGAGGCTGTGTCCAGACCACACAGGCTCTATCCTTCATTCATGAGTGACAGGGAGGGTGGAGGGAAGTCAGACTAGGTGAGCTGTACTGTCTGAGTAAGGTCAGGATCGAGGACAGAGAGACTTTCTGGATAAAGGGGAGGGAGGAGGCATCAGTCTTAAAGACCTACTCCGCATCTTATACTGGGCTAGTCATCTGGGACCGTTCCCAAATGGTGCAATTCTTTAATCTGCACCCATTTCACAGGCCTAGAAGCCAAGTCTCGGGGAGTTGAACTGTTATGCTTACCAGCAAAAGGCTGCTGTGAGAATAGTCAGTGACCTAGATATTTTGACTCAGAGCCTATGGGAGTGTCTGGCAGTGAAAGTAAGCTGGGGAAACAGTGGACAGCGGAAAGAAGAGAGGGCATTCTTCAGTAAGGGAGAGAACAGCCTGCCTTAAAGCTTCGATGGCCAGCCACAGTAGAGAAATGAGCTTTAATCTGTTTGTCCCCAAATGCCAGTGCTGCTGTGGGTGGCTGTGCTCACAGGAGAGGCTTAATTTGATAGGAGAAAGAGCTTTCTAACAGGTAGAGCTGGTCCGCCGCGCAGTGAGTGGGCTGTATGGAGAGGTGGGGAGCGCCATGTGTCTGAAATGTGTAAGCACAGGCTGAGTACCCACCCACAGAACCTCTGTAGGAACATTAGACCTGGCCCTTTGCATCCTCTAGAGCCTGTGGTTCCAGCATCCCCTGGGTTGCCAAGGCTGGACTGAGTGATGGGCTCTGGATCCCATTCTCTGCCTGCCCTAGACCTCTCAGACCTCTCATCTGCGGCTTTCCAGACAGAGTGCTAGCTGCTGATAGTGAAAGAACAGGAGGTCCCTGCCCCTATCCGCCACATGCTGAATGGTGCGGAGTTTAAGTCACTGGCCCTTAGTCGGAAGCTCTGAATGCTGCGTCAGGGTGGATGTGGCCCGCCATTCCTCCAGTTTCGATTACTCTGCAAGTTCAGATGCTCGTAGGCAGAAAAGGCATAAGACAGCGGAGATGAGCCTCTCTGGGAACCATGGTGTGGTCTTAGCCTGTGCAGAGCACAGGGTCTTCACATTCCCATTTCAGCCAGGCCCACGAAGGTTCAGTCCCTGGGGTTCCTGAGACACTCTGAAAGAGATGACGCTGGGGTGAGGGAATGGGAAAGGTCGGGGCTCTCAAGACAGCCAAGGCTTTGGTAGTTCTAAAGAAGTGGCCGGTGAGACCCCAAAAGACATTGGACCCCATGCACACTCCACCATGGGGACTGAAGACCACACACATGGTATCTTTGTACTGTTAAGTCTAGATAACCTATCTACCCCCATTCCTTCCAGTTCCATCAACCTGTGTCCCTCTGGGATCCGCCAGTCCAAAGGGGTACAAGAAAGACCTGCCACTCGGCCTCCAGGCTTCATTCTGCCTCCAGAATTGACCAGGGGTATTGCTGTCCACAGGCACCTGTCAGAATGCATCCATCAAGTCCTCTGTCTCTGCCCTATGACAGGTAGGTATCCTATGCCATTAGGAAGTGTCATGTCCAGGACAGCGAGGAATCCTGAGAATGTGGGAGATCCCATACCCAAAACAACCCTGGGGAGAAAATGATCCCCCTCTCCCTATAGAAGGAGCTTTCTGTGTGACAAGAGGAGCCAGAACTGATGTGAGGAGGAAGAAGCACAAATTCCAATTCAAGGCTCTTACACAGCTGCTAGCCAGTGCTCCTGCAAATGAGCTCTAAGCAGGGCAGGGCACCCACACAGCGGGAGGATCCCACAGGCTGCAGGAGGACATCAGTTTAATCCTGGGTACCCCCTCACCCAAACCCCAGCCCCCAACCCCCAACCTCCACCCCCACTCTGAGAAGCAAGGTTCTGAAACGCGCCTCGCTTCCTCCGCACCCCACAGCTTCAGAAGCCGCTTCCGGGCGCACAGAACCGCAGGGTTCTGTGTTGACGGCAGCCAAGGAGAAGAGACTTATTAATTTAATCCTTAAACAAACCTACAGAAATTGTCAGTGGACTTTCAGGAAGCCAAGGAAAGTGGCTTCTTAAGGCGCCGGCAGACTCTCCCCACTGTGTGTAGTGCCAGTTGCCAGAAAGGAAGCTCATTCTCAGAGCCCCTTCCCTAGCACTCTGCTGGCATGGATCCCACCTTTCGGCTTACCTCCTCTCTCAGACTCTGCTTCATAAGCAGAAGCAGACAACTGGTAGGGGAAGATCAGCCTCTTTCACCACTAATCCAAGGAATTAACTGGGCAAGCGCTTTGATGAACTAGGCAGGCACTTGCTGTTTGTGTCACCATTTAATGGGTGGAGATGCTGAGGCACAGAAGGACTCAGTATCTCATCGCCAGAGGTCCCACAGTTTCTTAGTGGCAGAGGTAAGGTTCAAACCAGGGTGCCTGGCCTCCCCACAAAATCAGCACTACAACTCCTTGTTTATTCTATGTCATTAATACCTTATGTCTCTTTTCTTTTGTCTTTATTAAAAGGAAGAGAAGCCATGCTCTATCTTCCCAACCCCGTGAGAATTCTAGGCCAACTACCTCTTCTGCTGTCCTCAAGGGCAGCCTGATTATCATCCTGGCCAGTTGCCCAGAGTCCATGCACCTCTGTCACTCTGTACCACCTGCCTCTTGGGCAGTCTTCCATCACGGTGGTATTCAGTGTTTTCCTCCAAGTTTGGAGCCTTCAAGAACTCAGGCCCTGTAGTCTAAGCTTCACCCACAGTCCATCTGGGTCTGTAAGGCATAGCCTCTTGGATGGGGTCCCAGTTCTTAGATGGAATCTTACAGCAATCCCCCTGCTTGCACACTAAGACTTCTGCCATTAGCCTCGGCTCCAGGCACTGCATCGACTCAGTCCCAGATGACTGCATCCCCCATCCCCAAGGAGGCCAGGGCCAGTTAACCCACTTGAAGAGGTCACCGATCCAGCACTGATAAGGTACTAGAAAAGCCCTGACCAGCCAGCAACTCTTTCCAGGCCGCTGTGCCTGGTCCAACTCCAGCGCCTCCATCCACCAGAGCCCTGATTAGCATCTTAATGTGAGGAGCATATGCAATGAGGCGTCAGAGAAAATCCCCGGCATTTAAATTCATTAACAGTCCCTGGAAGTCTTCAGTGTGAGGTGGAATTATCACTAAACTGCTTTTAACTTACCAGCTGTGCACTAAACTGCCAGCCATGAAGGCTGGGTGTTAGAGTCTGGCCGGAAGGCCTAGAGGGGTACTGCTGTCTGGGGGCCTAAATTCAGGGATGCCCAGGCTGCTGGCTGGAGGGGCTGTGCTTCCTAGATTTCTGTTCAGCGCCCTAATGATGAGTGAAAAATTCAATCAACCAGCTGGCTTGTCTGCTTAGGAACAAACAGCCATCTCGACTGATATTGATGTGTCCGTACATTCCAGGTTAAGTTCCGTGACCCGGCACTCTCCGCTCCAGATCTGATGGATGACAGGGAAGATGCTTCTCCGCTCTCTGGGCCAGCTTCCTTTCTAGCCAGCCTCTCCCAGAGTTCCATTTGCTCCTCCCAAGGCACCTCCTGTCACATACAGCCCCCCTTTCCCCTCCCGGTTTCTACCTACCCTGTTGGTTCCCCATCCTAGCAGGCAGCCTACACTGTCAAACTCTTCCTAAGTATTGTCTTCTCCGCATACCTTGAGGTCCCATCCCAAAGTGAGTGTGTAGACTATGTAGTCGGCCCTGGCACCAAAGCTGAGCTCAGCTAAGAGCCATAGAATCCATTAATTGTTTGATGAAATATTCCTCTTTGCCTGCCATGTCAATCACAGCACCTGGCTCACTGTAGTGTCTCAATAAATATTTGCTGAATAAACGTTGGGTGACAGATAAATGCTTACAGCAGGAATGGGGTGGGGTGAGGTGATTAGGACTTAGAAATTCATTGCTTCGCTCAACAAATATTAATTGTGTGACTAATCAGAGTAAACTATGGTTAATATTTATATTGGACTTCCCGGCAGCAAGGCCCACAGTGTGAACTGGTCTAATTTTTGTAGCAAGCCTGTGAACAGGATTCTAACATCATCCTGATTTTACAGATGGGGAAACTGAGGCCATCAGATGACTCACACCAGGCTGTCCAGCATAGGCAAGCAGAGATTTGAACCTGGGAAGGCGAGATCAAGATCAATGCTCACTGGTGGGTGTTAAACAAGAGAAGCTGTGTGAAAGTTTACATTTCCTACCCCCACTCTGAAAAGTGGAAATAAGTGGGTGAGATTAATTTTTAAAGACATTTTATTTAACCTGATGTATCCAATGTGTGATCTTTTCAATGTGTAATGAACATTTAAAAGGCATTAATGAGACACTTTATGTCCTCATTTTCACACTAAGCCTGGGAAACCAGTGGCTGTTTCAGGCTCATAGACCTGGCGGCATTGCTCAGAGACCTGTGTTAGCTGTGGCCCTGAGGTAGAAGCTGCTGAGCTGCATTCAAAGCTACTGTGTCCTTTGCCCTCCACCTTTACCCCAGATCTGGACTCTGAGACCACAAAGATGAACTGGACACAACCCATTCAAGGAAGATACGGTTTTCTGAGTACCCAAGACACAGGGATGCCATATAGGGAGTTGGGTGACAGAAGATACAGCATAACCCTGCAAGAACGGAGTGCTGAGAATGAGGAAAGGTGTACCAGAGGGGAGGTCTCCAGGTTATTAGGTAAGTCAGACTGGAAGAGCTGGGAAGAAAACCTGCCAAAGTTTTGTAGTGGGGAAGAGATAGCAAGTTCCTGGTACCACGGACAATCTGCTCAGAATGACTAGGGTCAGGGGGCTGGAGTGGGCAGGAAGAAGCCTGGGTGGAGACGGGCAGTACCAGATCCATCATCCGCACAGTTGCACGAAGGCCACACTGAAAGGATTGACCTTGAAGAAGGACGCTGAATGAGAATGAGGTAGTGATAAAAATCAAATGTGCTTTAAAAGGACCATGATGGACTACCAGAGTCCAAGCAGAAGTATCAGATCAGGGAAAGAGGTAACAGGTGAGGCCAGGTCATGAGACCTAGTAGCCTGTGTTGGGAACCAAGGGGAAGATCTGAAACCCGAGTCTCTAGCTAGGATGCTGGGTGATAGTGGAATTCTTCTTTGAGAAGAAACGTGGAGTGAACACGTGGCTGAAGGAACTATGGAGTCCTGGTTAGGGAGAGAAGAGGCCTGGAGGGAAAGAGGAAAAGACAGGACGAGGGGTACAGATTAGGCCCTTCAGTGGCTGAGTGGTCAGTGTAGGTGGGTGTCTTGGAGATACACACAAGGTCACCTGCAGGTTCTCCTCTGGTCATATGCAGTGAGATAAAAAGAAAGTGTCCTAATGACTAGTGGATTATGTGACTAATGGGTAGGAAGCACCTGTGCTGGCACATTTAGTCTAGAACTGCTTTAGGGAGTGAGCGGTTGCTCCTGAATAACCTAAGTGCTCTGTCGTAAGACCATGTGGCCAGTTAGTTGTCAACTCAAGGCAAGAATCTGCAACTCATACTTTTTCTTCCTGTATCCCTTTATCCCTTCTTTGGCAGCTATTCATTGAGTACTTGCCGCAAGCGATTTATTAGGCCCTGGGGCTACAAGGTCAGGTTGTATGTGCTATGTTCAGGATTTAAAGAAAAGAAGGGGGTCCCTCGGAAGAAGAGATCTTGCTGGTCTCACTCATGAGCAAAGATGCAAAGTGGTGTGGAAAGGGATGCAAAAGTAGACAGTCCAGGCTGCAGAATCTGCTGGAGATGGAGTGAGGTGAAGGATCTGAGCTTTTTGCACAGCTCTGGCCTTGCTGGCCCAGAAGTCTCCTCTTTCTACACTGTGCACAACTCCATCTGGCCCCAGAGCCAGCCTATAGGTCGGAGAAAACATGGAAGCCCTGTTAAGAAGTCCAGGCCCTTTGTGCTCTGTGTGGGTCTCTCTGTGGGTTCCTTGTCCCAGGAGGAGGCCATCCAAAATAAAGTTGGCAAGCCAAGCTTAGAGGAATGGCTCTAGCCTCTAGGCCCCTCCCCATGGCCACTGTGCACCCAGATCTTTCCTTCCCACCCCCACCCTTCTGGACCTATCTGCCTTCCAGCTAGTTTGTCATGGACATGCTGATGTCCTGAGCCTTTGAACTCCAGGAATAGTGTTATCCAGTCAGGAAAGAGGTGGCTGTGTGAGCCCTAGGGAGCTCTTTCACCCTGGTTTTCTCAGAGTATGAAAGCCCCTTGAGGGCAAAAAAGGAAACTGGGAGAGCATGCCAGACATCCTCACATTCCTACAATATTATCAAACTAAGACATAACTGACCTCATTTGGGGATGAAGTACATGGGCCCAGCATGTGCATTCAAGCAGGTCACCTTCTAGTTTGTCCATGTTTAAGGACTTGATTTCATATAAGCAGTAAGAAATTTCTCAGTAGAAGTGTGCTGTGTGCCGATTGGTCAACTGGGCCCAGTGATTGGGTGGGAGGAGCTCCAAGCTTCCAGGTTTTGAAAAGCAAGTGAGAGAGACTCTCCCAGCTCTCTGGCTGCCTAGGGGAGAGAAAAGGTCTTTGTAGAGGGAACCCTGGAGATTGCAACCCAGGGACTCCAGGTATTAGCCATGGACCCAGTCCCTTTAGGTCACTCCCCTGTTGCCAGCCAGGGCCACCATTCCTCATAGCGGAGGGGGTGGATGGAGAGTTGATTGATCGTATGTGCTGCTGTTCTCCAGGCTGGGGACTTGCCCCATTGGCAAGCCCAAGCCATAGATCCCTGAGCACTGAAATGAGAGTCCTCAGAGAGCTGATTCCTGCCCCATACCCAGTCTAGGTCCAGACCTGAGAAGGCTCAAAATTAATCATTACATATGGACACACACACTGAACTCCCAAGCACAGCTCCAGCTCCTACTCACAGCTCTGACAGACACCTAAGGACAACTGATGTCTGATGGACACCTGGAGGTTGAGAATGGATGGATAAGCAATGAAGCTGCCAGTCAGTCTCCTAAAGCTGCTGCCTCAGAAACCACAATGAAGCTTTCACAGCCACCAGCCAATTAGCCATGAGGTAACGGGTCTGTGATCCCAAAGGCAGCACCACCGTTCTGGGACATTAGCTTCTATTAGTAGCCACTTTCCACAGCAAACACAAACAGCCCCTGGGGAGGGCAGGCAGGGTAGGGGCCGGCCGTGGTGGGAGAAGAAGCAACATGCTTCAGAACACCCTGTATTAACTCTCTAATTAATTCACTCTCCTCACCGCAGGGAGTCAGACCTAGAGCTGGAAAAGGAATGAAGGATGTGGGAGGAAGATGTACCATTCAAGAGAAGAGCAGAACGTAAAGAAATACGGATACAGGAGGAACGCCTGGGGCGTCCGATGGGGAAACTGAGTCAAAATCAGCCTTGGCTAGGAGAATAAACATACATATAGTCACATAAGTGCACAGGTATCTATGTGTATATACGTGTGCACAGAGACAAAACACAGTGGAGGGAGGGGACCCCTAATGAGACAACGCAGCCCCTGCCCAGTCAAGCCCAGGCCTAACCTGGGATTTTCATATAGCCTGGGATCACCACCCCCTTTTTACAACTCCCTCTTGAAATGAAGCGAAACTGTGGAAACCACCTCCACAAATAATTTTGCTCTAATTGTATATTTTAAAAGATAAAGGTAAGAAAAAGGTTTATGATAGAATAATACGGGGGAAGGCTACACCTCAGTGGTAGAAAGCATACCAAACAGATGTGAAATCTTGCTTGTTCAACCCTCAGAGCCACAGCATGGAGACTAGACCCTGAGTGCAGGAGCAGATCCACCACCCCTGACGACCTGGGAAGGTTCTGAGGGCACTGCCCTAGAAACAGTGACAGTGCGTCAGATGCCATTTTCTATTAGGGACCGGGACACCAGGAGCAGGGTTGCCGTGACGTGACGCTGTGTTTCCAGCTGGTAAGATGTCCCAGCCCCCTGGGCCTCCTGGGGGCCCGCTGAAAATAACGGACCATTAAGCACCTCAGAGTTAGTTTTCATTCTCAGTCACATAACCAGGTGCCTCACCTGTGTGACAAGGACAGGGAGTGAGACTCTTTGCTTCCACCTCGATGCCAGGGGTGGCGCCCAAATCTTGGTGAGCGTCTAGAGTGCCCCTAGGGGGCAGTAGTGCCCTGCCCCCAAACCATTGCCTTGGTTCCTCTGAGGCTGTGTGTCCAGAGTCCTGAGACCCACAGTGGCAGGTAAGGTTAAGACTCTCCCCATCTCCTCGCCTCTCGTAGACAAAGGATGGAGCCTGATATACAACCAGGTGAGCCCTTAACCCAGGTCAAGTGGGGCTGTTTTTATAAGGCAAACACTGAGGACCAAGACTTGGGACAAAGAGGACCAGCATCCAAGCTGGACACTTGTGGTCATTTTTTACCTGGGGATGTTGGATCAAGACTCATATTCTGAAAGCTGAAGTAACTTAAGTCCCACCCCTCTTGCTTCCAGGAAAGATTGTGGGGAGGCCATTCAACTAAAAGACCAAGAGGTTTTCAGCAGACACAGATAGATGGTAAAGATGACAATGGCCCAGAAAGTCCATGCAAGTAGCACTTGGGTTTTCCAGCAACACATAGACTAGCTATAATGGGAAGGTTGGTCTAAGCAGGTAGTAGGGAGCTGTGAACATCAAGCATGCGGCTTGATTTTGACTTGGTAGGAAGTAGGGAGCCACTGGAAGTTCCTGAGTGGGAAAGCGGGCCACCCAGACCTGCTCTATGTAATCTCCTCACTTGGACTCCACAGCCTTGTTCTCGGGGGCCCAGACCTAGCTCACCTCAGTGCCTGCCCTTAAGCCATGTCTCTCCCTTGAGCTGGAGCTGCTGAGGAATCCCTCTCAACCTCCTCAAGCAGTTTCCAAGCCATAATTAGTTGCACAGTAACAAGGATCTAATTGCCTTCCCCTGCCAACACCCCAGAGATGATGGGCTGTACCTAGAAGAAGGTGCACTCTGAAAACACAAATTAATTAGCACCGGAACAAAGACACTGCTAATTGCTTTGTTTCCTGCACTTGGAAAGAGGGTTCTCAGGAGTGGGGGTCTGATGATGCCTTGGGCTTTATAGGAAAAACTGTGAGTTGGGGGTGCTAAGGATCCCTCACTGCCCCAGGAGAGGACTGCAGGGCCAGCCAACCGATTACAGAGTGGCAGACTCTGCTGCTTTCTGGGAAGGTCAAAGATCCAGGACTCTTCTTGTGCCCAGGTTACAGATGGGCAAACTGGGAGGACAGGACTACAGGGCTGAGCAGCTTGGATTTCTTTCCACAGTGCTGCTCACATCTGCTGTGACTCTCACAGGATGATCAGGAGGATGGGTCTTGGCCAGGATAGACTCTTCCCCCAGTTGCTTGGGAAAGAGGAAGTGGGTACAAAGAGGTGGCTGAGGAACCAACCCTTAACTCCAACAAGTTGGGAAGGTTCCTTGGGGCAGATGTGGTGATTTCATGCCCATAATCCTAACACTGAGGCAGGAGGATTAAAAAAAATAAACAAACATAAGGTCAGTCTGAGCGATTCTGTTTGAATTCCTCTTTCTTTGGGAAAGAAGAAGGGAAGGAGGGAGGAAGAAGAAAATAGCAACTTCTGGGGAAGGAATTGGGCTGGGGAGGGCTTGGGCTTCTATACAGGCACCTAATCTACCCTGGCCCTGGAAATCTGTAGCTAGGAAACCACCACAATACTGTCAATTACATCAGGCTGAACAGGAGCTGAGTCTGGTTGTGCACACCCACCATCTTGAACTCTACAGAATCAAAGTTAGTATTTCACCCTCTGCAGCCTCTGCACACCGCCCTCTGCCAGTGTCACACAGGCACTACGAGACAAATGGACTATTCCAGTAGAATTTCATATACCAAGCAGGGGGTGACCATATTGCCCAGCATGCTCAGGGTCTAATCAACTGCCAACTTCTTCAAGTCCTTCAGTCCTCCATACAGGTGGGCACCTATGAAAGGCACATCTCGTGAGAAGCAGGTCACTGTACACAGGGCCCCATGTTGAGTGCTGTCTCTGAAATGGCAAGCTCTAAGACAGTGGCTCTCAACCTTCCTAATGCTGTGACCCTTTAATAGAGTTCCTCATGTTGTGGTGACCAAAATTATTTTGTTGCTCCCTCCTCAGAACTGTAATTTTGCTGCTAGGAATCCTAATGTAAATATCTGTGTTTTCCAATGGTCTTTTGAGGTCGAGACCCACAGATTGAGAACCTCTTCTGGGATGTGGTGTCAGGTCTTCCTCCTGACTGGATGCTGAAGCATCCCAGGAGGGTGTGGCATGTTATTAGCAACTTCTCAAAGGGTAAGCAAGGGACAACGGCGTCCCTGCCATTCCTCTCTCTTCCTGTCCAGCTTCTTGTCTAGACTGAAGACACCTCTGATTCCAGCCTGCTGACCTTGAGGTTTCTGGGGCTGGGTCCCTGGCCTGACCTCCGGGGACAAAGCTGCCCTGCCTGGGAAGTCTCCTCTGCTCCCTCCCTCTCCTTGAGTGGGTGGTCGCTGGCAGGGTGGGGGGAGCAGCTGGCCCTGCTGAGAAGACCCACCAGCCACACTGATGTGTGTAGGTGAAGGTCTGGCAGCTAGACCCATGAGGGCCCAGGAGAGAATAAGAAAAAGGCCCAAGTGGCAGAGACTTGATCTGTGGAGGGACTTGGGTCTCTCCAGGCACTGAGGAGACTTTAGCAGATCCATTTCTGAAGTCCCAGCGTCGTAAGAAAGGATAACACAGAGCAGGCTGCTTCGTGCTGGGTCTCATCCTTCTGGCCTCGTACCATCCCAACTTCACAGCAGCCAAGAGGACCATGAGGGGCCAGACATCCCAGGGGAAAAGGGCTGGCAGGCAAGTGAGCAAGTCGGTAGGATCCAGAGAAGGCAGGAAGCCAGGCTCGTCCGGGCTCTTGAGCTGAGCAGATAGCAGAGGCAGCTGTGCGTACCCTGGTTGAGAGGCCCCAAGGCAGACTGCAAGAACACGGATCTGTGGAAACTATCGTGCTGATGAGGACTCCACTGGACACCATCGGAATATTCCGCATTACCGTTTAGCCTCTGGGGAACACATTGTAGAGTGAGCGATTTTATTCCCATCGCACAGATGAACAAACTAAGGTTCCAAGAAATCAAGCCACCTGCTTAATCTCACAGAGCAGCCAAACACCAAGGCTGGACTTAAATCGGTGTCTGTCAGGCTCCGGACAGTTTCTGTGTGCCCGGGGATGAAATTGAGAACACTTGCCAAGTATCCATCAAGCAGATGATTCCAAGTGTGACCAGTAGCTGAGCGGGTGGGTCCCAACAACTGCAGCCTGGGGCCTCCAGACTGAGGCTGCTGACCCCACACACCACATCACTCATCCAGAACCAACCAGCAGGCTGGGGAGGAGGCTCTCCCAGTAAAACACCTGAGTGCATGCATGATGATCTGAGTTCACACCTCAGTGCTCACGTGAGAGCCACACACAGTTGTGTGCACCTGTAGTCCCAATGTTGGGGCACATGTACTCTCTCTCTCTCTCTCTCTCTCTCTCTCTCTCACACACACACACACACACACACACACACACACACACTTCCCTCCATGGTGAGGGAAAGGGCTCTAGTCTGAGACCCCAGTGTCTACTTTCCCATTGAGGTATGTCATAAAGTCCCACTACAGGTGAGAGCTAAGGTCGCCTCACCCTCCTCCCTCACTTTAAACAAGAAAACCCAGGTCCAGAGAGGGGGTCTGACTTGCCCTCAGTCACACAGCAAACTGGTGGTGAACCCTAATCTCAAGAAGAAAAGCACCAGCCCAGCCATACAGTTCCCACCCCTATGGAGCCAGCTAAAAACGGGACAATGCTGTCTTAGAAAAGCCATCTGGCAATGTGGGATGTGAGCTACAAAACTGTTATGCCTTTTGACCTGGTGATTCTCCTTTTGGGAATAAGTCCCCGGGAAACAATCCAAAGAGAGACACAGGGGGGAAAAAAAGGTGTCATTTGACAAAGATACTGATGCCATTACTGTTTGGGAGCCTGGAAATGTGACCATCATCAAAATACTCAACAATAGGGAAAGAGAGTTGTGGTGGTCGTGTACTGTTGTTATTAAAAGTCTCTGGGGACTAGACAGGAACAATGGAAATGCTGGATTGAATCACCATTATGTGCGAAAAGTACAAACCGGCTGCTTATGCTGGTTACAACCAAGCAAGGTGGCTGTGTGCTCAACAGAGGCTGGGAGAAAAGAAAAGCAGGCTATTATTCAATTTGGCTTTTCTTTCCCCCTCCACCAAAAGTTGTTTAGTGTCAAAAAAATCTTTAGAGATTTATTTTAACTTATCCAATCGTCGTGGGGGAGGATTAACAGCTACAGAGTGATATTGCATTGAAATCTACCAAGCCAAGTGCTAAATCCCACCCGGCTTGCCACCAAGCCCCAGGGTTCGGGGAGATCTGGCTAGAGGTCAGTGCCCTCTTACGCCACCTCTTAATAAGGACATTTGAAGAAGAACTGTCTCTCTCACACATAGCATGAGCAAGTTCCTACAGATGTCTAGCAGTCTCCTTGAGACTAGAAGGGATGGGGAGCCCTGAGATGAGCAGACATAAGACCAAAGATGGCAGAAACGTTGAAACACACACACCAAAGTGAGACCAGGACACTGGGAAGATCTGGCAAATACTATTGCATTTCATGGAGTGCGGCTGGAGGTCTGAGAGGTGCTGCTGCTCCTCATGCAGGAGGACTGATGGACTCCTCTCAAGCAGTTGGAGCTGGTATGAGGAGCTGTTTCTCATCATGAGTTCCAACCACAAGAGCGCTCTCTCTGTGAGCTATCCAGGATTCCTCCAGACAGAAGCCAGCTGCCCTTCCCCCTCCCACCCACAAGTCAGGTTGCCAGTAAGCATGGCTTTTGTCTGCCTTGGATCCCAGCTGTTGTGTGGGTGTTCCCTGATGGCCTGGGCCAGCCCTGAGCACCTGGAATCTACTCTTAGCTTCTGCTCGGTTCATGGTCCAGACAGCTACTCCCCTGCCCCACACACCCTACCTCCCAATGGGTGTCTGATGAATGTGTTATCTACTTTAGCCGGCTAGACCCTGGAGCCAGCAGCCGGTAGAGTCACTTAGCTTCATGTCTTCCTGCACTCCAATTTGGTGAGGACCAGATGGGCCCTGCAGTTTCCTCACTCCCACTCTACCTTCCTTGTAGGCCTTTGGGCCTGTCCCAAACAGAGTCCCTCAACACAAGACTCTAACCTTTCTCTCCCACACTCCAGTCTTCATCCACTATCAAGCGTTATTATTAGCAGCACCATCAGGTGGTTCGTTACTTGGCAATTTGCAATCATTAATTAGGGGAAATTGTGTATTGAGGCCATGAAGGAGGATGGTGCAAACGAAACGCATTTGGATATCAAGTTAATGGAGGAGGTGGCTGCCTGTTCAGAGCAAGTGGCCCTCCTGTATGTGATCGGCCAGCCTCTGGCCTTAGACCCAGGCTTAGATTCCCCATGAGTGAAACAGAAAGAAGATGAGAGCAGCTCTGAGGCAGAGGAGAAGTGGTAGGGAAGACTGAGCAGGACATGGTGGCGGTATTCTAAATTGGTGCTTGTTCCGGGTTGCTTATCCCTCCTAGAAGGTGCATGGTTCCCCAGCCTCCTATCTGCCTTCTTCGCCCCAAGAATTGTCCCCAAACAACCTCTGGGACTAGCTCCAAACCCTTTGGCATAATTATGCATGGTTACCTTTTAGGAAGAGATGTCCCAGTGGGTGTTGAAGGGGAAAAAACGTGAACGCACTCCCCTGCTGCGCACCCACCGTGGAGGATGCTGAACAGATGTCTCTTCCAAAGCAGAAAGATGGCCTGACCACACCCGACAAGGCACGCTCACACTCCACCACTCTCTTTTCCAACTAGCAATGAGATGGCATGGCCCTGCTATACAGTAGCTGGCTGGTCCTTGAGCTGGAGACCCTAATTTACCCTCCTCCATCCCTGGGATGAATCCCAAGAAAGGGAGAAATCAAAGGCACCAAGGAAGTGTGATATAGCTCCCAGCCTCTCCCATCATCTCAACAGAGACCCTAGTGCTTAATAATAAGATTCGAACCCAAAGAGCCTTCATCATCATCATCATCATGCCAATCCCATAACAGTACAGTGAACAGCTCACCCTCTTTCCCTCCTCCAGTCCTTTGCCCAGGCTGTGTCCTCTGCCCATAATGCCACCTCGGAATCAAGACATCTGCTCCTTCCGCTCCCACTGAGCAGCTACTGTCAGCCCTGCTAATAAAATGCTGATGTGGTGAGATCAACGATCCCTGCCTGCTCCAAGATGGAAATAAAGTCTTCTTTTGGAAGTGTCCTCAGTTCACAGGAGAGTTCCCTGTTTAGGTGGAGCATATCCCTCCATTTGGGAGCTGCTAATGTGATCAGGGGCCCAGGGAGAGCAAGATAAAGGGGCCTGTGTCTTATTCACTTTCCCCATTATGGGCCACTCTGTGAGCCCAGGAAGTTGACACAGAGGACAGAAGTTGACTGGAAGCCCCATCTCAGACCAGCCCTCATCACAGCTACTAGCCCTAACTCGGAACTGAAAGATGGTCCTGAGCATGGTGGGCTCGGCTATTTAACACTACGAACACCACTCAGCCATTAGGCCCCAAACAACAGCCCATCTGTCCTCTCCCTGGCCCTGCAACAGGGAGCACTGACGGTGTAATTAGACAGCAGAAAGCTGCTATAAATTGCCAAGTAGCCACCTTCCGCCAGCTGTAGCCCAGGATGCCCCCTGCACCCCTTGGCCCCCAGACCCAGGACCCTCACCTGTACTGAAACCACGGGCCAAGGGTGGTACCCAGAGCACCAGGCAGCCTCTTGCCTGCTAAGCCCACAAGAAGCTGTTATCAGATTCTTTGATGGACTCTGTTCTAGTGGTACTTTTGCAAAATTTAAGGGGCTCCTCTTCTGTGCTTCTGTGGGAGTTCCTTGTGCAAGCTCTAATGACAGCCATACTATGTCTGAGGGGCATGGGTCTGCTCACTCCCTACCCCAAACTGTGCACTCCTCAGGGATTGTGGTTTTTAAATATAGCTTCCTGTCGAGTGGGCAGAGAACTCAGTAAATGCTCTGTGTTAGTTCTTTCCCTCGTTGTTCAGGGTTTACTTTGAGAGCATGATATTTGAGAGCAGTGGCAGGGCTGTAAAAACAGTTCTCAGAGGGAGCCTGAGGAGGCTGGTTGCATTGTATCTGCAATCAGGAAGTAGAGAGAGGTGAATTTTGGCATTCAGTTCATTTATCCTTTCTGTTCAGTCTAAGACCCCGGCCTTGAAGAATAGTGTCTCCCACATGCAGGGTGGGTCTTTGCCCCTCAGTTAAATCTCTCTGGAAATGTGCTCACAGACACACCCAGATGTGTTCCCACGGTGATTCTAAACACACATATACACTTAATTTGCCAAGAAAGATTAATTATCGTGCACTCCAAGTTAGAGAATGTACCTTTTAGCTCATAACAATGGATGCATGTTGGGCAAGCTTTGTTCTCTTTAGACCCTGTTATTCATCTATTACATTGTTGAGGAGGGATGGATTAAGAGGTTATAAACTGGAGACCCACTGGCCCCAAAGGTATGTTTGGCATTGCTACAAAGAGAGGAGATATTTACTGTTCAGTTGTTTGAGCGTATTCACCTAAAAATCCAAATTCCCTGTACCTCTTTAAAAACCAGTCATTGCTGGTACTTACTACAAAGCCTGATGACCTGAGTTTGATTTCCAGGAGCTTTGTGGTGGAGGGAAACCAACTCCTGTTGTTTGGCTTCTGATCCCCACATGCTTGTCCAACACATGAGCCTCCCCCCACCCACACACATAAACAATAAATTAATGAACATAATTTAAAATTTTAACATTTATTTATTCTTACTGTATGTATTTGAATGTTTTGCCTGTGTTTGTGTCTCTATACACTATGTGTGTGCAAGCGCCCACAGAGGCCAGAAGAGGGTATCCAATCCCCTGAACTGGGAGTTACAGATGGTTGTGAGCTGCCATGTGGGTCTGGGAACCAAACGCAGGTCCTTTACAAGAACCGCTGGTGCTCTTAACCAGGGAGCCATCTCTCTATCTCCCCTCCCCAAACTTTTAGATAGAAGATGTAATTCACTGACTATCTCCAGCAAACACTGCATAGTTTCTCTCACTGTGAGTCCTAGACTTGGTTAGGTACCTAAGTCCTAAGGACTGATGACATGAACATAGAAGCTAAAATTGTGCAACAGCAGAAACTAAAAGGGATGGAGAAGAAGGAAGGAAGGAAGGAAGGAAGGAAGGAAGGAAGGAAGGAAGGAAGGAAGGAAGGGGAAAATACACTCAAATAATCTGAGAAAGGCTTTATGTAGCCCCTATAGTAAAATAGAAGATGTGTGGCACGCAGCCCTTCATCTGTGATCGGCAACCACCCGGTGCCACATTACCACCACCCATGGTGGCTCACCCCTCCCTTTGTTCTCCCTGGTTTCTCAGGCCTGGCCCACTTCTCTCTGCTGCCTTCCTTGTGGCCTCAGGTAGTGATGCCATGATCTTGCTTTCAGATCTTGCCAATGAATGAGTGGACAGAGAAAGAAGGGAGCAACTGACTAGTGAGCACCTTGACTTCTTTATCAGCAGCAAAATTCATGGCTTTCTCTGTGGCAGGCAATATCTTTCCTTTCCCTAGCTCCCTTCAGACACCAGTGAAGAGAGATGATATGAAATATTTAGGAATGAAATACAAGGGTCAGGAAAACGGATGTGTTGCAGCATACAGGCCAGAGGAAGAATGACTGGGATGTTTGCGGGGAGAGAGGTCCATTGTCCACTCTAGCCTGCAGCCGAAGTCATCCTAGGCATCCCTCCTGCCCACTTCATGGTACCAACATCTCTCTGTGCTTCAGTGCTCTTTCCTGATTGGAACCTTGAACAGCTCCAACGACTCCAGATCCTGGCAGCTCCAGCCCTGGGCATTTCTGGCCCCACCTACCTCCCCGCCTTTGCCTGTAGCCCTGTGAGCTTACCAAGCCCCACCCTCCCCTGCTGCACACTTCAGAGTCCATCTTCTGGAGATTTTGCCTATGACTGGGAATCTGGTTCCTGCTTCATAGCTCAGCTTCAAATCTCCATGTAATGCACTCCAATCAGTTTCATGTCTCAGACCGTAGTTGCCATAATGTAGATATTTGTCTGATCTTATTGGTCCTCTTTTTCCATTATTAGAACAGGGACCCTGGGAGGCTGAGTTCAGACTGGACCTGCTCAGCTGGGTACTTGGTGGGGTAAATAAATCCTCGAGACCATTCTAAAACATAAGACTGCTAAAATATAGTTCCTTTCCTGGAATAGCAGCTAATTAAAGCCTGGCTTAGTTAGAATGAAAAAAACAATGTAACCCCCACCCCCTGCCACCACACATTAAAAAAATCAAAATAAAAACCGCTCACTTTACAAACACGGGGATCTGAGTTCAGTCCCAGAGCTCATGTTTTCACAAGCGGGGCATGGTGGTGAATACTTCTAATCACAGCTGTGGGAGGAGGGAACAGGCACCTCTCTGAAAGCTCTCTGGCCAGCCAGTCCAGCCTACTTATTAAGTCCCAGGCTAGTGAGAGACCCTGTCTCAAAACGAGAAAGACAGGCCAAGGTTCCCCCAGGACCTACATACATGAGCACACACATGCATGTGGCATACACAGAGCTAAGTTAATTAGTTAATTTTAAACAGCTGCTTGTGAATCACAAACCCTTCCCTTGACTGGATGGCAAAGCCACAACCAGAAACCAGCCTCCCAGCCAGCTAGGCGCCCTCCGTTCTGCCCTGTGCCCCCATTATCCAGTCTGCCTAGTAATGGGCAGGCACGCCCAGCCTTCCATTATCCCATCAGCCCTGTGTGGGCCTCCTTTTGGCTGGCATTTAACCGCCTGGGGCTTCTGTTGGTTGTGGCTTTCTCCACTGCTGCCCTCTCAGAGTGCCTGCCAGGGCCTTCCTGCAGCTCTGAGCAGGAAAATTTAATGTTGCTGCTTTGGTCTCTGTCTTCACACATCAAACCCTTCCCCTGCTGGGAGCCTCATCATCACCAAACATCAGGCTCCAGCTGAGTTCCACTTAGCTGTTTGCAAATGGAGGTGGGGTGGGGTGGGGTGTCAGTGAAGGGGCACGGGCACTGTAAGACACAAAGGAAGAGGACTCTAGGGGAGACACAGGAGGCTTGTGAAGAAGGTCTGCTGGCTGAAAGCAACGGATTGGTGCCAAGGGTCTGACCTGCCCAGAGGTTTACACCCCCAAACCCTCTTGGTGATGGGCATGGGCTTCAGGACAGCTGCTGTGTGGATCCAGACCCTCCATATTCTCACCCAAGCTTCAGTTCACCTTGTCAAGTCTCGCTTGACTCATATTGAAAATGAGGCTGTTGGCATGCAGAAACATCGTATGTGTGTCTGTGTGCGTGCATGTGCCTGTTGTGTGTCTGTGTCTGGGACTGTTTCTGTGTGCAGTGTGTGCACTTTGTGCATCGTGTGTGGAGGCTAAAGGACAACCTTTTATGTCCGTAATCAAGCACTATTCACCTCTCTGGGTCCTGGCACATCTCATTATCCTGACAACGCCAAGTAGAATGAGCTAGCTGGGCAAGGAGTCTCAAGAGCCTGTCTGTCTCCACTTCTCCAGCTCTGAGATTACAGGTTAGTGACACCCGTACCCAGCTCTTTCACATGGACTCTGGGGATCAAACCCAGGCCCTCATGCTCCTGTAGCCAGCACTTCACTGGTTAAATGTCTCCCCAGTTAGATAGGATGAATGTTAGTTCTCCTACCTGCAACTGGTACCCAGCCTTCCTTACTCTCTACCTTAACCACAAGCTGCCCCAACAGAATGGCTTACACATCCTGGTTGGCCCCAGATGACTTAGAGAGGCCACCGGAAAGGCCAAAGTGGTAGAGCAGATGGCATCCAGGCAAGGTTGCCAGTCCTCACTGGCCCTGTGTTTTCCCCATGCTTTCCCTCCTTGCTCACTAGAGCCTCTGAGCTCTTGGAACTGCATGCAGAGTAATTTATTCCTCGCTCTGAACATCTCTTCTCTCCCCCCTGCTGCCTCTCTGCCGTAGTCTCTTCTCCTTCTCCACCTCCTGAATACAAAGACAAAATAACCCAAAACTGAGAAAAAAAAAAAAAAAGATTGGGGGGTGGGGAGGTGGGCGGGAGGACAGAACAGAGGAAAGGGACGAAAAGCTCACCTCCCTAAGTGAATGGCTTCCTTCCCCACTCTCCCATGTTCCTTCATTCCCTCTGACAGCCTTCAAAATCACCTCCCCCTCCTCACCAAACCCCTCTCCCTTCCTCCTGCCTGTTCTCTAAGCTGCAGCTGACTTTTTTTTCATAAAATTCAATTTCTAGCCATTCTCATTACTTACTCACTTAATGGGGCTGGCTGGGGGGAGGGACAGGAGCAGGGAAGCCAGGGAGGGAGAGGGGTGTGCTGCTTTAATCAACCTGGGCCCCCCAGACCCCCTGCTGAGCTGTATTAACAGTGACGGTGACCAGATAATGGACTTCTGCCTCCACACAGGAAGCTGGCTACAGTGTCTGCAAGATCAGAGCATCCGGTGGGAAGGGAGAGAGTCAGTCACCCTCAGTGGCTCCTCTCCCCTTGGGGACCCTCCACGGAGGGAGCCATTTGTTTAATAAATATTTACTGAACGCCTTTTCTAAACACAACACGCTACTCATCAGGTGCTCGCTCGGACTATATCCATAAGAGGAATCCTCATCTGGGCCCATTGGTTTAATGGAGAATTTGGGAAGAATTTGGGAAGAGGGTTATATAGACTCAAGGGAGAAAAACCAACCGGGATCTCAGCTCCTGCTCAAAACAGAAACAAGCCATTGACCTGGGTCACCAAGATGACTGACCCTAAGAGACCAGAGGGGGCAGCAGACATGGAGAGCTGGTGAGAAAGGAGGGAGCACACACAGAGGTTTGGCGGCTGCGTTGTGAGCAGACCTGTAGAAAGCTCCGGAGCCTCAGAACAGCCACAAGAACAACCTCCCAGTGACTGCACTGGAAGAAGGAGGCAGGGTCTTTCCCTGGGGCTACTTGCCCTACCACTGGAGGACCACACCCAGAGCTGTTGCTTTTGTTGTTTATTTGTTTGCTTGCTTGTTTCTCCATCCTCCCCCTGCACAGGCGCAACTGGGACAGGAAAAGCACCGAGCCAGGGATACAGAGGGCCCACGGAATGCTGGGGGTAAGGTGCTGGCGACCTGCCCAGACAGTCCCCGACGACACACAGACTTCAGATCGCTGAGGCAACCTGCCTGGCATGGAGAAGTAATGTCTGCTGTAGGCCACCACCCCTTGTCATGTGCAGACCCTGCAAGTGGTCATTTTGTCCCTGGGTTTTGCAGACAGGGATGTGAGTTGATAAGGGCAACGGTGCATGAGGCATAATAGCACACAGAGATCTGGAGGCTGACGCTGGAGGATGGGGAGTTGAGGTCAACCTGCCCTACAGAGTGAGCCCCTGGATCAATACAGAGATGCCAGCTGCTATGGCAGGCCCTGGGCCCACTATGGACATCCGTGTCTATCCTGCACCACTTCCTCTTTGCTTTGCACTCAACCAGTCCTTCTCAGGCTGGCTAGCTTGCTCAGCAAGGTAACCCAGACTAATGTTTCTGAGGGGTGTTTCTAAGGGGTGCGGTGGCCCTGACTTCATGAAGCCATTGCCATTGCCCATGCCCTCCTGTCATCAGCTATGGAAGCATCAAGAGATGTCCCAGTGGGTCCCCAAGCCCCAGGGTCCTCTGTACCCCTAGTACCTAGCAATCCCAGCTCCTTAGCATTGTCTCTTTTCGGTCTGAAATTTGCTGGAGAAACTACGGTCCAGTTCTCCCAGATCCTCAGAGTGTAAAGTGAGGCTCAGAGAAGGAGGTCCCACGGGAGTTGGTATGGGGGGGGGAGCTGACTGTGAGCCAGTCTCAGGTATTTTCCTTAATTGGCAAATTAGCAGAGCCCTGTCGGCTGTGCCTTCGCCCTCTGCACAGCACTATTCTTCCTAAGGTCCTGGCAACTAGTACTCAGTCCTGGGAGTACTCAGGCAGCTCTGTTCTTTTCTCTGTAAAGAGCAAGAATCCCAGAAACAAAGGCAGAATCGGCCCTCAGATGCCTGATGTACACTGAAGTGAGCCGGGGGAGGAAGCTGAGGGGAAAACAAAGTGCCCCAAAGTTGTTTTATGGGACGACTCTAGCCAAGACAGAAAAATAGGTGATTAGCAGGTCGCATAAAGAACCCCAACTCAAGTCTCCAAACCCCAATGTAGGATCAAGTGAGGCTGCCCTGAACAGAAACTGCAGGCCTCACAGTCAAGGTGTAAGCCAAGAAGACAGATGCCTGGGGTCATCCAGGGCAAGCGTGCCTGGAAGTCTTCTCTTATCCAAGCCATCCTCGCCACCATGCACACACACTGCACACACACAGCTCACATCCACATCATATGCACATACAAACTATGCACACACTATACACAGCACACACACTCTACCCTCCATCACTCCCTCAGCCGTCCTGCATCTTCCTCTAGAGCACCAAAGACAATATCTTAGGGTGCAAGCCTTCTAGAATGTTGCAAAGGGAGAAGCAGCAAGCTTCAAAGTACCTTCTTCTTCTGTGACATCTGTGACCAGGCATGTTAAATGTCTTCCTAGGTTCTTAAAAGATAGCTAGTGTGTGTGTGGGGGGGGGGGGATGTATAGGAGAGCACAGCAGACAGGCATCTGGAAGATTCTGGTCTCCTCAGCCTGAACTAGGCTGAGGGCTTCTTATTTCTTCTCTCCTAGCCTCTGTTTGCCCATCTGAAAGCAAACTCAAGAGTCCGAACCTTCACTAACAGAAAATGCTTGAGTGGGGTGAAGATGTGTGAGGCAGGGGTGTCTTAGTGCCCCATGGGGCCTGACAGGAGGATATGGGGATGGGATGAGTTACTGGCCCAGGAGAGCTCAGCACCTGACTGAGAGCAAATCCTCTCAGGTCTCAGAGCTGGCAGGAGCCCCTTTCAGCACAGTGCCACTTAGATTGTACTCGGTGTTCAAAAATGATGAGTTTTTATTAATACCTAGTGGAGCATTTTTTAAAAATAGCTTTGGTGCATCGCCTTTAAAAGAGACCTGGCATTTTAGAGACAGATGCCCCCAGTGATGGGCTGGAAGAGGACTTGATCCTCTTGGACTCACCACCAGCTGGGGTTTCCTAGCCTGCCTTGCAGTTAGGCAACCATGGAGCTGAGTGCTACCCAAGGGGAGGGTGGGAGTTGAGAAAGAATAAGGGGCATGTATTCCAGATAGGACTGAGAGAGCCTCCCGAGCCAGCCCTGCCTCCATTCTTCTCCATTTGTCAGCTCCTAGAGAGACTGAGCCCTGAGGAGGAGGGTAGCAAGGATGCGGACTTAGCAGGACTCCTGTTCAAATGTAGAGTCTAGATACAGCTTGAGGAGGGTGTGGTTACTAGAG
Source organism: Meriones unguiculatus (assembly GCF_030254825.1). NCBI lineage: Eukaryota > Metazoa > Chordata > Mammalia > Rodentia > Muridae > Meriones > Meriones unguiculatus. The sequence continues at coordinate 37,745,181 of NC_083355.1, read as the reverse complement.
CAATCTGGTTTGACACCTTAGGCCTTTTTTTTCCCCCTTGTAAGACCAGAAGTAGAACCCATAGCCTTATGCATGCTAGGCAGACACCCCAGCCTGGAGAGCTACACCCTAGCCTGGAGAGCTAGATTGAATGGAGCTCTGACGTCTAATTCCTGAGCAGGAAGGGGGAATGAGCAGAGGTCCAAATGAAGAGAAGCAGGGTCAGGGGCGACCTGAAAAGCAATTGGAGATGGAGGCAGAGCGAGCTGGCTGCTCTCCAATCCTTGCAGAGGCAGTAATCTCTTAGCTTGTCTAAGGATAAGCACCCGGCAGGGAGTTAGGCAGCTTGTTCTCAGGAGGGAGGCTTGGGCAGTGTTCCATCAGCAAGCACATCTCTGCGCACCCCTGCCACATGCCTGTGTGCTTGAACATACGCGGACCTTCCCACCTGTATTTAGGCCTGCTACATCCCCTAATACTTCTCAGAATATTTGGGAGGTTCCCCAAAACACCCTAGAATTCCTAGAAAATCTAGAGATTGAACCCGGGAAAGCAGCAGGGAAATCACAAAGCAAAAAGCTTTCAGCATTTCCCTGTAGGAGCCATTAAGATGTATTAAAACTAATGCCTCCCCTACTTCCCACTTCTAGCTCACCTCCGCCCAGACCTCCCTGTCCCCACGTACACCACATTAGGACCAAATTGAATTAGAATAATTAACTTTTGGTCACACTTTTAATTTGGTGCAGGAAATAAGAGAGCTAATGGAGATTAAACAAGGCTCTCACTCCAGAGACCATTCTAGAATGCTCAAAGGGGGACCCTGGCTCTGGGGAGGAAATTAAACAAGAAAAGGAGGATGAGACGGATGTGTGTAGTGTCTGTGTGTGCGTGTGAAAGCATGCTCATTGTCTCACAAGCAAATATGTACTCTGGGTTGAAAACGTAGCTTAGTTGGCAGAGTGCTTGCCTAGCATGCACGAAATCCTGGGCTCTGTCCCTAGCGCTGTATACAAAAGACAGGTGATGTTCCTGTAATCTTAACAAGCAGGAGATACAGGCAGAAGAATTAGAAGCTCAAGATCTTCCTTGGCTACAGAGCGGGTTCTGAGGCCAAGTAAGACCCTGTCTCAAGAAAACAAAACAAACATCCATGTACTCGCCTATGTCTGCACACGTGTCTGAAGTATGTGTGCGCTGATGTAAACCCCAGGCAGGTAAAGCTGCCTGATTCTTACGGCATCCTGGCCTCTCTGACAAGAAAGAACCCTTCATATGTATGTATCTTCAAACCAGTTACTTTCTGCCTGTGGCTCACCCTTCTGTATCTTCCAGGAGAGCACACAGCATAAGCACCCAACCTCCTTCATCCCACTGAGTGCAGCAGGCTGGGCATCAGGAGTTTATGAACTGCTCTGTCCTTTACCCAACTCAATCTGCCTCCCAACGGTATCTCCAAGGACAGTGGCCATCATTGCTAAACTTTCTCTCTGGTCCAGCTGTAGGACCTCACATGACACCTGATGCTGGTGCACAGCCCCTACCATACAACTTTCCAATGAAGAAGCATTTAGAAGCCATGCAGGGAGAATGCTCATATTGGAGGTCCTCCGAGGGTCAAGGCCAAATTCACATGAACTGGGATATTTGGTGTGATTTATGAAAATACAGATCTCTGGGCAGATGCCCAAGAGCTCTGAATCTTTGAAGGTCTGTAGAAGACATTTGTCTTCCTGGTATGTAATGCACAGCCAGGTGGTTCTGGTGCAGGAGCTGGGAGGCATCATTTGAGGTCCCTGTCGTAGCCTGATAGCCCCCTCCAAGCCTGCTTCCCTAAGGGAGCCCGGCCTGCCACCATCAGGCAGCTGCAACCAGGATCTAAGATGGAAGCATCTCTCCCTGAATCTGACATTTCCATCTGTCTCTACACTTATCTCAGGCCAGGGGTCAGGAAGAAAGGCCAGCAGCCCCACATTTATTAAGCAAAGGCTCTCTATCCAGAGGAGCCGAAATGGCAGAGACCATGGCTACGCGGAGAGAATTTTCCAGGAAGCAGGAAATGGATTGGGGTCAAGGCCACATTGAGGATGCCAAGGCAAAGAAATGAACTAGGCAAAGAGGGACCAGCTGGGGCTTCCCCATGAGGAAAACAGACAGCCCCAGGCCTCAACACCCATTGTCTCCAGACCTGCCTCTTGGGCATCACACACACACACACACACATGCATACTTGACTCAGTTCATCATGGTCCCCAACCTCTCATCAAACTCAAAATTCAGCACAAAGCCCCCACAGTAGAGAAGCCAGGGCCCAAAATAACACACCTCTTCAGAAAAGCTTTGGAGTCCCTTTTGGTATGCCCCACTTCTAACTTGCTGCCAGAACTCAGCACCTAATGGAAGGGCCTCAGGTACCCAGACACTGCAGAGAGGCAAAGACACAGCCCAGTGTGCGACTAGATCTCTTACAGCCAAGGCAAAACCACCATGCCTGACAACAGGCCCAGGAAACCTGTCTTTTGCCATCATCGACTCTCCTCATTATCTGCAACCACTGCCACCCTGCCCTGATCCCCAAGATACCTCATCATGTTCTGAGACTATCTGAGTGCAGGCAGACACCTTCAAATTCAGAGCTCTGAACTCAGGAAGAAAAAAAAAGAATAAAGGAGTCCAATGTGGTGGTACATGTCTATGATCCCAGCAATGGGGAGTCTGTGGCAGAACGATCAGGAGTTCAAGGCCAGCCTGGGCTTCACAGAGAAAACCTGCCTCAAAAGAAAAGAGGGGAAAAAAAGGAGATGGAAAAAGAATTTTTTTTATTTGGCCTGCAGTCTGATTTCTCTTTAGTCACAGACAAAGTCCACTAGTTTTGGATGTGTGTGTCCCCAGAGGGGTGGGGGAGGGGGTCTCCCTGGTTGCTTCTCAGTCATTCACATGCCACATGCCTCCTCCACTAGTCCACACAGGACACTCAGGAGCACTGGAATCCAGGGAGGAAGCGTGGTGCCCTGCCTCTGCAGGAGAGACCTGGTAGGTAGCCTGGATCAACCCCTTGGCTTTCTAGATGTGTCTGTAGCTGCTGGGAAGGGTGTGAGTGCTGAGGACAAAGAGGACTCCCCTTTGGGGACAGGCTGGTGACTTGCTTGGAGAATGTCCAGTCTGGAAGTAGAGCTGTCTTCTCCATGTTCCTGCTTAAGACCAGCCTGTTCTGTGCTCTTGGGAACAAGCATCCTGCTTTCTCGGAGTCTATTCCCCGGCCATGCCTCCTCCTCTTTCAGGCAAGTTAAGGGAGGAAGCTGAGAAGATGTCAAGAGACATCACTGTCTTCAGATGGGAGACAGAGGCAAACACTACCCACTGCTCTCTATGAAAGGGTGCCCTGGCGCTGGGAGTCAGTCTTCCCTAGGTGGTCATGCTGGCCAGTTCCTGACCTTGTTCTACCTGCTGCTCTGCATCTTCCTGGTTTCTTTCTCTACTCCCATCTCATTTTACCCAAGCACTAAAGGAAGAGTCCCCAGAGCCGGAGGAGGCCAATGGGCCTGACTTTGGAAAGAGGCTAGGCAAGCAGTGTTGCTCAGGTTCCACCAAGCCCAGATGCCAGGACAGCAATCATCAGTAATTGGGGACAATCCTCCAAGGTCCCCTGGTGATGGTGGTAAATGAAAGGATACCACAAACATGGATGTGATCTGGGTATACCAAGGGAGGCGTCCAGCCCAGGGGGAGCCAAACTATTACCTCCAAACTGTACCACCAATACCCTTAATCTCTCCTTCATGCCTTACTCTCTTCATAGCCCCTATCATCATTAATACCACACATTTTGTTTACTCCGCTGGTTTATTTTTTGTCTCTCCTCTAAACATGTAAATTCCTCCAGGCAGAGTTTTATCGGGTTTGTACATTGCTGTGGCCCATGATGCCTAGAACAGCTGCCTGGCACCTAGCGAGCATTTGAAAACTGAATAAGAGAGAGGGAATGTTTAAAAAATAAATAACATTTGAAAAATGAATAGGCGAGGGAGAGCGAGAAGGAGGTTGCTGCTGCTCCCCCAGGTCCCTGGCTGTGGTCCAAGGCACTAGGTTTCATTTCAAGATAGGCCATCTGTGGAAATCAGGGCTGGGCCTGCACGCTGCAAGCATGACAGTGAGTTTTGTGTGCTCCGGACAACAGAGAGCATCCAACACACAAAAGAGAAGAGGCAGGACAAGCCCCTCACCACCCACACTCCAAAGAGACACCCCCTACAAAAGCTGTTGGGATTCTCGGATGCTCTAAGCCTCCCCGTGGCCCAGAAAAGGCAGGCAGACTGAGAGGCACAGAAATCAAATAGTCTCCCTACTACGCTCTTGGCTCCTGGGGCCATTGTCACAGGACTAGAGGGCCAAGTTGCTGGTGAAACTGCCCAGGTATACACCCCACTGCCTGGTGTCTTGGGACTCCACCTTGCTTATCAGACTATCCACTTCCCACTTTTATACTGTGGGTGACAGGAAGCGGTGTCTGCTCTCCTTTGTGGGACCTCTGCAAAGCTCAGGCACATACAAAACTGCATCTCTGAACTGACCTCCACACTAGCTCATGGTCCCAAGATTCTTACTACCCCTGTACCCCGGATCAGTTTAATCCACATTTTACAAATGGAAAGCTGTCTCTCTGAACCCCTGGGTTACTGCTGCACTGACTCCATGTCTTGGCTGTTTCTCACTTGGCTTCCCCAAGTGTGGGGTGTGTGTGTGTGTGTGTGTGTGTGTGTGTGTGTGTGTGTGTGTGTGTGTAGCTCCTCCACTTCTGTCTCTGTTTCTTCCTCTCTGAGTCCCAGGCTTGTTTCTGCTCCACTCTCTTCTTCCTGCTGTTTCTCTCTCTGCCTCCTTGCCTAGCTCTCCCCTTCTTTCTCCCCCTCCCTCCCTCTCTCCTAATTGCATCTTGTCTGCAGATCCTGTGAGGATTTATGTAATGCTGGGCAGCAGAGGCAGTAGCCAATCTGGACGCTGCAGGAAGACTAAGAACCTAACAGCCTTCAGGAAAATGGGCTGCAGTCCTTCCCAGCCCCAGAAGGTAGTGTGGGCCTTCTTCCCCACCCCATCCCCTTACATCCTCATCCTCTCTGTGTTAAGGGACCTCTGCATGGCAATAAAGAGGTCTGAGGTTCCTGAATGAAGCTTGGGGTTTAGCTTGTGGCTAAACAACATGATGGATAGAAGGTGCTGGACTTGAGATCCATTGTCCAGTGATGAAGACCACTGGGAAGAGACCTTGGAGACAGCATGCATTTTGTTGAGCCTGTGTCCCCACTTGGAAAAAAATGAATCAATGTCTGCTGCCTTCTTCTGGCACTTGTCCACCCAGCTAGTGAGGTTCAGAAGCTAGAGAGAAGAGTCCCACGTGGGGTTAGATCAAGGCTCATACAGGAAGGTGGGGAAGAATCGGCTCCAGCTCTAGGCTGTTTCTTGCAAGTCTTACCAGAGAAATTGGGGTTTCCTCTTGGGTCTTAGACTCATCAATAAAAGAATTTAAAGATGGACTCAGAAGGGAAATCAAAGACAGTTTAGTTTGAAAGAAAAGCAACAAGCCAGGCAAACTGCAGATACTAGGAGAAGGGAGATGGACAAGATGAAAACAGAAAGCCATGCATTTTGAGTTCGAGTCCAAGAAAGCCACATGGTCAGCAATGGAGGTCCAGCAAACTGTTGCATGGTGGGAGGGGAAGGGAACTTTAGAGGAAAAAACAAGAAAACTCAGAGTGTCAACGAAAGCCTGCTTAGGCTTCTGGCCAGTATCCCAAAGAAAAAGAAGGGAAGAGGGAAAGTCTTGCTTTTTGAGTTAAAACTCAGAAAACCAGGCAGGTTTATCAATGCTCCTTGGGTGCTCCATAAGCTGCTGGGGCAGGAAGGAGAGGGGTTTCTGGGTGGTAGAAGTACATTATCTCACTAAGTGGATATTATTCCTCCCATCTCTTTATTGAGTCTTCGGGTAAATCAGCCTTTCTGAAGGATGGTCTCCTGTCTGGGTGAGTGACAAGGTCAGCTGGATTACTTCTTAAGGGAGGAGCAATAGTATGTAACCTTCTCCTCTTTGGAAGAGATGAGACTATTGTGCCTCCACCTAGAGCCAGAGGTGGGCTCCATTCTTTGGACCCATTGGTCTAAAGAGGAGCAATTGCATTGTCCTTTCTAGTATTACTAGGGAAACAGTAGCTGAGGTCCTTCATGAGGGAGGGGTCCGTTCTCAATGGCCTCCAAGACCACTGATTTCCACCTGACTAATTAACAGCGGAATCTGAGTCAAATTCAGACCCAGGGCGCTTGAATGGTGCCGGTCTGGCAGCCCTCCCACACCCATGCTTGTTCTATGGCCAAGGAGCTTTCAAAGGGGTGGGGGGAGACAGAAGAACATCCCAGGGCTGTGCCATTTTTGTGATGTACATTTCCTTCCTGCAGCCAACCTCACCCAGGACCATGGGTTGGGCTACATATGCAAAAGAGAATATGAGACGTTCAGGAAGAGGGGAGTATATTTTCTCTCTCCAGGTACTTGGTGGATTAATAGCTAAGGACTAAAAAGACAGTAATCTCCATCCATAGCCTAAAGACAAAGGTCTCAGATTTCAGTAAGATAGGCTTGGAGCAAACCTGAGGAAGGACTTCCTACCTCCCAGAGAACTGGGGCAGGTTTCAGTTCACCCTTGGAAGTCACTTCAGGAAAGGAGGGCCTCCCTGTGGAGATCCTTTTGAAGGATGCCAGCTTGTGTGAACACAGATTGGACTAAATGATCTGTTGGAAACTCTTAGAACTTGAAACGGTAGTAAGCATAGGTAAAAACACCTCTACGCATGTTCAGAAACACAGATGAGATTCTTAGAACCAGAGACACCTGGGTTTTCGTCTGGGTCCTGGAGCTTGCCTGCAGCTGGGCTGGCCAGCCCCTGTCCTCGAAGCTGTGTCTGCATGGCAGGGACTCTGAGGGTGTGTAGAGGTGAGGGAGACAGACGGATGACAGCAGGAAACCAGAGCAGACATCATTATCTCCCCATCTCCCCGTATAGCAGTCTCTCGGCCCTCTGTCTTTTCAGGAAGGCAAGCCAGGAAATTAACTAGGAGCTGAGGCACCTCTGGACACCTGCTTGCAAAATCAAGCCGGAGGCCAGTGGGGACTGGCTGGAAAGGAGTACCCAGAATGTAGGAGCTCCTTGTAGAGGACACTACAGGGGTCCATGCAGGAGTGGGGTCTGTCCAGCCTTCTCTAAGGGTCATGTGTCACAGATAACCAACCTGGACGTCCCCAGACGCAGCCACTAGGGTACAGTCTACCTGATGGGAGAACAGCAATAACCAGCCTGGCACCAGCAGCCCCACTGGTCATGGCTCTGCAGGGAAGTAAGCTGCACACTGGCGATGAGTACTCTGTATGCCCACCTGAAGCCCCTCAGAAAGCAGACAGAGGGGCCATATCGATAGCCTGGCTTCTCTTTGGAGCCAGGAGTTACAATACAGCTAGCACAGGTCTCAGAACCATTACCAGTTCAAACCCATGCTTTGTCAACGCACAAGCTCCGCACATTGGTTGTGGCTTCCTTGATGAAATGGACACCAAGTAAGGGGGACCAGTGGCTCTGACAACATGGACGGAGAAGCCAGTGGCTTAGCAGTGCGCAGTCCACAAGTTGTAGTGTTGCATGTCTACCTTCAAGAACACAGACTCTTCTTTGGACATCAAAGGGACTTGGACACTCTAGACAAATTTCTGGGACTTATCATTAGTAGCATGGCCAAGATGATGTGCTTGGTAGGAAGCGCAATGACATGTTTAGCCAAATCCCCACCAGACACCGATAGCACTCCCATAGGTCATGACAGTGGATAGCTCTACACATTGCCAAGTGTCCCAAGAGAGACAAAACCTAAGTGGGGACCTGTCATTCCAGTGCCTCTGCAGCTGGCCAGCAGAGGGAAAAAGAGGAAGTTGGAGGCATCTGGTTTGTAGCCACCATTTTTCCTGGGATTGAGCCAGGTTGTGTGGCCTCAATGTAGGGCCTGCTGGGAAATGTAGTCCACTTTGTGGCCCAAAGAGACAAATGGTCTGATCTGGTTACCACAGAGCCATGCCTCTGCAGCACTATTTCTCTGGGCTATTGGGCGATAAGAAGAGGAAGGTCCTGGGCTCTCCAAAGGTACAAAGGTAGGTGTTCTCAGTGGGTTTGGGCCCCATGCCTCATACACTCAGGATGGAAGCATGCAAAGACAAAGAGACTAGAGGGCAGGGAAGGAAGTACTCTCCCTAGGGCCACAAAGCCAGACTTTAGCATCCATGTTTCCATCTCAACGCATTCTGCAGGATGTCTGTGTCCTGCCTCGAGTCTCTCACTCACGTTGTCACACCATACATCATAGACTCAGCATCCTCCAGTTGCTGAGAGGGGACCACCTAGTGCCACCCAGCCAGAAACTACAGGACTGGCTAAAGGCCTGACTGAAGATGTATGGGTGTATCTGGAAGGCCATTTTGTCCCCTGCTGTGGTCTACAACATTAGCACAAACCTCATCAGCTCATGTTATCTCCAGATCCTGGCTGATGGACCACAGGAAAGCCAGGCTGGTTCTCTGGGTCCCCAGACTGGGAGAAGAGAAGAACAACGGACAGATCTTGGACCTGGTAAGATGGCTCAGCACAGAAAGGTACTTGCAACCAAGCCTTATCACCTGACTTCGATGTCTGGGACCCACATGATGGAAGGAGAGAACTGACTCCTTTAAGTTTTCCTCTGACCTCCACATGTACATCGTGGTTCGTGAACACGAACCTGCACACATACACTTTAAATGCACACATATAAATAAATATAATAAAACAAAAGAGTAGACAATCCTGCCTCCTCCTAGATACCTGGAATGAGGACAGACACCAGGAGGTGTCACGTGACTTTTGGAGTTGTGTTATGGCTTCTCCTCTGGTCCCCAGATTCCACCTTTCTCCCCTTCACACGCTGTCACTCTTCCTGTTTGAAACCCTTCATAGCTTCCTGCTATGATAAAATCCAGAGCTGTCACTCTACCTGACAAGGTCCCCCCCAGCCTGCCCTGGGACATGCTCTTTGCTCTCAGTGCTGCAGCAGCACCCACCAATGTTCATGGTGTCCCTGAACACATTATTTCAAGCTTTCTAGGACTTTGCTAAGCCACCTTCTCTACCCAAATAGCGCTAAGAGATACTGTAGTAAACTCTTAACTCTCTTCCAGAACCCTATTCACATATCATCTTTCTGAAGCCTTTCTGTACTATCTCCTCTCCACAACAACACAGAATACTTCGTTTAGTTATACTTTACTAATTATAAAACATAATGTTTAAGTATTATGTGTTATTTTTCCTAGTATTTGGCATTTATTAACAACTATACTAATACGATATCCCAGGCATTCTTCTAAACGTGTTTCATTTACTTCGAGTATTTGAACCTACCCATTGGGCCTGTAAGCTCTCCCTCCCTTAAACCTGGGCAAGTTTGCCACTGCCTCTACCACTAGAGGGCAGCAGAGGGGACGCTTCCGCAGCGACGTTATAGAAGGAAAACCACTTCCCCCTCCTTCCGGACCGCCTAATTCCCAGCCCCCAGCCCTGCCAGGCTCATTGTCTCGACGCTTTCTTTTCATAATCAGCCACCACCATGCTGGATATGCCACTCAAAAAGGAGTCACACGAGGCAGCGACCGAGTACCTTGCCCGTGTTTCCAGCCACTCACACCATCTTAAGCATTGAAGTCTGCAATGTGGAGCAGGGGCAAGGCCCTTTCCCAATCCCTAGCTGCTGGAGACAGACCCAACCCAAACCCCCAGAAAGGCTGACGCTTGCTGTCGTGCAGTAGCAAATTACACCGGGTCACAGCTGCCCGTTTCTCAGAGGAGATGGCTGGGTTGACGACTTGAATAAGTTGGTTCTCAGATTCCACCATACGGGTCATGGGGCTCAAGCACCATCTTGCTTGATCCATCTTGGCAGCAAGCACCTTTAAGACCCGCTGAACCATCTCACCATCGCCACCATCAATTTATTCATCCCAGCAACCCTAGTGGACAGATACTGTTTGTATTCCCATAAGGAAGCCAGGCCACAAAGAGTCGGGAGACTCGGCCAAGTGCTCACAACCAGCCGTGGAGGAGGCAGGGACCACCTCAGGTAAAACAGATCTGAAGCCCTGCCCTTCATATTCCGTCCCCACATAGAGCACTCATCAGAGCGTCTGACCTAGGACTATAAGCCCCAACCAATCACATCGAGCCAAGAGAGAAGCTGGACACATGGACCCAGGGGTCAGAGGGACACTAAGGCCTTCTGCAAGCAGTGGGGGAGGCCCCTTCTTGTTGCTGGTAGGCTAACACAGGTCCTGAGGCCCCTCACCATGAGGTCGCTGGAGGTACATGGCACCTCCCACTTGGCCTGCCATTTCACCTTCTGGCTTGTATGAAGAAGAGATCCAGGAGATACTGATGGCAGCAATTTCATCAAGATGTTCTCACTCTTATAAACATGAAATAAAAATACCCAAAGGCAGGGGTGGGGGGCTTTTTTACTTGGTATCATGAAAGCCATTGGCAGACATTCTCCTGGAAGGGGATAAATAGCATAAAACTTCAGTGACATACTCTGGGCAAGTCTCCGAAGCCGACCTGAGGGTCTGAGGGTTGCTGATGTGCTACATGGAGCTTTTGGCTCCCATGACAAGGAGGCTTCAGCTGGGCCGGCATGAAGTGACACTGAATACATGCTTTTTTAGTTCAAGAGTAAATTAGGAATGTACACAGGCCCGGCTGTCCCCATCACCATGGCAGGAGAGGCGGTGGGTGCAGTATTATGTCATCCAGAACTGGACCAGCATCCCTGAGACCCACTCTGGTCTCGCCAGTCTCAGTCCACACTTTTGGGATTCCTGTTCCTCTGCTGTGAGGAGCTTTAACCTAAGCACAGAGCCTCCCCTTACCTGACAGACACCCACTCTGCCGCACACTTTCACTCCCAGAATTGACACCTCAGAGGTTCCATTCTCTGGCGATGCTGGAGCCCCTCTGGATTCTGTGCATGGAACATACATGGACACATGCGATTGGCATGCACGCATATGAACAGGAAGGTCGAGCCTCGAGAGAAGACTGGTTAAGATGGAAGGAATCCCAGCCTCCATCAATGCCATCCCCACAGCAACTGGATTTGCCTTTGATTTTCAGCTTTTAATTTTCACATCATCAGTTTCGACATCAAAGCAATCTTCCCACAGGTGCACAGGACCCAGGCCATCTCCAGCAGCCCTGGTTTTACATTTCCCTTCCCACTGGGCCCTGTGCCAGTGGCATTTTGCTTCTCATTAAACTCTATGAGGGGAGCATGGGGAAGCAGAGGTACAGGGGTCCAGGAGGGGTGCGGGGCCCCTCACCTCCATGGCCACTTAGTTCACTTGTGTGAATGCTGCAGAAGTAGGTTTCCACTGCTGACCAAATGTGTTACTCATATTTGAGAAAGCCGTTCTCCGCCTCTCCCTCCTGTTGTCTTACTAGAATGACAGGGATCTCACCTGAAATAAGGTTTGGATGCTAAGAAGCAGGTGGCTGACTGCTTGGGGGCCACAGTTGGCTGGAAGGTGAGCGGACAAGGGGAAGCAAGCCCAGACACAGGCTGGTATGTCTCAGGCTTGATAGCACGGGCTGCACCAAAGGCAGGGCCTTAGTCAGGCTAAAAATAGCTACACATGATAAAGCCCGTATAGGAAGCAGAAGACCCTCCAGGAGAGGGGCAGAAGAAAAATGGGTCTGAGGTCTTCAAATACAGAATGAAAATGAATGCTTTAAGCAAAATCCTCTGAGCCTCTCTACTCAAGTTCCAGAAGGTTCTCCGCCTTCTACCAGGCCTGATAGAGGCCTGGAGGCCTGATAGGCTTTGGAGGTGGAGACTTCTGATGAGAAAGAACAGAACCAGAACAGTCCCAGTCATGCTTTCCCTTCCATTGCCCTCCAAATCCAGTGCACACCAGGCCCACACACATGAAGTGCCCAGATAACCAAGCATCCAGGACAAAGTCAGAGGCCAAAAGAAAATCCTGGGGTATGGCCCAGATTAAACAGAAGGAAGGCACAGCAGCACACCTTAAATGCTGAAAATTATCCTCAGAGAAACAAAAGGTGCATCTGTGAAAAAAGAACAGTCCTGTAGCCTATAAACATAAACAAACAAACAAACAAAAATGCTATAAAGAATTTTTTCTTTTAACTCTCAGAACTAAAAAGAAAAGATTCCATTGACAGGCTGGAGGAGACTATTAAGGAAATTTCTAGAGCATATATCGAAAAGAATAGGTATGAAAGACAAGAGAAAAGTGATTAGAAATTCAGGACATGGTCCAGGAGACCCACCTTGTAGGCTCACAGGAACTCTGGAGAGAGAGGAAGCAAAGTATGACCATTAACACAAAGGCAACTAGGAAAATCAGCTGTACACCAGAGTATCCACATTTCTGATGGGTACCACCTGATCCTGGAGGCACTGTATTGGAAAATCTCAGACCAGTTAGGGGGAAAAGAAAAAATATATATATATGAGAGCCACCAGAGAAGAAAGACAAATGACTGGGAACTGCTTGGCATTCAACTTCCTACAAGTAATCTCAGGTATGTTGGCTCCTGCGTAAGGATGTAAACGAGGAAAAGGGACTGTGTGAAACAGGAGCAGCATATGCAGTTGGAGGAGCCAAGTAGAAGGCAGGGGGTGAGGGATGCCCAGATTGCCTTGGTGCCGGTAGGTGAGAGAGGGAAACAGAGAGGAAGACACCAAAATCAAAGGACCACGTGATGCGCTGAACACACCTAGATCAGACACCCAAGCCTCCTGCGATGGAGACTACAGGTTCAGGTGCCTTCTAACCCCCAACCAGCTAAATCCCTTCTCCTGTCACCCCTAAGCCAGAGCGGGTTGTAGCTTAGCCTAAGCCTTAGCTGGTTGCTATGGAAATGATTGGCTCTTAAGCAGAGCAAATACCTTGGTATTCATTTCTTTCCAAAATGGGGCAGTGGAAGCTGTTGAGATGCTGCTGTGGGTCAAAAGCAGAGGCGATTATTAGGGTTCCGAGAAGGTGTAGACTACACGCTCAGAGAGGGGCTGAGGTGTAAAGCTTCATTTCCAAAGATGAGAAGCCTGGGATTTAATCAATCTCTCTCTTCCTCTCTCTCTCTCTCTCCTGTGACAATATAAGAAGTGTCACACATAGACCTCTGGCTTCACAGAGAGATAGGGATGTCCTGAGCACACAGCACACTAGGCCAGAACTACAGCCCAAGGCTCTCAATACTACCCTCCCTTCCAGAACATTCTTCATAGTCACTTAATCTCTCATTCTATAGAAATAAAGACAAGCACTATTTTGATGCCAGGCACTGGGAATTCTTATATAAAATCCATCTTGAAGCTGAAAAGATGGTTCAGCAATTGAAAGGTAGTACTGCTCTTGCACAAGGCCAGAGATCAGTTCTCAGCATCCACACTGTCTGGAAATAACTGCCAATAACTCCAGCTCTGAGTGATCTGATGCCCTCTTCTGGCCTCCTGGGCACCTGCACTCATGAGCACAAATACCATCACAGAAACAAAATTTTAAAATACAATTAAAACCTTAAGGAAAAAAAAAACAACACCTGGAGATTAAAGGCCTGCCCAGAGGCATGTGTGAAATTATGGGATGCCTATCTAAGAAGCCTCCTCTACTTGATGTGGAATAAGAGGGCCAGGTCAGATCTGCTTGTGGAGTCCTCTGAAGGCTCCTAGCATGTGTGGGGAGGGGGACATTTCTACATGGTAACCTGATGATGCAGAGACCAATCCTTACAACTAGAACCTAAAGTCAGGTCTGAGATCCAGGCAAGGCTGGAGAGGCAAGCAGATGGCCCACAACTGGAGGTAGCATAATCCCAGTCCAGTAAAACCAGGAAGGCCCAGAGCCTGGGCAGACCTGCCTACTAGGGAATGCTCTTTCCAAAGAAGAAGGGAGAAGGGAAGGGAAGCAGGTTTGTCTCAAAGGTCTTGGGAGATGGTTAGAGCCACTTGAGCCAGGAGGTCCGTAAACCCCCCTTCTCCAGCACCCAGGGGTTGCTCTTAGATCCCCATCCTCCTCATCCCACCCCCACCCCAGCCTCCCAGTCCCAGCCCCCTAGGTAATTATAAAGAAGTTAAACTGAATTACACACGCAGGGTTTATTTTGTGTTTTTCTGCTGCTGCTGCTGCCAATTATGGTGCAATTAGACTGCCTTCATTAGCAAATGAGATTAGAATTAACATTGTTAATTACTCGTTCTGTTAAATGGGGAAGCAATGGGGGGGGCATTGGGTGGGGGAAGGAGGAACCATACGTGATGGGTTCACATCCCATGTCCAGGAGGGCTCGTGGGCCCATGGGAACTGGAGCAAGGAAAGGATTTACCAAGTGTCCAGCAACAGGCGGTGACAGGGCCTAGGGACCCTGCTCTCTGTTAACAGTCAAGCATCCACTGAGCATGTGTGCACATCATGAGACACGGGTCTTAGCATCCCCATACAGCGATGGCAAGAGACAGAGTGCGGTATCACTCCCCTCCTGACCACTAGGGCCCTTCGTTTTCCTTTTAAATCAGCTCCTTTGATGATCTGTCTTGCCTCATGAGGAATATTAGCCTTCGTTCTTCAGATGTGGGAGCTGAGACCCTGAGCTAATGAGTGGTTGGCGAACCATGGCCTGCTCACTGGATCTGGTCTCCGCCTGCCTTTATAAATAAGTTTTATTAGAGCCCAGACATGCCACTTGGGTATGTATTATAAATAAATACTACTGGCTTGTTTTGTTGTAGCTATTCTCGACTATAAAACATAGTTTATAATGTTTTTAGTTTTTAAATACATTTTATTTATTTTGTGAATATAGGGAGAGCGCACAGTGCGATGGTGCCCATGCACAGATCGGAGGATGACTTGTGGGAGTCTATTCTCTCCTTGAACCATTTGGTAGGATAGAACTCAGGCTATTAGGCTTGCAAAGCAAGTGCCTTTACCTGCTGAGCCATCTTGCTGCTGCCAGTTTGTAAATTATAAACTAAAATAATGGTTGAGTAGCTACAGCAGTGACCACACGGCCTGTGAATACATCAGCAGTGAAGAAAACATGATCAGTATATTCTGCTTGAAAACATCAGCATTCAATCCTGGGGCAGACAGGATCCTGCTGATATTTGCGGGTTGCTGGTATCTGAGTTCTGGCAGCAAGAAAAGAATTGGGGCTTGTGGGGACTGGAGAGAGGGTTCAGCATTTAAAAGAGAACTCGGGGCTGGGGTCCCGGCATCCACATGGTTGCTCAAACCCTCTGCTGCTCCAGTTCCAGAGGATCTGGCGTCCTTTTCTGCATACCTGGTTCAAGGGGCACATGAATACACGCAGGCAAAACACCCATACGTATAAAATAAAAATGAATCTTTTTTTAAGTGGGAGTTGTGGAGTGGTACTCAGGAGCTCTGGGGCTCCCTTCCAGGCGTCACATGGAGAGTCCTAGCTCTCGAGGTGAAGTTGCAGACTCAGCCCTCCAACTCTCATCTTTGTTCACTGCTCAGCTTGGTCTCTACGTACCCTAGCTTGAGAACCTCTGGCAGGCACTCGGCCTTCGCTCCTCTCCTCCCTGACCCACGACTCCTAGGAATTCCCCTGCAATCTCACCTCCCAGCTATGAACACTCGAGAATTCATGAGCCAGGAGCTGTGCACAGAGGACTGACGGCTGAAAAGCCCCAAAGTGAGTTGGATCCAGAGGGCCACCTCTTCTGGAATGCTGGATACCTCCCTGTCCACATGCTGAACATCAGTGCTGATAGCATCTGAAGTCCTTTCTGCTTTCTTAGGGACAGATGCTGAAGGAGGGAAACAAGTTACCTCCTGTCTCAGGCAGGGAAGGCACATCCCGTCTCAGACCTCCATGCTGGGGCTTCAGAGTGCTAAGACCTTCCACGGCAGGAAAGGAGGTATAAGTGGGAGTGTGCAGTCCGGGTGCTGAGAGGAACCTTTCTCATCCACGAGGAATGTTTTCTTGCCTCTTGGCCAGGGAAAGCATCCCAATGGGCTTTCACTTCCTACAGGAGTTAACCAAAACCTAAGAAAGGCTGCCTTCTGTAGAAAAGAGTGAGGAAGAGAGCCAGGAACTGCTTTAGGGAACTACCTGTTAGCTCTGCATTGAGACGGAAGTGCAGATAGGGTGGCCTCACCTAAACAGCTGGAACAAATAATGGAACATGGGCCTCTCCTCCTGCCTCCCTGTCCAGGCCTACCTTCACTTCCAGATGCCCACAGACCTACTCCCTGTCCCTCCTTGCTTCTCTCTTCCCCTTGTTATTCCCTCCCCACTTGAAAGCCCCTTGGCTTTCTCCACTGTCCCCTATCCCCAGGATTTGTTTCCTGTCCCTGCTGTTGCCTCCCTATGGCTGCTGAGTTTGTTTCATAAATCCTCTGGGATTTCTAAAGCTTTCTGTTTCTCTGATTGCTGGTTGGTCTTGGGGTAGAGGCTGGGGGCTCCTGCCCTTTCCTCCTTTCCATTTTAGGACTGAGAGATGCCTTCAGATGACTACCCAGGTTCCTGAGATACCTACCTCTCCCAACCTTCCACCCAGGCCATGAAGAAATGCTTTCCCTGGGTCTCTGAAAGGATACTATGGAATCTGCCTCAAACATGAGCATTTGGGACCTTAGAGAGAAAAGCTGCACCCCTGGGTTGAAAAGAAAGGTGACAGATTCCTAAGAGAGTGACATCCCCCCCCCATTTCCCACCCATGCACATAAGAGTCAGTTTCCCAGGAAAAAAGCTGATCTCATTGAGCCTCAGGGATAGGCTGGGCCAGGATATGTGAAAGGGATGGATGGGTAGGTGGATGGATAGATGGGTGGATGGATGGATGGATGGATGGATGGACGTGTGGGTAGGTGGGTGAGTGGAAGCATGGATGGAAGTCTGTCTCTTCCCAGAAATTGCCGTACCAGCCACTATTTTTTTTTTTCTTTTTGACACAGGGTCTGGTATAGCCTAGGCTCCTGATGCCCCTGCCTCTACATCCTCTACCTGGATAGTTTGTGCCATCATATCCAGCTTCCTCAGCCACTTCCGACTTACAGCTTCCTGAAAGCCTAGAATTCCCCTCACACTAGGCAGTTTGTATAGTAGAACACCGCCCTCCGTGCAGCTGTGACTACTCACAGGAGACTCTTGACAAGATTGCATCTGTTGACCTTCCACAGAAAGAGGGGTTGGGGAGGATTGTAGCTCTTTACCCAAGAGTCCAACCTGGACCACACTTCCAGCTGCAGGGAATCGCTGGAGATGGGAAAAGTACAAACATGCAAAACAAGCCCCCAACACTTGGTTCTCTGACATGTCAGTGCAAAGAAAGTTCCAGACCCAGACAATGAGCTTAAGTGACGGCAAACATTCCAGGACATGAGTTGGGCACTGGGGCCAGAAAATATAGTGTCTACAGACCACGACAAAGCCACCTCCCATAGACTGCCTGTGGAAAGTGTCAGCTGCGGGCCAAGTCTCATCCACCTGACATTCCCGTTAATAACAAATTCTAATTAGCATGGCTTTTAAGCATCCATTACATTAATTTAACACAAAAATCTAATGGAGCTTTATTGGAATTTTTTTTTTTTTTAGCAAAATTAACCCTGCGGGTTTCTTACACGTTTTCATTAGGGGCTGTGAGCAGCTCAGAGAATGGAGAATTAGAATTAGCTCCAAAGTCTGGGCTGTGCACTCTGAGCCAGCCTATGGCCCCAAGCATGCTGAGTGCAGGTCTTTGTCGAGCAAAGTTTTTGCCCCTAAACCAAACAATTTTGTGGGGCCTTTCACCCCATCCCAAAGGCTTCAGTACTGGAATGCTAAGGAATCTCAAGACAGAGTTCCTAAAGAGAAAGGTATTAGTCATCATCTCTGGGTGGCTTTCCCCAAGCCTGCCCGCCATCTTCCTTCCCTGGCTGTCTTGCTGCCAGGAGTGACCACATACATCTAACCCAGGATGGCACTTTCCCTGAACAAAAACACAAGCTAGAAAAATACCTCTGGCTGTTCATGCTTTTCTTTCCTTCCCGACTGGAACATCAGGGTCAATTCTGGAGGAGTAGCAGCAATCTTCTGCCATGAGAACAAAAAAGAAAACCAAACTAAGGATGGTTGAAGAGCTTGGAATAAGAACTTAGCCATCACTGAGCTGCAGTATAGTGATTATCCCAGTCGTACCTGGATTCCTTTGCATAGGAGAAAATCCTTATTTAAGCCACTGGGAATCGAATTTGCTGTTACTCTTTAGGCCCAAATAGTCCTGTCATTCTGGTCCTAGACTCCTTATGACCTTGAGCAGGGCCCTGCTCCTCTTCAAATGTCAACTTCCTAACGTGTAAAGTAGACAAATGGCAAATGGAATAAATCCAGTTCTTAAAGACTTCTAAGCCACAAATCCTGACATCACAGCCCACTGCAATGATGTGTGCTCCTTACAAATTATTAACACCAGCCCCAGAGGTCAGAGGTGAGCAGTGAGACACCTGGGCCTTGCCTGCTGGGCTTTCTAACCCCACTCCACCCAAGAGAAGATATAGTTACTCCAAAAATACAGCCTTGAAGACCTCTGAGCACTCATTGATCTGACATAACACTGTTCCTATAGGGACCATCCCAAGCATAGCAAACATGGGAGGCAGTTCTAGAACAGCTCTTTTTGTTGCTTTTGCTTTCTGAGTCACCTGGGAACCATGATCCATGCATTCCTGAACCTAGGGTTCATTCTAGCAAATTCTGGGCGGTTCCCCTACTCCTGGTCAGTAGGTCATCCCTTAGCAGATGACCTTGGCATGCCACTTTGCCTCTAGCTGTGATTCTGAACAAGATACTTAGCTGCTCTTCTTAGGGAGTGGCCACTGTCAGTCACATCTTGTGGTTCCAGACATAGCACGAATACAATAAGCTGAATCACCCTCAAGGGCTGCATTCAAGTTCCTATATTGCCTTCCAAAGACCCTGGAGAAGGCAACCAAGCACCTATGCAGTTTAATGGCCCACACTGGAGAAAGCAGGGCATAGAAAGCAGGTAGAGGAGGGCATGTCAGTACATTTCCACATTCAAAGAAAATGTAAAGTACATATAAATAGCATCTCTCTAACACGGATCCCTGACTCCTAGAGGACATTTCCTACCTCTGCAGCCTGGCTTCAGGAGTGGCCAGGCCTTGGCTTCCTGTGGTCCTCCCAAATACCCATTCTTACCATAGGAAGAAGTCAGACTGGGTCATGCAGGCCTGGCATCCTGGCTACCCCAGAGGCTGAGGCAGGTAGATCCTGAGTTCAAAACTAGTTTGGGAAGCTTAATGAGACCCTCTCTATCAAAATAAAAAGTAACAGGACTGCTAGGGCTATAGATCAGTGGTACAACCCTTGTTTCATGTGCATTAGGCCCTGAGTTCAACCCACAGGGCAGAAAGAAAGAAAGAAAGAAAGAAAGAAAGAAAGAAAGAAAGAAAGAAAGAAAGAAAGAAAGAAAGAAAGAAAGGAAGGAAGGAAGGAAGGAAGGAAGGAAGGAAGGAAGGAAGGAAGGAAGGAAGGAAGGAAGGGGAAGAGAAAGAAAGAAAGACCTAATTCTCTGTTTTTATAAGAAGTTAAAACCCAGAGAAGTTTACAACCAGAGAAGTGAGGCAACTTTCCCAAGATTACACTGCAAGTTGCTGGCTCCTAAGGAGCACTCCAGTCTCCTGTCCTTGACTATCAGATGGTGAGAGGGAGTGGGGGTTCTTTAGTCTTCGAAGCAGGACTGAAGGAGGCAAGAAGAGCCTGACAAGATGCTGTCACCTGGGCCAGATCAAACAAAGCCTTTCTGTTGGGCCAGGCAGTAAAGCAGGATGTTGGGGCTCCTGCTCCCCAATTAGTGTCAGTGTTCATCTGTAGCCCAGCCCACTGCAGGTAGTGAGTCTGGCTGCCCTAGGGGGCCCTGCTCCTGCCAGCTCCTTGAGGGGCTTGACAACAGAGCTAGGGATGGAGACAAGACCCCACTTGCCCCTCCCCTGTTTGTGTAGCTTACATGCAGCACCTAGGGTTAAGTGTCTTCCAGGCCCAACTCCCAAACCTGTATGAGCCTGGCTGCGAGCCTAAGCCAGCGCTCCACCACAACAGAACACAGAACCACACACAAAGCCACAAGCCAGGCATCAGTAATCCCTCGACATGATTGGCTTCCTGCCCCTTTCCCTGCCATCTGATGCCACCAACACAGACAGACCTTGGAGCAGAGGTGTTTCAGCCTGACAAGAAGAGAAATTCAATCCTGGCCTGACTCAGGAGCCATCTCCCTGCGGGCACCTGCAGGATGTTCACAGCATGAGCAGATCTCTTTTCTGTTTTTCAATTGGGATTAAGGTTTTCTCACACCAAGATCAAAATTAGTTTTGCCGATGTTAACTCATGATGGAGGGTAATTAAGGGAGAGGAAGGGCCAGGAAGGAAGGCTGAGAAATTCCAAGGATGGATGGGCTGGGAGTGGGCTTTCCCGTCTCCCCCATCTGACAGGGGGGAAGTGGATGGGATGAAGAGGGATCCTAGTGAGGCTACCACACAGGCTCTCCCAGACGCCACAGAGTCACAGAGATGGACAGAAGCCTTAGCCTGAGGCTTCCACTCTGTTGTGAACACAACTGAGGCTGAGGTGAAAGCCACAGCTCCACCCCTCCCTGGCTTCCTCTGGTCCCACTCGTTTCTGTGCCCTGTGAAGAGGAGTGCGCCTGGAAACCCTCCTTCCTTTTTCACCTGCTTCTAAAGGTCTCTAAGCTTCTAGGACCATGGCAGCTCCAGGTTCCAATGACCGAACACTAGCTGTGGCCGCATCTGGCCCTTCTCTCCCTCTGCCAGTCTCGAGAACCTTGCAGGGGTAGAGGTACTTTTTACCTGTTGCTAACACTCCCCATGCTCACCCCGTACATGTGAGTGCATGCATATTGTTTGTGCATGCATGTGTGTGTTTACACATGCGCATACACATCACCCGTGGGGTCTGGCTAGCACATACTGCTTCCTCTCCGATTCTGCCCCACACTGTCTTCCTGTCACCTGCCCTGCCTGTCAGGAAGATGTAAGTGGAGGTCGTAGTGTGGAACTACCATGGTCACCCATGGTTATGCTCCAGAGGGAGCCCTGCATAGGAGCTGAGAGACCTAATCCCAACCCCCTCGCCATCACAGTACTATGGCTTTGGGACCGTAGGCTTTCACTGGCTTTTACTTGGAAAATTCAAGTATGGCAAAAGATAGCCCAAGGTCTTCCCTAGAGGGACTCTGAGAACGAAAATGGAGGGGACTAGCCACACTGGCCCCTAGGAACCAGAGCACAGAACTTGTTTCTCTCAGGACAGTGAGCAGAGCTCACTCCAGGCTGCTGTCCAGCCAACCCGGGGATGATTTGGAGATGGCATAGGAAAGAGATGCCCCTACTCAGACGCTCATTGAAAATTTCAAGCTGAGAGTTAGTTTAAAGCAAAGAATGGTGCTTATCTGGCCAGTTATGCAAATTGCTTGCTGCAAAGCCCTCTGGGAACTGCAATTATTGAGGAAGGTGAAGCGATGGGATTAAAGATGGGAAAGGAGAGACACAGCAGTCTGCAACTGCCTGGAGCGCCTGCCCTGGAGCTGGATTTTTATCCTTCCAGTCCGGCAAAGCAGGCTGAGCCCTTCCTGGACCACAGAGAGCATACCCAACAGGTGGAGGTGCACAGACCATCCCATCCCACACCACAATCCCACCACAGGGCCACTCTGATCTTCTCTGGGAAGAAGGTTGTGGTTGGCTCCATGGCATCCTCCGGTGCCCACCTCAGGCAATGGGTGATACAATGGCTAAGTCACCTCTAAGACTCTTCTACTTCTGTCTTGTCCCCTCTCGCTCCCGGGAAAGCCAGCACCAGGTTGTGAAGACACGTAAACAACCTCAGAGAGAGGTCCTTGAGGTAAGGACACAGGCTTCTCCAAATGCTGCATAGACACTTAGCTGGCCATTCTGATGTCGGGTTTCTAACCCTAAAGAAGCCTCGGGTGGCCACAGTCCTGAGCCAGCACACCAACTGGGACTTCATGAGAAACGCTAACTTCGGAAACTTCAGAGGTCACAGCTGGGCCGTCCCCACAGTTCTAACCCAAAGAAATCACTAGTGTCAGCAAATGCTTGCTGTTATTTGAACACACTGTTTTGGGCTTGTTACACTTCAGTAACTGATACAGGTGGTACCTTACTATTACTCAGGTATGGGGAGGCCGGCAGATGAGGAGAACCCTGTCATTGAAAAGTCACAGGTCTCAGAGGAACTGTGTGTCGTGCCATGCAGCACCACACAGGGCAGCATCAGACTTAATTTGGGAGACAGGGAAGTAAGGGGGAGTCACAAGGGGTTGTGACCTCCAAAAAGGCCATGTGTACCACAAGGTAGACAGGTTGAGGCACACCTTGCCTCAATGGTCTCAGTGAGCCCTAGGGTGATTACCCCTAGGTGCTTAGTGCTGGCTCTGGAGCAGAATGGAATAGTGGCCTGGGGCAGCAGAAGAAGGCCATAAAGCAAGTGGACGGAATATGGATTTACACATGGCAGGCATCTCCCAAGTGTCAGCTATCCCCAAGAGGGTTGGATCAGCCAGGCTTGTGGGGGATCAGAGCATCAGAACCACTGAAAGCAAAACTCCACCATTGTCTTGACTGTCAACTTGACTGGATTTAGCATCACTGAAGATACACACCTCTAGAGGTGTCCTGGAGTGCATTTCTGGAGCATATCAACTGTGGAGGGCAGACCCACCCTGAGTATGGGAATCTCATAAGTTGGGCTTCCACACTGAATAAAAAGAAAAGGGAGATGGGGAGGAGCTCATGGAACGCTGGTGTTCACTGCTCTCTGCTCCCTGATCTGTGGAGATGTGAGTAAGCAACCCCACATTCCTGCTGCCACCAGGGTAGGCTACCATCCTTCCTGTGCTGCCATGCTTCCTCACCATGATTTCCAAACCATGAGTCAGAGGAAAGCCTCCCTTTGAGTGATTTCTTCTTAGGTATTTGTTTGGCCACAGTTAAAAGAGAAGTAACTAATATTAGGGAAAGAGAAGGGTATAGGCCAGAGCCACAGGGACCTTCCACCCAGGACCTGGCTTCCCCACTTCTGCAATCCCAGATCCTAGAGGAGCTCAGAGGCCTCACATGAGGGCCCTGAGAAAGCCTGGGTCCCAGAGTGGCTCCAAAGAAGCAGGGGCTTCCTACACTTGAGGTACTCTACATTCTTTAGTATTATCTGGTAACACTCAGGGATACCATGGCCTGAAGATCAAGCCTACTCCACAGTCTGTTTACACTTGCCTCTGTGGTCTCACTGTCCCCTCCAAACCTAGTCCTACCGAATGAGTACTACCCACCTCTTACAGTAAGCCACTCATGTCTGGAAGAGGAGCCCTCAGTGGACTTCATGCTTCCGCATATGCCATTCCCTCATCCTTGAACACATTTCTTCCCTTAGTGACCTGAGAAAGCCCATACTGGAAATCTCACTTTAAAGGCTATCCCTCTCAGAGCAACAGCCCCCACAGCAGGCTAGGCTTCCCCCCTTGTCCTTGGCACTCACACACCTAGCAATGGATGAGTCTACCCGTCCATCTCTCTGTGTAGAATTCCCTGGGAGCAGGGCTATGGCTCTTTATCACCTGGCACTTAGCCTGGTACATGGTCTGCTTTGTTAGATGACTGAATCAATCAGCTGATGAACAAAGGTGGCATTGTGCAATTCATCCTCACCCTTAGGAGATTATTTAGTCAGTCACCTCAAATCATTACAGCCACCATCACCACCATCACTACTACAAACACCATCAATACCACCATCACCATCATCATTACCACTACAACCATCGTCAGCAACATTGTCATTGACATGACCACTGCCATCATCACCAGCACTACCACCATCACTCTTTTACTGCCCACCTCACAGTCTATCCTAGGAATTCAGGGATGCAAAGGATGTGGGTTACTTTTACAAACTATCAAGTGCAGTACACACAAGAGAAGGGTTTGCCTTAACTCTGCTGGTATCTTGCATCAGAGCTACCCTCTCCACTAGCCCAACTTTCAGAGTCCTTCCATGTCCCTGGAAGACAAAGGCAAAAAGAAAAAAAAAATGGCTCTCTTCACAATTGTGCCTCTCTCCCCTTCCTTGTTCCTCCCCTCCCCAACTTCCTCAACAGCATGTGGTCACCCCTCCAGCCCTTTTCCCCTCCCTTTTCTTTCTTCCTCTCTCTCTCTCTTTTCAATAAGCAAACTTGAGAAATGGTAAACGTTTTTCCCATTATTCAAATGGCATGGAAATTACCTACTTGGCATTCCTCTTTGACATGGAGCCTTTAATTAGCCACTGGCTCCCCATCCTGGGTGTTTCTCTGGCTCCACAGCTCCCCCACTTCCTCCCTCCTACCATTAGCATCCTAATCAGGGAAATACAGGCTTTGGGAAAGGGGAGAATAATGGGCGGTGGCCTCCTCTGGGGGTGGGAGTGAGGTGGTGAAAAAACCTTCTCACAGGGCTGGCAGAGAGAGCTTGATTCTGGGGCCTGTTTCTCCAACCAACTCTCCTGTGACCTTGGACTTAATTGGAATAACTCACTACAGGAAGTACCACTGGCTCACAGTGGGACCCTGACCCCATTCAGATCTCTTAATCTCAATTACACGCACCCACGCTCGCCTCCCTTGGGCTTCTACCTTTCTTCCACTCTCGCCATTCTGACGCTAGGCCATAGCTTGGGTTTTCCAGCCCTGGTAGATGAGAAACTCTTGTTGGGAGTCTCAGCCTGGGAGAGCTCAGATCCCTGTTTTCTCAAACCAATGGTCCCAGAGCACCTTCCTTAAACAGGCCCTTTGTGTACATCAACTCCCATTCTCCCAACCCCATGTAAGAGGGTGTCTCTGTTCTTGCTCCTCAGATGAGGAAACAGAGTCAACCAAGAGCATTTGATACACAACTGGCAGAGTCAGAATGGCACCCTCCCTACATCCCATACCCCAAACAATCATCTCTTTAACTAAACACTTCGCTTCTGGAACAAGAAACCCCACTTTTCTGTCAGGACTGGAGTGCCAATCAATCTGTCCCTCTGTATCTGACTCCTCTCCCCTGTCACTAAGCCCAGCCCTTCAAGTTAGACTATACAGCACAGCTGATGCTATCAAAGAGGTTGAGCCCCAGACACCAGGCAAGGGAGATGCTATATAAGTGAGTACTAACTTTAACAGTAATGTTTCAGGACAGCTCTGGGCTGTCCTGGTACCTTCCATGTTAGGGACTCAATCTTCACCACCTGTACTGCTCCATGGCTTTTTTTTCCTTCACTTCACCTCATGGCTCAATGTGGCTGTTCCCATACTAGTCATTACATTTGCATTGCAACTAGCAGGAAGATGAACATACACACATTTCTTTATGGACACCCCCTAGAAGCTGTGCATGCTATTTCTGCTTCCACTGCTCATCCAGAGCTTAGTCTTATAAACACGGATAGCTGCAAGGGAAGCCTACAAATACCATCCTTATTTTGGGTACTCATGAGCAGGGTTCTTACAGGGGAGAAAGAATGGTAGCCCATTGATTCTCGCTGTTCCCAAGATTCTCCCCAGCCTCATTTCACTCAGGAGGCTGTGGTTTTAATCTTGAGCAGAGCCTCCCTCATTTTGTTAAGTGACCCAGAAGCTGGTCTTCATTGCTGACAGACCAGAGCCCTGAGCTTTTCCCCTAGTCTGAATGTAGTTCTTCCACGTGGAATACTTCCTCTATTGCTCACTGTTGGGTTGTCTCTATCTTGCCCTCTTTTCATTACCAGTTGTCATGCTCTTCCCTCTCTTCAATTTTTAAAGGTAGTGATAAACGTAGGAAAAACAGAACGCCATAGAAGTACAATGATAGTCATTACTTCTTTTGTTGCTCGTACCAAATACCTGACAGGAAGCAAGTTAAAGGAGGAAGGGTTTGTCCTGAGTCACCACTAGGGTTCTTCACAGTCTCACAGCTGTGGCCAAACACAAGGCAGACAATGGATGGGAAGTGGAGCCAGACTATAAAACCTCAAAGCCCACCCATACTGATCCACTTCCTCCATTGAGACTCCATCTCCTAAAGCTTTTACAACCTTCTGAAACAGTATCACCAGTCCAGAACCAAGTGTTCAAATAAATATCCCCTATGGGGGACATTTCACATTCAAAACAGCACAGTCACTTTCCAGGGAGTCTCCCTGCCCACCCACCCCCCAAGCTAGAGCCAACAAGATAACACAGTTTTTATTAGACTGTGTTCACTGGACAGCCCTTCCAGACCTGGCCCTGGGCACTGGCTAGGCACAGGGGTCGCACACATGTGAAGCTGGACCTGCCCTCGGCAGCTCACAGTCTAGGCCCACCAGAGAGCTGGACATCTAAGTCACTCGGCAACATGTATCTCCATGTTTTATAAGGTTCAGCATTATGTGAATTTGACACGGTGACATGACGATATTAATAAAGTCCCACTTTATATGCAAAATATGAAATAATGTGTATCATTTGCCTTTTTCTAAGCGTGAAAAATGTTGAAGCTGTCAGGTCCAGTGAATTGTAAACTGTGTTTGCCTCCTTGCTGTGCAGCAGGGTGACTTCAGCTCATCAACAGAAACACCGACCCACCCGTGTCAAGATATTGTCTTCAGTTATACAAGTTTCTACACTATACAAGGCCTGCTGGAGCACTGCCTCGCAAACCATACCGAGGAGCCTGATGGAGTCAGAGTTCTGCCTCCAGGATCAGAGAGCTAGGATTTGGCTCCTAGCTCCATCACTCTGTAATCTTGGGCAAACTATGGAGCCAATCTGTGCCTCAGTTTCCACGTATGTACAGTCAAGGTGACCATGCCAGAGGGCCCAAGGCGATGACTCGTGGGTAAGAGTGCTTGCTACATAAGCCAGAGGGACTGAGTTCAGATCCTCAGCATTCATGTCACTAAATCCAACTTGGCAACATGAATCTGTAATCCCAGTTCAAGAGAGGCAGGGACAGGAGGACCCTGGGGAGAGAGATCCTAGCTAAAAAAAAAAAAAAATAGAGAGTGATGAAGGAAGACAACTGACGTTGACCTCTAACCTACATGTGCGCATACATGTTCACACATAAACATGTACATATATCTAAATTAACCTGAAGCCCCAATCTGGGGAGCCTTTCTGCACAGAGAATCCATGGAGGGTTTCCTAGGTGCATCTGCTGTGCAGAGCAGAGTGCCAATGAGCCAGAGAGGCGCTGCCTGGCAGGAGCCCAGGCAGGTGGTGGGTGAGCACACACGACACAGGAGTAGAAGCAGGCCAGCAGCTCCAGACGAAGCAGGGCAAGGGGCAGGCACAGCCCCTTCCATATGTGCCATGATCTTTGGCCAGAGGTGGAGGGGAGGGGCATGACACAGGACTCTTTCCCCTTTTTGCCTTGTGCCAGCCTTGGCAGGTTTGGTGAGACCTGTGGACACCTTCTCGGAATCCTGCCTTTTAAACGACCAAAGCACAGTGTATAGGGTAAGCATGTAAGTGAAAGGGAAGCCATTTATTTCCTCAGGCATCATCTGGTAGGTTTTTAAAAGAAAACACACATTTTATTTATTTATTTACTTTTATGTATCAAGGACTGGATGTAGTGGCAGGAAACCATGAGAGGTTAAAGTTGTTTCTCAAGATATTTAAACCTCCGGAATAAGGCACAAAAACACCCATGATTTCTATTACTGATAAGCCTGACTTCTGCCAATTCTATTGTAGCTTGTTGCCCACATCCACAATGAAATCCTCAATTTCACTGAAAGCTTAGTGAAGATGAAGACGCAACTCTTTCCTGGCCAAGTTCACAGGCTCCCTGAGTTCTTCCCATGTTCCCCCTGCATCTCCAGGATGCCAGAGAGAAATCCTTGCCCATACACAAAGCCCCAGCTTTGTTCTCGTAGCCCAGTGGTTAAGAACATCAGAGCCGATCAGGCTGGGTGGCACGGGTCTATAATCACAGCTAGTCAGGAGTCTGAGGGAGAAGGATTGCACATTCAAGGGCAGCCTGGGCTACAGAAGGAGTTCAAGAAAAGCCTGGGTATCTTGATGAGACCCTATCTCAAAGTGAAAAGTGAAAAAAAAAAAAAAAGGCTGGGGGTGTAGCCGGTGTTTTGTACTTGACTAGCACAGTAGCTTTCAACCTTTCTAATGCTGCGACCCTTTAATACAATTCCTTATGTTGTACTGAACCCCAATCATAAAATTATTTTCGTTGCTACATCATAACTGTAATTTTGCTGCCTTTATGAATCGTAATGTAAATATTTTTGGTGGTAAATGTTTGCCAAAGGGGTCACGGCCCACAGGTTGAGAACCACTGGTCTAGAGTATAGCAGACTTGGGCTTTCCTTTCTGATGTTTTAATTAATTAATAAATAATATATACCTGGTGATAGAATGCTTGTTTAACATGCTTGAGAACCTAGGTTCAATACCCAGTATTGAAAAAAAAAAAATTATCAAAACCAGATTTCTTCTACTATTTCACCTGGGGCAAGATCCTCCACCCACCGTGCCTCAGTTTCCTCATAACTGTGAGTGCAGGCAAAGCAGCGAGAAGAGCACCTGGCACACAGTCTGTGCTCAGCTTTTCTGGACAAGTTGCCTCCATGGTGGATCTCATCCCCCAGAGACAACAGGGTGAGGAAGCTCCAGTCTCGCTCTTATTTACTAACTGCCTTCATGTTAATAAGCACGCAGGCACAATTAGCAGAGTTATTTCAATTCTGAGGTTTGCCTGACTATAAAAGCATCCCATTTCTCCTTCCCCGATTTCTCTGCTAATTACAAACGTCGTCGTCCATCGCAGCTGTCATGCACACCCATGCTGGCTGCATCTAAAGTGGTTGTTAAGGCAGGATAATGGTGCACACTGACTAATTGGCCATCACTCCCAGGATGAATGGAGTCAGGTGAAGGAGGCTGGCCAGGTCCTGCTTCATCTTAGGATCCTGAAGTACAGAGCTCCAGCAAGCTCCCTGTACCACTCTTTCCCTCCCCAACTGCCCATAGGAACGAGGCATGGAAGCGTGTGTAAGACAGGTGTGCTGAACTAGGAATCCGGGCTGGGGCAGCTCTGTTCTACAATGCTGTGTGACTTTCACTTGCTCTCTAAGCCTCTCTAGGTTGCCTGTTAATCATCTATAATGTGGGATGAGAAGAGGTAGGTCTAAGATGTTTTCCAGAGTCCCCCAGTCCCCCATCTACTGCACCTCAATTATTCATTTATCAAGGCAGCCATCTCTCAGTACCCTGGGGTATCCCAAGCCACGTGACAGTGAGAAAGAGTCGGGGATGGGCAGAAACTGCAAATATTTCACATGGACTATTTCTCCAGTCTTCCCAACCTCTCTTCAGTTGGATGAGGCCACACATCTGGCTCTGACCAGTGAGCTATCAGAAGTGGCATGTGTCCCTCCTACAAATGACGATCCTGCTGCATCTTCCACATTGTGTCAAGAAGGCTTGTGGTCAGAAGTGGACTGAGCTGAGCTGGAGGCAGCCCAAGTCCCATTCTGCTGCTTGGAGAATGCTTTACCGATGTAACAACCAGACCTCTGCCTGTGTGAAGAGTTGGCTCTTGCTATCCAGGGACAACCTGGCTTACTGTACTTAATGGTAAGAGTTCAAATCATGGGGTTTTAAATGAAGGACTCTAGGAGCAACAATAAGAGGAAGGTTTCTTAGAGTCTATAGCATGGACCACAGAGGAACCAGGGGCAGTCACAGAATGGACTTCCTATAGCACACTGGCTTGGGAGTGAAAGGATCAGTCTCCTCCAGCTGCTTCTATTTTCACAGCTCTTTCGCTTTCCTGCCAGATGAGCTGGAAATGCAATCCTCAAGTTGCAACCAGGGATCCAGAGAGAACTTGGACTTCCTTGGGTTCCCCAGAGAAGCCTCTTTTCACATTAGAGTTTACCCAGAAGGCAATGCATCTGTGACAGAAGAATGGCTACATGGATTTCAGGCCTGGGAAGAAATGTCTGGCTTTGTTCTGGGACCTCTCCATCAAGGGAAGCTAATGAAGAATATAGTGCTGCTAGGTTCTCTGCAGTCCCTGCAGATATCCCTCTCCCTCCCCCTTCCCTAGTGAGAACCAGAACCTTTCTCACCTCCACAGGGAGTGAGAGACCCACTGAACTCTTGATGCTGCTTAAAAATCACAAACTACTTGAGGAAGGAAATAATTCTGAAGCCTACTAATCCAACACGGAAGACCCCAGCAAGCGGACCATAGGAGGCTCCCATGAGAAAAACAGAACTCTGGGATGAGTGGTGGAAACTCCTCCATCAACCATGGGCTCTCCAGCCCGGGTTGTGCCATCTTAAATGTGATCACAGAGCCTCCAGAAGTCGAGGATTCTAGGGTCCCAGGAGTTGAAGCTTCTGAGCAGTTCTGGAAATAAACAGATGAGTCAGGCCACCCATCTGGCAGCCACCAAGGCTGGACCCACAAGGGTGCCATTGGTTGTGGCTTCTCAAGGCATTGCAGAGGAACAAGCTTCTTGTCTCCCCATTTCTAGGTCCTATGCTCATACCTCTCAAAGCACAATTGTAAGCATCTGGCCTCATATCCCAAACAAACAAACAAACAAACAAACAAATAGATGCAGTGACTTTGTGTGTGAAGGACGAACAGCAAGCCTCCTCTCCTGGGCCCTCTCCCAAGCTTCTGTATATTACCTCCACGTGACCACGCTGTCAGCCCTGCCACAGAGCTCTGCTTGTCGGTGATAAACACAGAAGAGCCGCTGTCTACCCCCTCAGGCCCTGCAGTCAGGGATGGGGACTGGGGGGAGGACATCCCTAGAGCCGGTCCAGGATTTATGCTTGAAACTATTTTCCTTTGTCAGGGGAGAAAACAAGCAGATGTTCATAAAGGTGAACTTTGTAAATCAGAGCATGTGTGTTGGTGCACTGTGCCCTTTGAGGCCACCTCACAGGGCTGAGTTTCTGCACCACCACCTGGCTTGCTCGGGGACGAGTACCCAATCACCACCTCCCACAGACCTGACTCCCTGCCTTTCACCTTGCTCTGACTCCTCCAGGAAGTCTTTCCAGACATTCTTCTTCCTTGCTCCAAATAAGTGACGGCCCTTTCTCAGCCCACCCAGCCCCATCCCAGCTTAAAATCCAGAAGGAGAAATGCCAGCTACTACCTAAGCCAGGGTCCCATCCGAGAGAGACACTGTGGGGTCTGGAAGGCTATGTAGAATGCTCACGTGGACTTGCAGCCTTCTGGAGAGCAAGCCCGCCACTTTCAGGTGATCCTCACGTGGATCTGATCAGAGCCAGCCAGGATGGGGAATTCGGAAGCACTAAAAACTGATAAGAGTGGGCTCTGCGCCGCCCTACACCTGCCCTGTGCAATTCCAGCCAACCAAGAGTTGAGCCGTGAACAAAAGCTTCCATGACACACAAGCTCAAAAGACCTGAATGTCTTGGGTTTCGTTGTTGCCTTCGAATGCGGCAAAGACTCCCCGGCACAAGGGGAGTCTGCTGCCCTCTCCAGCTGATGGGGAAGAGAGGAGGTGAAAATCTGTGGATTCGGGAGAAGAATGAAAACAAAGGTGGAACTCAGCGCGCAGAAGGGGAAATGGAATGAACCCTCCCAACAGGAAGTATTAGCCTAAGCAGTCCTCCACCCCCTTATCCCTCCCCCTGGAGCCCTTTGCTTCCTCAATCTGGGCAGCAATTAGGGAAGTAGGGTGGCTTTTGTGTGTTCTGAACTAGAATAAGACTTCCCTGTGAGGGAAGCTCTGGGTTCTGTCAGGGATGGAAACCACTAGGAACTTCCTCAACCCTCACCCACCCCCAGGTATAGACCTATTAGGTCAGTTAGCTGCCTGTAACTGTAACAAATTTCTAAGATAGTCAACTAACAAAAACTTTGCTTTCAGAGGCTCTGGTCCATGACCAGTTGGTCCATTACTTCTGGGTCTGTGGCTACTCATCGTGGTGCGAGGATGTTGCAGAATACAACCAGTGACAGCACGACCCCTCACCTCACGGCTAGGGAGCAAAGGAGACAAAGGAAGAGATCAGAATCCTACTACAGAAGCCCCATGAGGGCCCACCCCCAATGACCTAAATACTCCCCATTAAGACCTACCTCTTAAAGGCTCTACCACCTCCTAGTAGCACCGCCCAGTGGACCCCAGACTTTAACACAAGAATTTAGGAGAAACTCAGACTCCAAATGTGGCAGCACCAACAGTGACCCAGGGGAGGAAGGACTCGAGCATGCCTAGGAAAGCTTCCTCACCTTCAGAAGAACATCCGCCTGGAACCTTGTTGCCGGAGGTCCTGAAGCCACTTAGCCCAGTCAGGGTGGACTTCCTGGTGCCTTAGAACCCAGATATCCCACAGCAGGAGATAGGGGTGAGACTGAGCACCTGCTTCCCAGTCCCAGGGCTTAGACAGCCACAGGAGCCACACCAGGGACAATGTGTGACATCTGGACTCCAGGTGGGAGTGGGAAAAACAGGTCTGGCTCTCAGTTCATCTCAGCTGTGTCCCTAGAGCCTGGCCAACCACATCTCAGACCATGGCTGTTCATATATAATGTGAGGAGGGAGGGTCTCCTGAGCCCTGGTGACACTGCATGTCTGAGGTGATGGTCTACGTTCTAGAAAGGTCCTGAGTGAGGCTTCACCTCAGAGCCTGCCTCCCCAGCAGTGTATGGGGCTGCCTTACCAGAAAGCCAGCACTCACCGACATCCCTCCAGAAGCATGCTTTGGGCTTGACCAGGAAGCACTAGTTGGTTGAATGGGATTCTAAGCAAGGATGCAGTAGTCTAAGGAAGTGTGGCCAGTGAGGAGCACAGGCAGCTGGAGTCTAGATCCCAGCAAGCCTGAGGAAAGGGAAATGAGGCAGAGTGGGGCATCCACAGGACACTGGGGGCCTGGCAGTCCTGATTCCCTCAGGACCCCAAGGAAAAAAGTATTCACAAAGAAAAAGAATGTGAGGGGACCCTAGGTGACTGAGGACTGGGTGGGTGCCGGGCACACAGATAACACTTCACTGCCTGGGAATACTATGATGACATTTGTTTTATAGATGAAGCACCTGGGGTTCAGAGAAGTCAAATAGCACGCTCAAAATAATGCAGCTAGGACATGACAAGGCCAAGACTCAAATTCCAAATCATGTGGTCTTTCCAGTGGTAGAGGCCTCAGGAATCAAGCCCAGAGAGCTCAGGAGACAGCTTAGCCCAGGCTGCCCCCTCTATACTTAGCACTATTTACTACATAGACCAAGCTGGCCTCACACTCACAGAGATACACCACCCTGGAACTGGAGTAGCAATGGTTGTAAGGATCCGTGTGAATAATAGGAGCTGAACCCATAGCCTCTGCAAGAGCGGTAAATGCTTTTTAACTCTGAGCTATCTCTCCAGCCCCTGGACAAAAAATTACTTTTTAAAAAATGTGTGAATGCCTGTGCCATTTTAAAAAATGTGTGAATATCTGATCCTGGAAATTTGACTTGGGCACAGGGAATGAAAGTAGAGCAGAAACAGAAATACACTACACATACAGAGAACCTGGGATCTAGTGGGCCGTGTGCTCTGGTGGAGATGTGACGAGAGCATCAATCTGGAACCCGGAGCCAGTTCTGTATCCAGCTGAACAAGGAGGGAGGTTTAGCTTGTCTTCGTAGGAGGGAGGTCTCTGTAGAGGAGCAGTGTCAGGGTGCTGTCATCCTAGAGGAGGAAGCTGAAGATTTCAGTTTTTGTGCACACTGTCAGCCTCTGCACAGAGACTAGAGGAAGGCTTTGCCGGTGCCCTGAACCTGACTCAGGGCAGGTTTTGGCATTCCCATGGGTCTGAACCTGACTCAAGCAAGGTTTTGGCATTCCCATGGGTCTGAACCATTGAGGTCATAGATATGGCCACGGCCATGTCAACAATGTGTGTTCAGCCCGAACTTTATCTGCTCCTTACACATTCATTCAGGGCTTCCTCCACCCCCACATGCCTGCATGTATGTAGGTGTGCCACTCTCATGCATGGCACTCACAGAGGCCAGAAGAGGGTATCAGATCCTCTGGTATTGGCAGTTGTGGGCCACCTGATATGGGTTCTAGAAACCAAACCTGGGTCCTCTATAAGGGAAGAAAGTGTTTTTAACCACGAAGCAATCTCTCCAAAACATTCTTAAACGCAGTGTTTGTGCCTCCAACTGTTGGTAGAAGAAGTAAGATTCCAGGAAAGCCTGGAGCCCTGCCCTCGAGGGCTGGCAGTTCTGCCCATTTTCCATACAATCACAGCCATGATTCTTTTCTGGGCCCCAGTTTCCTTGCTGGGATTTTATTTTCAATCCCTTAGGCTACAAATCTTGTAGCTAGCTCAGTACCAAGTCCTATACTGGGCCCAAGAGTGTGGAGCACAGTAGAAAGGACACAGACCCTGCTGCTACCAGGAATATGGCAGAGCAGACACGAGCAATTCTGATGCACTGATTGTTTCCTCAGGATTAGGTATTCGTATTGTCTCCATTTCAGGGGTGAATAAATTGAGACTCAGGATCTGCCCTAGATCAATGTGGTAGTTTTATTGAGAATGGCCCCATAGCTTCATATGTTTGGATGCTTACTCACAGTTTGTGGAGTTGTTTGGGAAGGATTTGGAGGTGTGGCTTTGTTGGAGGAGGTATGTCAACGGGGAGCAGGCTTGAAGATTTTCAAAAGCTCATGTTTTCCCCAATTAGATCTCTCTCTCTCTCTCTCTCTCTCTCTCTCTCTCTCTCTCTCTGCCTCATGGTTGTTATCTCACCATGGAAGCTTTCAGCTACTTCTCCAGCACCATGCCTGCCCACCTGCTGCTGTGTTCCCTGCTATGATGGTCATGAACTAACTCTCTAAAACTGTAAACAAGCCAAATAAACTCTCTCTTCCATAAATTGCCTTGATCACAGTGTTTCTTCTTCAGAGCAATAGGAAAGTGACTGTGACAGTCACACAGCCAGTCAATAGCAAAGCTGAAACTCCACCCATACATTTATCCACACAGTCACTAACTACAACTGATAGTGACAAGGTCCACGAATGAGAGAAGGTCACGTAACGTGGGCATTCAGGGAAGAAATAACTTCCTGGAAAAGGTGGCTTTTGACCTGAGCCTAGAAACAAGGAGATAAAGTGGACATGCAAACATCTAGGGAGGAAGAGACAGGAAAACGTATTAACTGAAACCCCAACAGCACCCGACATTGATTCTCTGCCAACACCCCTATCCACTGCCCTGAGAAGGGCAGCACCCAGGCTGCCTCTGAGATGCAGTGTCGATGACGGTTCCAGGATGAGAGACAAAGTGAGAGGGAGAAGGCTGGGAGGGCAGAAATACATGTCCTGCCAAGCTCTGACTACAGTTTGAGAAATAGGATGAGGAGAACCCAGGGATGGATAGCAACAGACCAGGGAGGATGATGCAAGGTCACAGATGTAGGGGGAGGGGAGGGCATCCCGCCCTGCACTCTCAGCACCCCAATCCTGACCCACAGCAGGACTGTAAACCACTATGTAGGGAGGACATTTATTGACATGGGAAAATGTTCCTACATATTTCAGGTGAAAAGGCAGGTTGCAATATAATACGGATGGGGTGATGCCATTCTCGTAGGAGAAAAATATCTTCATGTAAGTCGGGAAAGATATACACCCACGATTTCAACCACAGCTATCTCCAGGTGGTAGACCGCGGGTTTTTATCTTCGTTACACTTATCTGTGTTTTCTAATTCTTTCACAAAATCAGACATTATCAGTGCTGATGCACAAGGTTTTTTTTGTTGTTGTTTTTGTTTTTTAAAGGTAAATACATCTAGATTTGAACAGGTGTCAGAGACAAAAAAGGTCTACAATCTGATTGAAGAAGGTGAGGGAGAAGTAAGGGTAGTTCGACAAGATGGGAGTAGGAAGCCAGAGCAGGGGTGGGGTGGGGGAACTCTTTTAGGATGGGGGTGGAGAGAAGGAGGGGAATTTATGGTGAGGGTGGGGGTTGGGAGGACTTCATATGGATGGGGAAGACAGTGCCTCCCTAACAGGTCGAAAGCTTTAGACACTGTAATCTCTGTCCTCCACCTTCTGTTCCCTGCCTCCTCATACACAAGGGGTGCTGTCTAGAAGCCCACAGCTGCCTGAAAAGAAGCAGAAGAAGTTGTGGAGGAGGGAGTGAGGCATCATGGGGTCCCAGGGGAATGGGGACTTGGAAGTTAAGCCTGCGGTAAATAAGAAGCAGGCAGGCCCCAGAGACAGACGTGGACCAGGGCATCATCATAAGAAGAAATGCCAGGCAAGCCTTCAGAGTGAGGCAGGCAGCGGACAGCCGGACATGTCCTGAGGTACATATGGCCCAGATGCATGTTAAAGCAGATCTCTGTGACTGGCAGCTTTAGAGCTACCTCTAGGACTAGGGGCAGGGGTGGGAGAGGCTCAACCAGGCAGGCCACGAAACACCCTGTACTTCCCAGCCCTCTCTGAAGCTGCACCGATGAGGTCAGCCAAAGCAGTAGCGATGGCTGCCTGTGTCACACAGGTGTCTGGTATTCTCTTTATACCATCACTTGCCAAACCCTCTGCCAGCAACAAAATACTTAAGATAGACAGGGCTCTCCCCAACTAGGTAACAGGCTGCCTTCAAGAGTAAGGAGCCTCCTATCCCTGGAGTTATTAAAACAGAAATTGAACCCCAAAGGGCATATCAGAAAGAGTGGACTCTGAGGTCTTCCCACTCCAGAGTCCTTCAGACTCCACGATAGCAGGGATGGAGAAAGAAGCCTCAAGCCTGAGGCAAAAATTGTTGACAACCAACATTTCCTTGTGCCTGCACTGCTCTCTCTCTCTCTCTCTCTCTCTCTCTCTCTCTCTCTCTCTCTCCACACACACACACACACACACACCTGTGCCTAAGAAGTGGGTCCATCTACAGCTCTCAGTAAAACCCTGGGTCTATCTGAAAGGTAGGTAGAAATGAGAGAGAGCAAGGCTGAGTGGGAGTGATAATCTTGGAGAATGCAAGCGTCTCTAAGAGGAAATGAAGGTCTCTGGGAGGAAGTGGGGGTTCCTGGGGGAAAGCAAGAGAAAAGTGAGAGAGCTTGAGAGGGAGACAGTATAGGCAGAAGGAAGGCTTGGTAGGGAGGAGGCTTTGGCATTTGCCATCAGGCTGGGGACCTGGAGGAGAAAGTGCCAGTAGGAAGAGAAGCAGAAGTAATTCTGCTCCAGGTATTTAAGGAGTTCACCCTAACTCTAACCTTTAATCACTTTAGTCTGTTGGTAACAATGAGGAGATGAGGCCCCTCACAAGTCATGGGAACGAGGCAGCTTCGGCATTCTCAGTGCTCATACAGGGAGTCAGCAAAGAAGAGCAGAGGTGGGAGTCCTGGACTGGAGGGGGTGTCACCAATGGACACTCATTTCCTCACCTGGATGTTACCCCAGCACCACAGTTTTCGGTTAACCCTCAGGAGGATAGACAGGGAAGCTGCCTTGAGCTTGCTCTTAGGATGTTTTCAGTCTCTAAATCTAAGAGGCAAGGAGGGGATGCACACCTCTGGGCAGCTGCAGCCAACATGGAGGTGCAGACGCCTACGATGAGGCAGGGTCCCTCCTCACCCTCTTGGGTCCTTTCTCTACCCTCACTCTATCTACCCAAAACCTGCCTAGGCCCTGACTGCCTCTGGCTTCTGTTGGGAAGCCATGCAGTGGGGTGGGAGAGAGGACAGGTACTCACGTCCCAGGCTCCTTCCCTGCAGGACCCCTTTAAACAGGAGGTCATAAGCCTCTCTGAGCAGCCTGCATGACACAACCCTGGCCACTATGTTCCTGGTCATGCTTCTGCTTCCTCCTTTGTCCCTCACCGCCTAAGTGGTATCAGCTCCATCACAACACACCTGTCACTAACTCTGCCCCACCTGGTGGGTTCCCTCCCACCCTGCCCACACCTTGACAAATTGTTCCTTTACCAAAACCCCTGCTGGAATTATCATAATGTGTTCACGCCATCTGGCTCCTGCCAGGGTCCTGACTGATGCACAGGGTCCCTAATCAGACAAAAGAATTAAGCAATTTGTCCTCTCTGTGTGCCACAATTAAGTCGGTAGTTCCACAGAATGTGAATCAGAATCACTTTGTCAGGCCGGGAAGATGGCTCCCGGAGGTAAAAGCAATAGGTAAGGAAGCTCCCAATGACCTGAGTTCAAAGCCTAGAATCCGGGTAAAAAGCTGGATGTGACAGTCTGTAACTCCCAGCACTCCTACGGTGAGATGGGAGGTGGAGACAGGACAATCACCCAGAAGTTCACAGGCCAGCTACCTTCAAGCTCCATCTCTCTCACACAATAAATAAGCTAACGAATTAATAGGATCACTGTTGTTTCATCCACAGTTCTCCATCAGCTTTACCACACTTCCAATGATTCCAGCCTTATTCCATTTTAGTACCAAACTATAGTATTGCCATTTTGTGGTTCATGGCTCACAACTTTCTAAAACCATTCCACCCCATGCCTACTTTTCCTATAGGGAAGCCAACTCCTAGAACTTTACCCAAAGTCACAGCTCAATGGAAAGCCAGCCACCCCAGATCCCACCCAGGTGCCTTCCCCTGAGCTGAGCACCTAGCTGGACCTTTTAGTCCTCTCCTGTCCTCCTTCACCACTGAGGAGGCATTAGCCCCTCCCCTGCCCCTCCATGGTGGGAGGCGGACCTTGGGAAAATGATGAGGTTTTTATAGATTCCGTGCTAAGTACTTAATAACTCTCCAGGCATAGATCTGTGCTTCACATGGGCTGGGGATAATTCACAGTAAAATATGACTTTTCATTTATCACACTGACGGTAATAAATGCTTCCCAGTGAAATCTGGGCCCCAAAATGGGGGTGGTGAGAGCAGCTACCAGATGAGGCTCCAAACTGAGTATTGAAGATCCGGTCAAGGGTGGGAGGTTTAAGATGCACAAGTTCAACCCACAGAATGAACATAATCCAGAAGCCATAGAAACTTTTTCTTTTAGTACCAGGGATCGAACTTAAGACCTTTCAGTGCTAGGCAAGGACACTGCCACTGACATATCCCGAGCACTAAATTGCCTAGAACTAAATTGCCTGTCCTTGAACTTGCAACCTTCCTGTTTGATCTCCAGAATAGCTGGGATTAGGAGCCTTGGCCATCGGGCCAGGAAACTCAGAAACTTTACACATCATGGGGAAACTCCCTGGACTGTATCTCAGCTCTCCATCAGCTTTACCACATTTCCAGAGATCCCCCAGAGTGCACTGGGGCCTGTGTCTAGAAGTCCAGGCAAGAGTCCTCTGCCTGCCTCATCCTACTGAGAGTCACTTTCACTCTCTGAGTTTCCATCCCAGTGTTACTGTGCTAACAATCAGACCTTTCATATTTTCCACAGCATATAACAGTCATCGCAGCTTCCCTAGCTCAGCATCTGCTGTGGGTACCTGCTAGGACATCCATGCCAGCCCAGGCCCTCAGATGATAGCAGGGACACACAAGGATAGAGTGACCAGCCCAGGGCTTCATTGGAACAGTACAGTGCCTCAAGTCTTTCCACTGACTCTGTCTGCCCTCCACCTCCTTATCTCAGTGTGGACCCTGCAGGAGCATGCACACACCGAGACAAGGGTTGACTGCACGAGCATAGTCTACTTAAGGAGAGCAGTGTGTGAGCCAAGAGAAAAAGGAAGCCAGGAAAGGACAGTAGGCAGGTTATATCCGGGCACCTGAAGAGCTCAAGGAATGGGTGTGGACCTCAGCAGAGAAGGGAGCCATCACACGCTCACAGTCACCAGTCAGTCACTCACTAGTAGAGGGTGCTAGTCACGTGTATGGCCGTTTGGATGAGAAATGTCCCATAGTCTAGAGCATTTGAACACTATCCCTGTTTGGTGGCCCTGTGGGGATTTTAGGCGGTAGAGCCTTGCTGGAGACTATGTCACTGGGGGTGGGCTTTGAGAATGGAAGGCCTCATTCTTCCCATCAGGCATAGAAAGTGACCAAGCACACTAGATGTTCTGAGAACCGTTGGTACTTGAGACAAATACCTCTCCCCAGCAGAAGCTTTGTGTGCTGGAGATCAGGAGCCAGAATCCAGTCCTGACCCAGCCACTTTCTCTGTACTGTAAGGACTCGGGGCTTTTGGCTGTGAACACTTGGGATGAGAGCCTTGTCCCAGATGAAGAGGACACATATATGAAAAACAAGCGTTTGTCCCTGTGCCCTGATTCTCAGCTTTTCACATGGAAAGCATGGCTACTTGGGCCTGGTCCTCTCCACTCATGCCCTTATTGGGCAGAAAATATTCTGTAACTATTCCAAGAGCTCTGTGTGAGCGAATAACCCTCAAGTCATCCTCTGTGGCAGGAGAAGGTCTCCTCCAAGAGGCCTTCCCTGAGAGCCCCTCTCCATCATTCCCATAAAGAAACAACTATAGCCCCCCCCCTCATAGTCTTATTCTGTGAGGTCCAGGTTCTCCATTCCTGGCACAACGCTGACCCCCTTTGCTTCACTGAGCTCTCCTGAGGACTGTCAGAACGACAGCTCACATCTTGTATGCATGCATGTGCACATACAACACAAAGACACAGACATTGGAAGGCCCCAGGCCTGTCTACATCCCAGCTCTTTGCAAGCCTTGTCAAACACATGGCTAAAATACTGAACTGCAAAATCAGTGAGCGAGTGGGACTAGACCCAACAGCGAAGTTTTGGACCAGCAGCCCAAGTTCTTTTCCCTTCCTCTTTCAGGTCCAGGAAGTTTAGGGCTGGCTTCTGCTGTCTGGTGCTGACGCTGTGCAAAGAGGTGTGAGGCAGTTGTCATCCTGCCGCCATTCCCCTGCCACCATCACCACCAGAGCCCACAGAGAAAAAAAATGTTTAGAGGGTAGAGGTCATCACTGCACTGGGAGCTGAGCATCCTAGTACACTGAAGGTGGGGATGCGGCTCAGTCTATAGCACGCTTGTCTGTCATGCATGAGGTCCTCGGTTTGAATGCAAGCACTACCTAGTACACTGAAAAACCCCAGGACCAAAGCTGCTTGCCCTTGGCTACTCTCTCCACCCCTTCTCAACCAGACCCCCATTCCCTCCCACCCCCTGGTTGTCTGGAGCTGAACCAGACAACCCATCGCCATTGTGGGATCTAACTGCACCAACCATAAAGTCTCCCAGGGCAGCCATTTCCTGACTCTACAAAAGCTACTGGGAAACTCGATGGAAGGACAAGGACCCGAGCCATGGCCTCTTCCCCTGACACCAACCCGTAGACCTCCCTACTTCTGACTCACCCAGACAAGACAGAGCACTGATACCCAAAGGCCAACAGGGGTTTCCTCTAGCTGCCGAGGAGGCAGCCCTGCTACTGCTTCCCACTCCAGATCTGAAACAAAGAGCGATAAACAATTTGTGGCATTTCTTGCCTGTTGGAGAGAATTTCTTGCTTACTGAGGATATATGAGCTTCTGAATAATTAAGCATGACGCTCCGCTTCTGTGGCCCAAGACTCCAAAAGGGCATGGTGAAGCAGAGGCCGGAATTTTCCATCAGCAGCCAGCCAACATTCCAGGAAGCAGGAGCTTCCCTTCTGAGGACCAGGCAGCCCTGGGCTTTGCCTGGAGCAAGGAGTCTAGCTGAAAAGCTCGAACACCTACCTCCACCCCGGAGCAAGGGAGATGAGGTCCCAAGGGGCTTCACCCAGGGTTCTCCAAAGCCTGGAACACCTGGCAAATGGCCAAGAATTCAGAGGTAAGCTCAAATCTCGGGGTGAGCCTGAATCCCCTACTTCCCAGATGGGCTACCCTGGACAGGTCACTATCGCCGGTAGTGGCACATTCTTCTCCAGTCACATGGGAATAATGAAAGCTTACAAACATCCCAACCTGTGAACAGAAGAAAAGGAAGGTGAGAGGGGAGGAGTCTGGGGTGGATTTCAGAAGGAGGCAGGGTTGGACCATCGAAGTGTCTTTGGGGTCTAGCACTTCATTCTTTCTCCTCTTCACCTCTTCCTCACCTACCTCCCCACCCACTTCCTTCCATTAAAAGGATTAAAAAGAGAATTCAAGAAGCTATAGGACCAATTTGAATCAAACTAAGTGCCAACTTTAGAGGAGATGCAGGGCTCAGAGAAAGGCAGATGTTGGTGCAGCCTCCTGAGAGAATCACAGGGTTAAAGGTTGCCGGACACCGGAAGCAGGTTGTCTCTCAGGGCTGTGAGGAAAGGTTATCTAACCCCAGTACCATTGGCTGCTGGCTGTGCACAACTTAATGCTAAACTGCTTCCAGCATTCTGCTGCCTTGGGTGCTATTGTCCGTCCTCCTTTTACAGAATGAGGAAACTGGGGCCCAAAAGGTCAATGAATGTTGCTAAGGTCACATAGATAGAAAATAGAGGAGCCTGGACTCAGACAATCATTACCCTCTCTTCTGACCCTCTCTGCATTGTTAGTATTACAGGAGGTCTCTCTGAGTCTTCCTGCAGCTCAGTGACAGCAGAGAGGCCTGTACAAGCATCCAGATTTATAGTTTACAGAAGATGGCTAAAACATACACACAACCCTCTGGCCCCTGCCCCTAGACACAGAAAAGAGGAAGAATGGAATGAAATAACTTCTGACTTCGCCTCTCTAGACCACAAATACAGCTGTACAAATCTGCCCAGGGCTAAGGAGCTGAAGTGTTGGGGAGGGTGGTTGGTAGGTCCTCTGCAGCCCAGCAGCTCACTGCCCTCCAGCTCAGATTCCATTCTGCCATCCCTCCCATTGCTCTGAGAATAGGCCTCCCTCAAGCATCATTATTCCCCTGCCCTCAGATCATAGAAGCCATTGGATAATGGTAGTTAGGTAGGTAGGAATCTCAGGGAATAAGTCAGGACCCCCCCCCCCCCTGAGGACTCAAGTCCCCAATTCCTTCAATTCAACTTGTGACAGCCTCCCCTTCAGATCACCTCCTCCTGAGCTTTACCTTGAAGGCCTCCAGAACCAAGTGGGATGAACCCTAGTGAGGTCCCATCCAGTCACCCTGTACGGCAGTTAGAAGCTGGGAGAAGCCTGTCCCCTAAACTCACAGGGTACGCGAGGAGCAAAGCTGAGCTGAGGGCAGCCTGTCCTGTATCTGGCTGCTTCCCCACTCAGCCCTCCAGCAAGCTGAGCTAGGCCACCATTCCAGAGCACCACTGTGTCACATGAACATCCTCAAGCTGCAGCCAAGGTGCTCTGGCTGCCAGCTATCCATGTTCCTCTACAGGAGGCTGACCAGCCCAGCCGGAGCCCACGCTCCAGGCAGGCCTGCCCTCAGATCCCAGCTCCGAGTGGGGCGAGGAATCTATCGCTGCAGGTCGGCCCTGAACAAAGCCATGTAAGGCAGCCCTCATTCAATAGCACAGTGTCCGTGGGTCATGAACTGAGGCCCGGTTTTGCCGTAATCTCTACTAACCATGAGTTCTTTCAAGAAAGCAGCTCAGGGTCAAGGCTATGATACAGAGTCTGGCAGCAAGACCGAAGCAATGATCTTTAATATCTAGAGACTAGATACTATAAAATTAGGACTCATTTGTCCAATTTTTTATATATACACACACATACACTTGGGTTTTTTGTTTGTTTGTTTGTTTTGAAACAGGATCTCAAATTGTAGCCTTGGCTGCCCTCAGATTTGTACAGATCCATCTGCCTCTGCCTCCCAGGTGCTGGTATGTACCATCGTGCTTGATGTAATGCATTTAATATATATCCAGTATAGCACAGTTAATGAATAGCATAGGATATACGAGGGAACGAGGGAACGAAGACCCTGGAATTTTCTAGCACTTGAAAACAAAATACCTTTCGCAACTTCTCCTGTCTCCTTTGACCCAATGAACAAATACACAATACACTGGAGTCACAGTCTTTAGTAACCTAATCCCAAGGGGACATTTCACCCACCCTTATGGCATATTCTTTCTCTTGGAATTCTGTCACCTGGGTCCAGCCCCAACTCTGAGTGGTAGGATGTAAGGGTGTGACTATAGA
Source organism: Meriones unguiculatus (assembly GCF_030254825.1). Classification (NCBI taxonomy): domain Eukaryota; kingdom Metazoa; phylum Chordata; class Mammalia; order Rodentia; family Muridae; genus Meriones; species Meriones unguiculatus. Next base: position 37,701,008 of record NC_083355.1, on the reverse strand, counting down.
TAGGGGCCATCTATCAGCCTGCCGCAGGCTGTGTCCCCGGCCCTACTCCCTTGCCTCTCTGGGTGTCAGTTTCCCCTTCTGGGATACTGGGGACTGATGATCTGTGCTCAGCAGCATGCTAAAGAAATGGTGGAGCTATCTTTAGTTCCAGTACTTGAAAGGCAGAGACAGGCTGATAGATCTCTGTGAGTTTGAGGCCAGCCTGGTCTACGGAGTGAGCTCCAGGCTATCCAGGGCTACATGGTGAGAACTTGTCCCAAAAAAATAAAGGGGGGGGGGAGGAAAGAAGGAAGGAAGAAAGGGTGGAGTGTGTCATCCTAAGGGGCTGAGCAGCTAGGAAGACAAGGTCAGGCATGCATGCAGCCGGTACACAGGGAGATGGGTGAACCTAAACACAGGTCAGGGGGGAGCATCTTCTGAGTCTGGAGAAATGGTTTGGTTAGTTGGAGGTGAGAGGCATGAAAAACCAGGCAATCTGCAAGAGATGTCTTGGGATCTCCTGAGAGAGCTTCACAGAGTTCAGCTAACCAAGAGGAAGGTCAGGAAGGGTTCCCACAGAGGCAGGACTTTAGTGTCGGGGAGCTAGCTGATCCCCTCAGCAGGGAGGCAGGTGAAGGGAGCCAGTGATGGGTCCCGTCATGATGTTCAGCCTTAGGACATTTCTTGTGGGTTTTCTGCAAGTCTAGGAAACTGCAGGCACCACAGGCCAGTGCCCAGCAAAGGATGAGACCCAAGAGGCCAGGGACCTTCCTAGAGAGTTCTGCATGACAGTTATGTATTTTGTCAAAATACAGCTGAAGAGGCTATGCTGTGGTCTGAGCACAGAGAAGGAGAAGCACCAAGTTCTCGAGTGCTGACCAGAGAGACTGAGGCACATAGATGAAGACAGTGTATCATAGGCAGGAGTTGTGTGTACATAGTTCATTATTCTCAGAGACCCTATTCTCAACAGAAGAGAGACAGATTCAACCAACCCTCCTGTTTCACAGATAGAGAGCCCAAGAGTCTCAGGACCCTTCCAGCCATAAAACCACCCCCAAGGGAGCCAGAGTGAGAGCCCAGGCTAGCCCATTTCCCATGCAAGCTCGGGGTTTTTTGTCCTCTTAAAAGGATAATGAGGTCTCCAAATGGCCCTTAATTATCTCACTTTAATAGGCTGCATGAGACTTAAAGGGTTTGTTTGTTTGTTTGTTTGTTTGTTTGTTTGTTTTAAATAAAAATCTGGTGTGCTTTGGGGCTTCAGTCCCCTCCACAGACTCCCCTTTGCAAATTCCCCTGAACCCAGAGACAGAGCATCCGTCACTGTTTCATTAGGAGCTGCGGTGCCCATGTTATTTATGAGCTTGCTATTTATTGAAAATTGTATTTCTGAGGGGGAAGGAGTGAGCTTTCTGGAAGAGAGAAAGTCTCAGCAGGAAAATTAGTAACATGTCAAGGTATCCAATTCCATGATCCCAGACATACTGAACAGGTACACTGGCCCCCCTCCCCAGGTGTCAAAGCATATGCAGACACCAAATCCGAGGGTGGTGGCTATTGGCAGCTCCGGGAGGGTCTTCCAGCCCCAGGAAGAGACAAAGGTTTAAAGTATTATCCTGTAGAACTGACCTCTCCCGGTCTTCTTTCTCAAGCCTGTTTGTTGTTTGCTTAATTTTATTTATTTTAGGGTTTTGTTTTGTTGTGGTGTGTGTGTGTGTCTGTGTCTGTGTGTATATGTATGTATATATGTGAGGGGTATGATGTTTGAGTGTTTGTGTGTGTGTGTGTGTATGTATGTATGTATGTGGGGGTATGATGTTTGTGTGTTTGTGTGTGTGGTGTATACTCATATAGGCATGCACATGCCATGGCCATAACTTCAGGAGCCAGTTGTCACCTTTTGATTTTTTTTTTTTTGACTCAGGACCTCTTCTTTGCTATCTGCCACTGGGCACCCCAGGCCAGCTGGCCCTTGACCATCCAGGAGTTCTCTTGTCCTCACCGTCTCCGTCTCCCTTGGAGTTCTGGGATTATCGATGCATGCTTCTGTGGGCTGCTCTACAGGAGCTCTGGACAAACAAAGTCAGGCTCCTGTGCTAACACTGAGTGCTTTACCTCCAAGCCATTTCTCCAGTCATGGCCCCGGCCCTGTTTTCTTGTGTTGTTAGTTTTGTAAACTGCACTCATTTACTTAGTATGGGAGAAAACCCACATGCGCTTCTGTGCGAGCGCACACGCTCTGGCTCACATGTGGACATCAGAGGGCACCCCACAGAAGTCCGTTTTCTCCTTCTCCCATGTGGGTTCTGCAGACTGAACTCAGGTTTAGATCCAGCAGCAAGCGCCTTTCCTTGCTGAGCCATCCTGCCGGCCCTTTTGTGGTCTGTTTATCAGAGTTCTTTCGAGAGAGCATCATGTGTGGCTCAGGCTGGCCTGAAAATCCAACCATATAGCTGAGGAGGACCTGGAACTTCTGATCCTGCTGTCTCTGCCTCCCAATGCTGAGATTACAGGTGTGCAGAACCATCTCTGCTTTCTATGCTGGACTGAGGGATCACGCCCAGGGCTTTGTGAATGGCAGACAAGCTCTCTGCCAACTGAGCCACACCCCCAACCTCCAAGCCCCTGTTTTGATCTGAAGTAATATATGCATCAGGTTAAAAACAGCACCCTGCTAAACGGCCTCTTTACTCTCCATCCAAGTTCCCTCGGGCAGCCACATCTAACTTTTTAAAATGTCTTGTCCTGTATTTGCCTCCATTTTTCCCAATAATATTCTTCTACCCATATTTCTTGATTCATCAGTTTGAGACACAGCCTATTGACTTACTGCTCCCGTAAATAAGGATTTATCTCACCCACGCCCTCACCCCTCCTGCCATCTCCCCAGCTTGGGTTCTTCCGTCGGGTGTCTAGCAGGTGTGGGACCACAGAGTGCACCCTGTATAAAGAGAGTGTGAACACACACCATCCCCCTCCCCCACCACCGCCCTTCACCTTCCCTGGCTTTCAGTGCTAAATTCTGTCTCTGTCACTTCGTAAGGAATTGAAAATGTTTGTGTTTATTCTGCAGCCAGAATAGAGCTTTTGGAATGAGATTAAGACTGAAAAAAAAATCATCAACAATAACTTCCTGGACCTAGGCAAAGATGCCTCACTGATTGAGTAAGTGTGTGTTTTGGCTAGTTGATTGTTGGGGTTTGGGGGAGGAGGTGATCTGTGTTGTGTTTTGAGTTGTCTTTATTTTTATGTTCTTTTGTTTCTTGTTTTTGTTTTCAGATTTTAGACAGGGTTTTGATATGCAGCCCAGGCTGGCCAGAAACTCAAAGCAATCCTTCTGCCTCAGCTTCCTGAGTATAGGGATTAGAGTTGTGTGCCACCACACCCAGCTAAATTGTTTTTCTTTTTTCATTCTTGTTCTTTCCTGTATGTGTGGTGTTTGTGTATGTGTGTTCAGTGTGTGCGTGAGCATGTGTGTGTGTATTCATGTTCTTTGAGACTAGAGGTCAATTTCGAGTGTTGTACCACAAGTACCCTTCTACTTTGTTTTTTTGAAATAAGCTCAAGCTCTGTAAAAAGTGGGGCTCCTTGGTGAAGCTATGCTGGCTGGCCAGGAAGCCACAGTGTTCATCTTTCTACACCCCCAATCCCATCACTGAGGTTACAAGCGTGCTCTAGCACGCCCAGCTTTTCGGTGCCTTTGCATGTAGGTCTGGGGTTCCCACTGAGGTTTGCCCAGGATCCCCAGCTCCATCACAGGTCTTTTCAAAAGCCGGCATACACTGCACTCCATCCGGTGCTGTCTTCACCAGGGTCCGGGGTGGCCCTCACCACTGGCCCTGGATGTTTGCACTCAGGCCTAGCACTCACCCCACCCTTCTGAGCTCCAGCTGTTAGCTCTCCCAGCCTCCCTCTGTCTGGTTCACTCCCTCGCTTGCTGCCACACACCTTCAGGTTGCTTCCTGAAGGATTTATGGGAGATAAATTTCCTGAGCCATTGCAACTTGAATAATGGGTTGGCTGGGTACAGAAAACCTGCGCTGGAAATTATTTCTTTCTGAACGTCAGGATATCTGATGCCGCTGACAGGCCGTTGTCAGCCTGTGTCCTGCTGCTTTGTCAGTGACCTGATTTCCCTTGTGGGACTCTCTAGAATGTTCTTTTTCCTGTCTCTCTGGTGCCTCACAGAGAGAAAATTTGGTGTGGGCTCTTTTCATGTATTGTGTTTGGCTTTCAAGATGCCTTTGTGTTGGAGCTTACATGTGATTCTGTGAATTGTAGCTTGCAAACTACACAATTTATCAAAATAAACATACTTTAATCTGTCTGAGTCCCTTCATTCCTTTCTCAAAAAGACAGCATCCCAACATCAGCTTCTACTCCAATACCTGCCACATTTTCTGAGTGCTATGTGGACAGGCTTTTGCAGTTAAATGCCCTTTTAGGCCTGGCCATTTTTATTTAATATTATTTTTCCAACTTTCACCTGTGATATTCCATGTAGAGATTGTTGATTCTTTTTGAATATTGTATAATATTTCACAAATTTATTGACTTGTGCGATTAATTTGTATAAATGTTGATAGACGATCAGAATTGCTCCTAGTTTGGAACTACTACAAACAATGTTTCTGTAATATTCTTGTTCGTGGGTTTTGGTAGAAATGAGTATCTATTTTGCTGTGTCTATATCTGGAGGCCAAATTTGGGAGACATAGAATAGGCATTTGTCTAGATTTTGTAGATCGTGCCTGTGACAACTAATGTCAATTGTCAACCTTATGAGGTTTAGAATCACCTAGGAGCTGGGCCTCTGAGAACACCTGTGGGAGATTATATCGTTTAGGTTAATCGAGTTGGGGAAACTGCCCACTATGAGCAGCACCATTCCCTAGGCTGGGATCCTAAACTGCAAGGAAAGGAGAAAGTGAGTTTAGTACAAACATCATCTCTCTGTGACTGTGGATGCAATGTGACCAGCTGCAATGTGACAAGCTCCTGAGGTGTCCCTGCTGTGATGGACTGTAATCTGAAACTGTAAACCAAATAAATCCTTCATCCCTTAAATTGCTTTGGTCGCTGCAACAGGAAATGTAACTAAGATAGTGTCAAACAGTTTTCAAAGGTGGTTTAAGCTACAGATATATGCAACCAAGTTGCTGCACCTCCTTGCCAATACTCTCAGACATTACATTCTCACTGTTATAGTAGGAAGCATGGCGGTGTTTCATGGGGTTCTGGTTATTATTTACCTGGTTGCTGGTAACACTGATCACCTTTTATTATGTTTATTTTTTACACTTCTTTGGTAAGCTTATTTCATAAGGTGCCTTTTTTCATTTATTCTTTCATAAATTGTATATGTATGTAATATATCCTGATCCTACCCCACCACTCCTCAAGATATCCATCTCTCAATTTAACCTCTGTCCTATATTCATGTCCTCCTCCCTTTTTTTCTGTAACCCACTGAGTTCAATTGGTGCTACCTATCGGGATATTGAATGATTTTCTTGATTTGATCTTGCACAGATAAACATACCTGCAGTGAGCTTATAAGTAAAATGGCTATGTCGTGTCCAAAAGACATTTCTTGGCACCCCTCCTCATCCTCCAGCTCTTAAATTCCTTCAATCCTCTCTTCTGTGTTGTTCCTTAAGCATTAAGGGTGAGCTATTGAAAAAAAATGTCCTGTTTATGTCTGAAAACTGCATAGTAACTTATTCCCAACTCTTTCACAGTTATGAGTCTCTGCATTAACTCAAACCAACCACAGAAAGCAGCTTCTCTGACCAAGGTTGAGAGCAGAATTAATCCATGGGTAGAGACTTAAATTTTTAGAGGGCAGTTTGAGAAATAGGACCCCCACCCTCTGCTCCTTCCAGGGCTATGGCCTCCTAAGCCATGAACTTTTGATCAGGTTTACAGTACCAGATATGAAGTCTTTCCTAGGGAATGAACCTCACATCCAACTAGAAAGCAGTTAGTTGCCCCAACAACCTTCATGCCTCTTTTGCCTAGGTACATCTTGCCTGGAGGGTCCTTTCGCACAATCTTAAAGTCAAAGCCTCTCATTTTATAAATCTGCAAGAATTTATGTACATTGAATGCAAACCCTTTGCCGAGCCATGAAAATATTTCTTCAGGTCTTCGCCTTGCCTTTCATCTCTTTAAGATGCCCTCTCATTGGAAACCAGTTCCTAATTTTAGCAGCATTATCCAGTGATAATTTCTTTTGTGATTGCTATTTTGTATTCTGAGGATTATTTGTCTGTCCCCAAGACATGAATCCCCTCCCTTAGGGGCTTTTCCTAAAAGCTTTGCTTTACTGCTCATATTTAAGTCTAGCATCCATCTTAAATTAATTTTCCCATGTAGCTTATGGGGATTAAGGTTCATTTCTTTTTCATATGTTTTTCCATTTGGCCCAGTAGTAATAGGTTCTTTCAGCTCAAGTCCTCAGCCTTGAGGAATTGTCTTGCATGGGTTCTTGGTACAATCCTCACTTCTCCATTTTCTCTATTTCTGAATTTTATTATTCTATTGTTAATGTCTGGTTCTGTCTCTCATGCTCACTCACTCACTCTTGCTCTCTTACTCTTCCTTTCAAAAAAAAAGAAAATGTTTTTTTCTTTTTGCATTTTACATTTTGCAGAAAATTTTAGACCACATGACTTAGTCTGGGATAGCTTATTTGACAAGGAGCATGGAGGAGGTAGGCACTGGGTAGGATGATAAATTAGAGGCAGCACAGTCACAGCATAGCATGGCTTCCTAACTCTGTCCCAAAGAAAGGGCTGAAATAGAATGTAGCCTGCTTTCTTCAGGCTGTGACTTCTGGCCACTTAGAGGAAGCAGCATTTTAAAGGGACAAACCCATGACCAAACAGCATCTTCGAGGTGACCGAGAGGCTGTGTGCCGTGATCCGTGAGAGTGTTATCCATGAAACTCAGACCCAAGTGTGAGTTCCTGAGCAGTATCTCACAACAGTGATACCTGAGTGGCAGGACCAAGGCAGTTCCTGCATGTCAGGAGCTGCTCTTCTCTCTGAGAAGCTAGGGGAGCTCACAGAAGGGACCTCCATGGATCACATAGGGAGTTATCAAGCTTGGGTGGCCCTTCCAAGTTATCTCGACCTGGGGAAGGAGTAGAACCTTTACTACACTCTCTCACTAGATGGCCATTGGATCCAGACTCTCCATGGGAAGGAGATAAGGCCTGGATGAGGTCCTCTCTCTTTGGTTGAAGCAATGTCAGAGAAGAATGCCACTGAGAGACATCAGCAGGCTGAACTCACAGCATCTGGGAGAACAAACGACTGAGTCCAAAGCAGGGGGAGGATGTTGTCTGGGTCCTGTAGCTCCAACGGTATCCATTATAGTCAATCTTTCTTTTTTTCTTAATTTTTACTTTTTTAATATTAGTTACAGTTTGTTAACTTTGTATCCCTGCTGTATCCCACTCCCTCTTTCCCTCCCAATCTCACCCTCCCACCCTCATCTCCTCCCTGCCCCTTTTCAAGTCCACTGATAGGGGAGAACCTCCTCCCCTTTCATCTGATACTGGTTTATCAGGTGTCTTCAGGACTGGCTGCAAAGTCCTCCTCTGTGGCTTAGCAGGGCTGCTCTTCCCTCTTGGGGGGGGGTGTCAAAGAACCAGCCATTGAGTTCATATCAGAAACAGTCTCTGTTCCCCTTATTAGGGTACCCACTTAGATACTGAGCTACACAAGGTAGTCAATCTTTCTTTACTTCCACCTCCATCCTCCTCCCCACCCTCCTGCATGCAGGAGGAGTATGCCTGGCATGGCACAGGACCCTGAAGCCCTCCTCTGAATGCCTCATCTTGCTACGAGGAAATAAAGGAATGTACACAGTGCCAATCCACCCAGGCTTTATTCCCTTCCACCAGGTCTGCACCAACCACTTGGAACTGAAAGATGTTGTGGGGGTTGAGGGGGAGAGAAGGAAAGGAAATGACGGGTAGAGAGATCCAAGGGCTATTTTCTGGACCAGAGCTAGGAACAGAATTCAAAACTAACTTCTAGACTGGCAAGTGCCAGGTAAAGACACCTGCCACTAAGCCAGATGACTTGGGGCATACACATACACTCACCCTCGCACACCAATTAAAATTTAATTTTATGTATCTGGGTGCCTTGCTTTATGTGTGTCTGTGACTCTGTAAGCACCTGGTAGCTGTGGTAACCAGATGATGGAGTTGGATCATCTGAAACCAGAGTTAGACAGTTGTAACCTCGTGTGATAAACAAATCCTTACCCACTGAATTATCTCTCCATCCCCCAAATTAAAAAAAAAAAAAACTATAATAAAACCATCACCTTTTTGCCAAAGTCACCCACCTCAACCCACACCCAGCTGAGCCCTGTGCATTCCTTATGCCTCCTGGGAACAAACTAATATAAAAGATCCTTCCAAGGAGCTAATCTGCACTACAAAGAGAAACTGGGGGGGGAGAAACTTGGGCTCCAGGGAAAGACTCAAATTGAAAATGCTCAGGGGGCCCCATTAATAAAGACAACAACCCACTTCTTCCTGAGCAGTTCCCGAACAAAGAGGAGAAACTGTTGAGTTTTTACCTGAATCAGGAGGGGAAGAGGGTCTGAGAGACGGAAAACAGAGACAGGCTGACAAGTCGGCCTAAAACCGTGATTGCCCCTCTCGGGGTCTACAGACACAACCAAGAGCCAGTTAAAATTTCCAACCCAACTTCCCCCTCAGCTCTTCCCAAGGTTAAGTCTCCCACTAAGAGCTGACCAGAGAACTGGATTGAGCCCGAGTCTCCATGCTCTCCCCAGATGTATCCACCCCTGAATAGGAGCTTGAACACCGCAATCGCCAAGCTCACAGCGGAGGCTGTTCTAGCAACTTTGTCTCTTAGCACATAAAATCTATAGTGATCCCATGACGGGAATAGTAAAATAATGAACACCAGCTGAGCCCATTACACGCCAGGCACTGGCCTTTATCTTCTCGTCCTTCGCCGCAAAGGCCATTTTCCTTTCACAACAGCTTTGTGTTGATATAATCCACGCCAATATATAACTGTCCCACCATAGCGTATGAGTTGATGAGTTCTTAATATAATCTCAGAGTTGTACAGGCTTTCACCAAAGGCTTGGAAGACTTTAACAAGCCCTCCAAGAGCCCTCATCCTCGTCATTAACACCCTGAGCCTTCCCACCACTGAGTCAGTCCTACCCAGTTTCCAGTCCACTTTCTGCCTCTATGATTTTTTCCTATTCCAGTCATTCGGGTAAGTGGAGCTGTACCTGAGATTCTTCTGTGAGGGGCTTCATTTACTTAGCACGAAGTTGCCAGGATTCAGTCATATGCATCTGCATCCCATTCCTTTTTATGGCCAAGCAGTATTTCATTGTGTGGATATACCACAATTTGTTTACCTGCTGAACAGACGATAGGCATTGGGGTTGCTTCCATCTTTTGACACACCATGAGCAATGTCATATATAAGTTTTGTGTCTATGTACATTTTCATTATTTGGAAGTATATACAAAGGAATGGAATGGGTGGATCATACAGTAATCTATGTTAAGTTATTTTAAGGATGTATTTTTGTTTTACATGTGTAAGCGCGCATAGATGGCTGTTCACCATGTGCTTGCAGTGCCAGTGGAGGCCAGAAGAGGGCACCATAACTAGCGTCATAGACAGTTGTGATCACCACGTGGGTAGTGGAAAACAAACCAGCATTCTTAACTGATAAACCATCCCTTCAGGCTCTGTTCATTTAGTTTCTGTTTATTTTTGCTTCTTTGTTGAGACTAGATAGCCCAGGCTGGCCTCCAGCAATCAATCCTCCTGTCTCAGCCTCCCCAGTTATCAGGATTACAGACCTGTACCACCACCTCCAGCTTAAATTTTTGAGGACAATCCAGACTGTTATCTGAAGTGATTGCATTCTTTTATATTCCTGCTGGAGTGGGCGGCTGGGATTTTCCTATATCCCCCAAATGCTTCTGTCTGTTTTAGAACAGCGATGCTACAGTGCTTTCTCATTGTGGGTTTGGTTTGCATTTCCCCTGTGGCTAATGAGGCTGAGCATACCCTTTCCTGTGCTTACTGGCCATTTGGCCTTCTTCAGAAGTGTCTACTTATATCCTTTGCCCATTTAAAATGAGTTGAGTTAAAAACATTCTTATATAGTCTAAACACAAATGATTATCATATGTGTGATTTAAAATTTTTCTCCTGCTCAGTGGGTTGTCTGTTCACTCTCTGAATAGTAGCTTTTGTTTTGACTTGGGATTTTTCTTTGCTTGGCTGGTTTGTAGGTAAGTAGATGGGTGGTTTGGTTTAATTAGTTTTTGAGATAGGGTCTTACTTTGTAGTCCAGGCTGGCCTAGAACTTGCAATCTTCCTGCACCAGCCTTCTGAATGCTGGGGTTAAAAGCATGCACCACTGTGCCCATTCTTTTTGTTTGTGTGTTTTCTTTTTTGTTTGTGTTTGTTCGAGACAGGGTTTCTCTCTGTAGCCTTGGCTGTTCTAGACTCGATTGGCAGACCAGGTTGGCCTCAAACTCACAGAGATCCACCTGCCTCTGCCTCCCTGAGTGCTGGGATTAAAGGTGTGTGCCACCATGACTGGCCATTGTGCCCATCTTGAACAACATCCTTTGAAGTACAAATGCTTTATTTGATGAAGTTCAATCTATTTTTTTTTTTAATCTAAACTTCTTGCCAGGAACCCAAGGCCTTGGATATGTCTACCACTGTCCCTGGCCATAGGTCAGGGATGGCCAGAGCATCAAGCCTCAGAAGTAAATGATGCTACCCTATCTCAGGTCCAGCACCTGAACCACTGCTAAGCATATCCACTAAAGCCGAGGAAGGGAAGCCCTGTGCCCTGCAGAGTTCTGCACAGGAAGGCCTGGAAAGGTTGGAGGATAAACGAACCTCCTAGCCCACAGCCATCAATTCACCAGGGGCCAGGAGCTCACCCAATCACTTTTGAGAGATGCTTACAAAGTCCTTCACGCTCTGGTTTAGACATCCCCATATATCACCTCATGTTTCTCAATAAATATTCATACCTTCAGCAAACATGTATCAGGTACCCATCTGAAGCAAAGCACTGGGCTGAGGATGTATGGAAGATGAAACGTCCTGCTGTTTAGATCACACTGGGGAAAGGGAGAAACATGTGCGTCACACAGAGACTAGGAAATAAAGGCACCGGAATCCTTTAGGGCTCAGTCAAGGTGGTAGTTTAACAGAGCCAGGATCTCTGGGGCCCAAGTGGAGGCTCTGCCTACTCCTTAGTGCATATCCCCACCAACAGAGGTCAAAGTCAAGGTTAGTGCTACCTCGTTTCCCCAATTAAGGATGGAGCTCACTTTTACAGGAATGTTAGCCAAAGCCAGAGCACAAGCAAGAACAAGGTCTGGGGGAACCTGTACCTTCTGCTCCTTCCACCAGGGTGCTGCCAGGTGCTGATTCAGCACTGCAGCTTCCAGGGGGTGAGAGGGAGGCTAAACTTATTTTTTAATTATTATTTTTTTTTTACAACTAATTTTCCGGGAAAATCTTTTATTTGTGCAGAATCCCATCAAGCCGTAAGCGCATTCTTCTTGTCTTTTAATTTTATCTCTCTTCTTAATTAAAAAAAAAAAAAACACTCACATAAGGAAACTCAAATTGGGTCACCATCAAAGACTTCTTTCTCTCCTCAAAGAGCAGTTCTGTGTGTATTAACCCTTGCGCTGCTGTGGCCCAGTGAGCTGCCTCATTGGCTTAGACTTTTTAACATACCTACTTTATTTAGGGTTCTTAAACGCTTCTACCTCCCTTCTAACCCCCCACAACACACTGTGTAGAAAAGAAAAAAGGTTAGTGGGGACAGGGGGCAGAGTTCTCTTTGATACTTTATGCTGGGTTGGGTCGTAGGATTCTTTGGGGGCAATACCAATATCAGAAGACCAGGTAAATCAGCAAACAGCAGCAGCAGGATGAGCCAGCAGGAAGCAGTCCTCCTCCAAGCAGCTGCCCCTTCTTCCTCTGGGCTGTCATATTTATACCCCTCAAAGCCCTCAGAACCCAACTGATTCCAGCTGGCAAAGAGCGTACTCTGCACGAAACACTTAACAGGTGTGGACAAACTAAAACCCCCAACTTGGAATTATAACAAAACCATGTTTACATATCATAAACCAAAACATCCACAACATGCCTGAGTCATTGGGTCTCCCTCTCTGGGCTGGTTTTCTTTCCTCTCTACGGTAAATGCTCTGGGTTCCTCTGTAAACTCCATCCAGCTCTGACACACCAGACCCTTATTTCCAAGCCAGAGCCACAACACACTGGTCTATCTCTATGCCCGGGGTTGGGATGGGAGACAAGTTGCACAACGACCTCAAACACAAATGAAGGACACACTGCACCTGCCTCTGAGGGTGACAGCCCACTTGTCTAGTGCCTGTTGAGTCACAAAGCTCATCTTTCATCTCCTGTCACCAGCATAAGGAGCAGCAATTCTTTTTAAGATAAACTGTATCACTTCCCTGCTTAGCACCCGCCAAACCTTGCATGTGCCCTGAAGGCCCTACATTATCTGCCATCGCTGCTGTCCTCTCTTGTCCCCCTTGAGCCCAGGTCACTCAGCTCCAGCCATGCTGAGCTCCTCCCTGTTCTGTGGACAAAGCATAGATGCAGGTGCCCTTAGGTCTTCTCCTTAAGCATCTGCTCTGCCTGATATTCTCATTCCCCGAACCAGTGGGTCTCCCAAGGGCCATCAAAAACAAAACCTGGAGATACCTGGTTGTCAAACCCAACAATGGGGTACCTGGTTGGACAGACCCAGGGGTAGATATCCCAAAATGCATAGATGGCCTCCAACAACAAAGTGTGCATTCCAGAATACCAATAACGGAATAAAGGCCTCCTCTTCCGCCCACAGTTGTGGAAATGGAGGCTCAGCCGGGCACTGTACTCAATGCGGCTACTCTGGGTGATCTGCTTCCCTGTGCGGTTTCCTCTTCACCCCTTCAGAGCTGAGCTCCTCGATCCCAAATGTCAGCCCTGTCAACCACTAACAGCAACCGAGTCCCTGTGTCATTGGCCTCTGCTCAAAGCTGTGTCACTCAGGCATCCACCTCTTCCTCCATCCAGTGAGAGTTCAAAGCTCTGTCCCCTTGCCTTGGTCTGGAGTGATTCCCATGGGCCTTTCTACACCCAGCACTCTGCCCCGAATGAGCCGAAGCCACTGCTGTAGCTCTGCCATGAGTCAACCCTCCCGACTCCCTCCTTCATGTGTATCTTCCTAGCTGCACACACTGTGAGCCTCCAGTACGTGCCATTCTCTCTCTCTCTCTCTCTCTCTCTCTCTCTCTCTCTCTCTCTCTCTCCTCTTCCATGAGCCCTCTGCCTTGACTCTGGCTGGTCAAGGGTGACCTGGGTCTGGGACTGGCCAGGTTGATAGTGTAGATTCCTTGTCTTTGAGACATCATCACCTTCTAGAACGGAGAGTTCCTCAATGACCAACCAAAAAATGAGTACCAATGGCAGCATAGACCACACATCAGAGGAAGCCTCGGGCCACCCCACTGAGACACACTTCATAGGAGAGTCACCTTCTGAAGGTCAACAACCAGACCCTGTTATGAGTTGCGTAGAAATGTCCTCCATAGGCTTGTGTGCTGGGGTCTTGGTCCCCAACCTGTGGTGCTATCTTGAGAGGCCCTTAAAAGTTAAGTAGGTGGACCCTAACTGCAAGAAGTATGTCCCTGGGAACAGGTCTTTGGCGACAATTTGCTCTGCCTGACTTCCTGTTTTTCCTCCCTCTGCTTCCTGGCTGCCAATATAAGCTGCTGTGCTCTGCCACACCCTCCTCACCATGAGGACATCTTTGAAATCATGACCAAATAACGCCTTTTCCCCATAGGTTGTGTGTGTAACAATTTGACCACAGTGGTGCAAAAGTAACTAACACAGGTCCCTGTCCTGGGCTCAGGTCACAGACCCTGCTGCTGTCTCCAGAGCATCCTAGTTAGCATGACTCACAGCAGCCATGCCAAAGGGTTCCTTGGAGTATGTATACCTAAAAAAAAAAAGGACCTCTAAGTAGGTTCTTTTTGTGGGGGAAAAAAAAGCGATAAAGATTTCCCAGCTCCTGTCTGGAGTCTCTTCAGCTGGTTCAGTCAGATCCTCAGCAGAGTGAAAACCAACGTCCCCAAGCTTCACCCTTCCTACTCTCCCGAGGCTTGCCTCTGATCAATGGCCACCTATGTCTTTCCTATACAGCCTCTAATGGGCCCCTGGTGCATGCTCAGATTTTAAGAAAGTTTCCAGATATATCCAGCTCTTCCCAGTTTTTGGATGGACCGCTGAGGTATTTAGTAAACATCACAAAAGGAAAAGAGGGATATAAAGGAGGAAAGAGGAAGAAGAAGAAATGGGAAGTGAAGAGAGTAGGGGAGATGAAGGAAGGGAGAGGAGGAAATGAGAGAATATATAGGCTACCTTAGAGTGAGTATTTCAATCTCCATGGCTTCCAATGCATCACTTGGGAATTTTTACAATGTTTTGACCTTTTGAGGCATGTCCCTTGATTCTATCTTATAGCTAGAAACTCTGAGACTCCACAAAAGGGGCATTTGATGTAATGGTGCATGCCTACAATCCTAGAATTCTGTATCTGATGCCAGTGGCGTCTATAAAGAGCCCTGGAATGGCTCCACTCCTGCTCATATGACTCTTGTCTGCCCACGAGCAATTGGTTCCCATACTATGACATGCTATATGCTACGTGACGGTGCACACCTACCGTTCCAGCTCTCAGCAGGAGGAAGTAGGAGCATGTTCAGCAAGAGACCCTAGTCTCAGGCATCCTCAGCCTGGCTGTGCTGCTGAACCTCTGGTGAAATACTAAAGCACTAGTTCTCAACCTGTGGGTCGCAAGCCCCAGCAAAGTGCTATCTCCAAAAATATTTACATTACAATTCATAACAGACAAGAGCCACATGAGCAGGAGCGGAACCGTTCCAGGCCTCTTTACAGACACTGTTAGAGCATCAGATACAGGATGCTGGGCCCCAGGGGAGTGCCATTTCTGGCGAAGACACATCCTGGTTGAGCCTTCAGTCCCAGCACTGGCTTCTGAAGCTGAAGAGTTGAGACCCAGTGTCAGCTCTGCCTCCTGCTTGCTATGTAGTGAAGACCCTTACTTTTTTTTTTCCCCTGGGCCGTCTGTACCTGTAATATATGAAGGCTGAAGATGACAGCTCTTGAGGGGCCTGTGTAGAAGGAAGAGCTCCAGGCTCCAAGACACCTGAGGTTAAAAGCACCAGCAGGCTGGACCCCACAATGAGACTCACACACTGTCTACCCTGATCCCCTCATGGACCTGAACACAAGCCTCCACTAGCCAATGAACGAATGGGTACAGCCAGAGTCCATTTTCTTCCACGCCTATCTCCCCAGAGCCTGCTAACATCCTAGCCTCCCTTGCTTCCCTCAGGTCTCTGTATACAAAACCTTTGTGCAGCAGGAAGCCACCGGTGGTGCTCTTGCTTAAAACCCTACTTTATTGGGGGTGTCTAGGCCTCTACCTCCCTTCCACCAACCCCCCCCCCAGCCTTAAGTAGGAGAGAGAAAAGGTTAGTGTGGAGTGGGGGCCAGATATTTAGGGTGAAGGGGTTCTTTTAGGGCTCTCTAGCAATCTCCATCAACCCCAGGTGCAGCTAGCAGTCTCCTCCACGCCGCTGTGCCCCGAGCGATTTTCTCTGTCTGTCTGCTCCAAACCGCCATACCGTCTCTGGTCTCTGGTCTCTGGTGTCTCTCCAAACTGCTCCATGCCACATGCCAACACCAAACTCCACCGAATATCACCACAGTCTCCTTCTCAGCCTCATATTTATACTCCGAGTCCTAGACCACGCCCCTCTCCAGTTATCAGCTGGCAAAGATCACGCCCCGCACGTGACAGGTGTAGAAAAACTACACTCCAACTAAAAATCCCACACTTGGGATTAATACAAAAGCGTATTTA